>NW_003052500.1:4254277-4298296 GCF_000003515.1 Uncinocarpus reesii 1704 | reverse complement strand
ATGAGGAGATGATCAAGGCGAAGTTTTAGTGAGAATGCCACGCAGCTCTCTTACCCGGAGCATCAGAAAAAGGTACAAGTATCCGAAGCTACGCTCGAGAAGATCAAACGAGAGCCGTGCTCCATTTGTGATATTGATTTGGACACGTGCCATGATGCCTTCAGTTGAATTCGAACGCTTGACTGGTCGACTTCATATGCTGCTTCTAGCTTCTCCAGCGGGTAGGCGATTGTTTGCTGCGAAGCGGGTGGTGGTATATAGAAAGGTATGCATATGTTCTGCTCATATAGGTCGCCGTGCTAATAAATTTTGGTTCAGAACGGGGTACGAACGGTTGGCATGCTCGTGAAAGAGGGTGTCACCGGCGGTGCTACTCCCATACTTCATGTCTTTGAATTTGGACCACTTAATCCAGCCCGTAATCCCAGTGACATCTTACCCTACCTACCTATGTTCCGGCATTATTTTGCGCCGTTACAGACTTCTGTTTCAGAGATGCATTTGAAGGCTTGCAAAATCCCACTGATGGACCTAGAATGTGTCACGGCAGCGGTAGTGAAATTTACTGGTCCAACTTGGAGTCTAAATACCAAGAAAGGTGGGATTCTCTACACACTACATGGGGGTGGATTTAACTAAATGCATTGTTCAGAGTCGTTGAAAGTCGCGAGTAAAGAGCTAATACCTTTAACTTCGACGTGGGAGAAGCCGGAATGGGATGAGCTTGATTGGGGACGGCTAAAAGAATTACAGGTCATTGAAGTGCTAAATGAACGCCCGAGGCAACTCGAGGTTGCTCAATCATGCCATTGTCTCCAATGCCCCCAATTCCTGAAACATGTGAGTAAATTTTGGAGACATGGCCTCGTATTTGAACGCTAACGTGAAGATGCAGTTCGAAATGCAACATGATGAATGGCAGGTGAAGGAAAATATATCGCAATTGAAGCAGTTGATGTCAGATCAGAACCTACAACTGCTGCCTGATTATGAGCAACGGATCCAGGTTTTAAAGGACCTTGGCTTTGTTGATGACGCAGGTAGGGTGCAGCTCAAGGGCAAAGTCGCATGCGAGGTCAGGAGCTCCATTTCTTCCTAGAAGTTTGGGAATAACGATAGCTAATCTGGTGATGCAATTGTAGATTCACTCAGCCGATGAATTAGTCCTGACGGAACTGATACTCGAGAACGTTCTAGCCGAGTATGAGCCCGAAGAGATCGTTGCTCTGCTGTCAGCCTTTGTTTTCGAAGAAAAGACAGAGAACACCCCGACATTGACGCCTCGACTGGAAAAGGGCAAAGAAACCATAATTGCCATCTCTGAGAAGGTTAATGATATCCAGATAAAACACCAGGTGATATTATCCAGCGAAGATGCAGGGGACTTTTCAAGCAAACCACGATTCAACCTTGTGGAGGTTGTTTATGAATGGGCACGGGGGATGTCATTCAACCGTATCACCGACCTAACGGATGTGATGGAGGGCACGATCGTGCGGGTAATCTCTCGTCTCGATGAAACCTGTCGTGAAGTGAAGAATGCCGCGAAACTCGTGGGAGACCCTTCGCTATACACCAAGATGCAAACGGCGCAGGAGATGATCAAGCGGGACGTCATCTTTGCCGCCTCCCTCTATATGTAGGCTTATTATCTGCCGTTATGGCCTTTTTCCACATAGCAATGCTGTCATCAGTGGAACCTTCGGGCCTCAACCCTACTCAGGGATCTCTGTGCAAGGGAATGGGCACGCTTGAAATGAATCTGGATTCCGTAAGACGCAGAGAGAGAGGCATCAAGTCGGATTGACTCTTTCTCTCGTTCCACGGGGTGACGGTAGTCGCCTTCGTTCAGGTGTAACCAGCGGAACAGCTTCTTGCTGCTGAGGCGTGTCGCGCCATGCACTGACAGTGGCAGGCCAACAGCGAGAAATCAAGCAGCCTGTAGAATTTGATTTAGAATTTCTTGCACTGTCTGGCGCTCTCATTGGTAGGGATGCGCGAGTGGCCGCCGGCAAAGGTGCCTGAGCGGGTAGGGAGAAATAAGTTTAGGGAACCACTCAATTATTTTTTTTCTAAACCCTTGTCCCCGCCGATCTGTGCATTCAGACAATTCTGACCCCAGAACTCTGCTTCCTTCAAATCGACGGTCCCTCTGGTCGTCTGCTTATTCCAGCCTGAGCGTGCATGAGGCCCAGTCTTCCAGTCCTCATCTGACATCCTAACTCATCGCTTCCACCCTGGTGCTGGGGCTTTATCAGGTCCGCAACGATGGATGTGGCAGGTCTACGGGACCGCATTCAAGCGACTCTCGACGCCAACGGGGAAATTCGGCGACAGGCCGAAATAGATTTAAAATATGTGCGTTTCCCAACGGGGTTGCCAGTGCTGTGCTCGCGAGACTCTCAGCCTTGCTAATGGATTTGACTGCTGCTATCTAGGCTGAGAGCCAACCTGGTTTCCCGAATGCGCTGTGTGATATTCTCCAAGCCGAGCAGGACCAGGCTGTTCGACTATCCAGTATGACGAATAACCCGTCTTTCCATCGCCCCATCCGCAGTCACTCGCATTCTGACTTTCTGCAGCTGTCGTTTACTTGAAAAATAGAGTTATACGAGGATGGTCGCCGGAGGAGGATCATTCTATCCACACACCCATCCCAGAGGAGGAGCGAGGGCCCTTGCGAAACCGATTACTGCCTATGCTCGCATCGTCGCCGCCTCCGATCAGGTCACAGTTGATTCCTATGCTTTCGAAGATCCTGAACCATGACTTTCCGCAGAAATGGCCAGATTTCATGGATATCACCCTCCAGTTACTCAATGGCAGCGATGTCAGTTCGGTTTTTGCTGGGTTGCAGTGCTTGCTTGCTATTTGTCGAGTGTACAGCTATAAGGCGTCTGAGGATGATAAACGGGCGGAATTTGATGAGATAGTCAATCACTCGTTCCCTCAGCTGCTAAATATTGGCTCTCGATTGGTCGACGAGGAAAGTGAAGAAGCAGGAGAAATGCTTCGAGCCGTGATGAAAGCGTATAAGCATACCATCTATGTGAGCCTTTATGTTTCCTTTCTGTTCCCGACAGATTTTGAAAAAGCGAGGCTTGTTGACCCTCGTCGTAGATGGAGCTACCTTCGCACCTAATGACACACCAGGCGACCGTTGACTGGTGTACACTATTCCTACGAATAATCGACAAAGCCCCCCCGGCTTGCTCGATGACAGACGACCCTGCTAACCGGGAGCTTACCCATTGGTGGAAATCCAAGAAATGGGCTTACGCAAACTTGAACCGCCTTTTTGTTAGGTATAGAAAAACGAGCCCGAATTCATGTCAATGCTCTTGGCTAACGCTGTTCTCTACGTAGATACGGAAACCCTTCGGCATTGGAAAGACCAACCAGCCGGATTACTCTCAATACGCCAAAACGTTCTTGACGACTTTTGCTCCAGAGATTTTGAAGGGATATCTCCAACAAGTGGACAAATGGGTATCGGGAGGACTGTGGTTGAGCAAACCTGCCCTGTCCTCTACCCTGGTATTCCTTGAAGAGTGTGTCAAGCCGAAAGCTGTGTGGGATCATTTGAAACAGCATATTGACAACTTGGTGGCACATCTTATTTTCCCCCTCCTCTGTCAGACCGATGAAGATATTGAGATGTTTGATTCTGACCCAGCGGAATATCTCCATCGTAAATTGAACTATTTCGAGGAAGTATCTGCTCCAGATGCTGCTGCGACAAATTTCCTAATTGCGCTCACGAAAATCCGAAAGAAGCAGACATTCTCGATTCTCACATTCGTCAATAGTGTCGTCAGCAAATATGAATCTGCGCCGGATGATCAAAAGCAGCCGCGGGAGAAAGAAGGTGCTCTGCGTATGATTGGATCTCTCGCCTCTGTGATTTTGGGGAAAAAGAGCCCCATCGCGGACCAAGTGGAATACTTCTTCGTCCGCCATGTCTTTCCAGAGTTCCGCAGCCCTCATGGATATCTTCGTGCCCGTGCTTGCGACACCCTGGAGAAGTTTGAACAGCTCGATTTCCAGGATCCCAACAATCTGATGACTATCTACAGAAACATCCTGGATGCTCTAGCGGATCCTGCTTTACCGGTCCGAGTTGAAGCTGCACTCGCATTGCAGCCCCTTATTCGTCACAACGTTATCCGCACGTCAATGCAAACCAACATCCCACAGATCATGCAACAACTACTTAAGTTGGCCAACGAAGTGGATGTTGACGCTTTGGCAAATGTCATGGAAGATTTTGTTGAGGTTTTCTCGACTGAGTTGACTCCTTTCGCCGTTGCATTGTGTGAGCAACTACGCGACACTTACATGCGCATCATTCGGGACCTACTTGACCGAAGGAGTACCAAAGGCGAGGATGAGACATACGGTGATTTCTTGGACGACAAGAGTATCACAGCATTAGGTGTCTTGCAAACCATTGGCACTCTCATTTTGACGCTGGAAAGCACCCCGGATGTGCTGCTTCATTTGGAAACAATCCTGATGCCAATAATATCCATTACTCTCGAAAACAAACTCTATGGTATGTTGTCTGCTTTCCACTTGGAGCCATATTGAGAACCCAGCTAATACCCCCCTAGATCTATACAATGAGATCTTTGAGATTATCGATTCTTGCACCTACGCGGCGAAATCCATTTCTCCAACCATGTGGCAGGCTTTTGTTTTAGTTCACAAGACTTTCAAGACGGGAGCAGAACTGTATCTTGAAGGTTCGAAGCAATCCTCTTCACTTCGTAATTTGTTGTGGCTGACTCGGGGTTAGACATGCTTCCGGCCCTTGATAACTATGTGACTTATGGGTCTGCAATGTTAATACAAAACCCTGACTATCTAGCAGCTATTGTAAGTATGGTGGAAGATATATTCAGTGATGGGAAAACAGGAGGCGTGGATAGAATCTGCGCATGCAAGCTTGCCGAAGCAATCATGCTTAATCTTCGTGGACATGTGAACCAGTATATCCCTGTGTTCATCAATCTCGCGATGCCAATTCTGGCCAACGACGAAGCTCGGACAAAGTCTTACCGGATCCACCTCATGGAGATGGTGATCAATTCCATTTACTATAACCCCATATTAGCTCTTCAAGTGCTTGAGAGCAGTGGATGGACCAACAAGTTTTTCAGTAGCTGGTTTTCGAACATCGACAGTTTCACGAGGGTGCATGATAAGAAATTATCCATTGTGGCCATAAGTGCCCTGTTGACGCTCAGGGCGGACGATGTGCCTGCGAGCGTGCAGCCAGGCTGGCCCAGGCTTCTTCAAGGGATCAGCAGGTTGTTCCAAACTTTGCCCGCTGCCATAAAACGTCTGTTATATCCACGACCGGTTTGCTTCGTTTGGTACTAACTACGAAATAGTCCGAGACCAAGCTTCAAAGGCATCCGATATGCAATTTGATGAAACGGGCGAAGACGATGAGTCTGACAACGATTGGAACGGAGAGGTAGAGTGGACGGACCAAGATGAAGGAGACGGCGGAGACGGCGATTTCGGAGATGAAGGCTCCGCATATATTGAATTTTTAAATCGGGAAGTGAGTTTCTTCTTGGCCCGGATGACCTCTATATACGGGTCTGATTAACGATGTTTATTCTAGGCGGGGAAATTATCGGCGCTCCAAGACGATGACGAAGACGACTTGGACGAAGAAAGCCTTCTGGAGTCTCCGCTAGACAAAGTTGAACCGTATAGCGTGTTCAAAACATCCATATTAAGTGAGTAACAGTGTTATAGAATAAATCTCCGCCGGTTACTGATTGCGATTTCTCCAGACCTTCAACAGAGCCAACCTCACCTGTACGAGAATCTCACAAAGATCCTCAATGCCGAGGAACAGCAGATCATCCAAGGAGTAGTCGACGAGGCGGACAAGCAGGCTCTAGCGGCCGAAGCTGCCAATGCCGAGCTTGCAAAGGCTAACGGAGGTACATGATAAAACAAAAAAAGCATTAATCAATCTACTGGAATAGAAATGGATGAATGGGTATGGTAGGATACGCAAAGATGGACTTTTTAACTCGATGACTGTTGTTATTTTCCTCACAGTTAATCTTTTTGTCTCGAAATATCTCGTTTCTCTTATTTTGCTCTTAACACAGTTTTTAACATATTGAAATGAGCTGGGCTTTGAAAAGGACCGCTATCCAGAATGGCGGGCACAGGGCCCTATTTGATACCATATACTTCCTTGGTTGAAATTGCTGCTTTTGAGAATTTGTAGTCGAGCCGACATTTTTCGCTTCCTGGGATAAGAATACCCCTTGTCTTCAGCTGAGGTTTGCATTGAGCGGGTAATTGCGGGATTAAATTAATCCGGCGATTCGGCGCACCGCCACACCTGGACAAGCTCTGGTTACGTCATCATGATGAAATCGTCCATCAACCTTGACTTGAGGTCCAGGGCGCGATCGTGGGCTCTTGTCACTATCCAAAAAACTTGGAAGACGTTTCTTTGCGGGCGACTGTATGGAGTAGGGTATATTTATTCAGCTTATGCCTCGAGAGGGGTTCAACTTACGACATCAAACTGCAAATCAAAGTCCATTACCTCTAAAAAGCTGATATACATATACATCTCCATTAAAAAACCACAAATACAACCGTCTTCCTACTCTATATAACAACCCCAATACCGACATCTACCATGTCCGGAGGCCGCCAATCGCCTTCTCCCTCCCGACAGACTGGGCCCCAGCAATCAGACCTCCCTGGCTGGTCTGGTCAAGCGGAAACGAAAAACGGCGCGGGGGGCATATTCAATCCTTCTGCACACACTACGCATGCGAAGCCGACGAAGCAGGAAATGGGAGGCGAGGCACAGGGGAAGGCATCGGATGGAGGAGTTGAAGGGCTAGAGAGCAACCCGGTGCATCCACTGGCGGAGGTAGCGAAGGGGAAAACTCATTGATTGGGCTTGTTGTTAGGCTGGGTTGTTATGTTTTATGGGATGATAATATGATCCTTATGTTGGCCTGGGAATTTCTGGGGCCTAAGATTTAACCAGCAAGTTACCTGAGAGAATTATACCAGAGATCTTGATGAATTGAGACTTGTGATAATTGAAAACTAGTTTCGAATGACACTTTCCTTTAAAAAAAAATGTTATCATTAATACATAAAAAGGGCCATATCTCATTCATAACATTTGGTACCGAAACGAGCCCAGTCTGAGAGAAAAAAGAACTGTTTGAGGAGGAAAGACAAAAAGATACGCGTTTTTTAAGTCTTGGACTCAGTAGCAGCCGGGACAGATGCAGTAGTAGCAGATTCACCTCCAGCTGAAGTGGAATGTTCTCCACCTTCGCCAGTTGGCGATTTCTCCCGCTTCATATCCGCTAGGTGCCGAGCCTCATTATGAATATCCCGCACCTGCTTATCGCTATTCAGGTAGAAATCCCTAATCTTGCGACCCGTTGGCGTATCAAGAGCTTTCTCAAAGTACGAACTGAGTCCTTTCCATCCACGCTCTGCCTTCTCAGAAATCTTGTAGCTCTCATCAATACCCTTGGCCTTATCAGTGGCGTGGTACCTCTTGTCAAAGTTGGCCAACGCAGCCTGGAAGCGGCTCGACACGCCGTGCTTTTTATCGATCTCAATGGCCTTTTGAATAGCGTTGTCGCTGATAACGTAGCCCTGGGCAAGATATTCGGCAAAGATTCTGGAGCGAGGCTTGTCCTCTTGCTCCAAGGTATTGTTGTTCTCGTCTTTGGCTTCTGATGCATCGGCGGCCTTGTCCCCTGCGATTTCGTCGATGGAGCGTGCTGAAGTGACGTGGACAGATGAGGAGCCCTAGTTGGGTCTGATCAAGCAGGAGAGCGGTTTTTGCCGCTCTATCGATGGCCGTTAGCAAATGCTTAGTTTGTGTAGTATCTGCCTCGTACTTACGTTTCCTTTTCAAAGCTCACTGTTGCAGATTGCGGGGCATCCTTATCACCAGAGGATGGAGTGAGTGAGAGGGAAGTAATTTTTCCACTATAAGCACCGTCAGTGTTGTTTAAGCCTTGCAAAAGCAATAGGGACTATGCCGTACCAGAAGCTGAAGAAGTCCCGCACCTCCTTCTCACTTGTGGAAGACGAAATATTGGAAACGTGGACTGCAGACATAATGACAATCGCTTTGTAAGTAGTTCTTTTGTATGAAGAGGAGGACAAAACTTTGAAGCTTGGATCCGTGTAAACGATGCCCTTGAGCAGACGATGCCGGAGGTTTTATAGAGTCGACCAGGACATCGCGACGCCTGTTGACGTAATCAATCAGCACATGATGGCGGGGTGAAGCCCGCTGTGCCACAGGTGACGTAATGTCTTGGCTGCAGCCAGCTTGCACCGCCACAGCAAGGCCTGGCTCGATTGGCGGGCTGTGATTGGCTAGTTTCGAATGCGGCCCAGTCAAACACGACGGGAGTACCCCTCCATATCAAAAAGCTGGGATGGTACACGGCTACGTCAGGAGCAATCAACCACACAATGACGACGACGACGAGGTGGTGAGATTTCAATCCTGCATTGACGGATGACGACAACTAACATGGGCGAGGGCAGTATAGACTATGCATATTTCATCGATAAGCCCTTCAACCACTCAGCGAAGTCCATTGATTCCCGTTGGGGCGATGATAATGATATTTAACACGATTCAAAAAGATACTAGAAACCCGACCACATGGACCATATCAATGATTGTCGTCAATGGAGGCGTCTGCTAAACTGACGGTAAGACTTGAAATCCTTGTCGAGCCGCTGGCCTGTCTTGTAGGGCTAGAACGCCTGTATTGCCCAAGGATCATCTCAAGCTCCCGAACTCGACGACGTAAAACCTCATTCTCCCTCCTTGCGGCATCTAACTCAGCTTTACGAGCAGTTGCTTCTTCGTAGCGGGCCGCTATACTGGACGACGGGAGTCTACCGCACCGAGAGTCGTCCGTGAGCGTCGGGGAAGGACGAAACGCCGAAGAGCCCAAGTGATTATTGGGGCTGGGATGATTCGAGGATATGGGTTTTTCTCCAGGTCGCTGAAGCGACGACATCAGCGCAGGGGAGGAGGTGCCCGACAGCCCCGGAGACGTAAGAGAGGGTTCCCGGCTGATTTTTCCACGGTGATGATCCAATGCTGGACGAGGGAGGACTACGCTATCCCGCGGCGGAGTGATACCGCTGACGCTCGTCAGAGACGTACCAACCGCAAAACTGGGTATACCGAAAGAGGAAGATGACGGGTTTCGTGATCTCGGATTAAAAAGAGGCGCGTAGTCCTGTGGGTCATTCAAACTGGCAGACCTTGAGGATGCACCGGACATAATTGAGGCTGCTTGTTGGTGCAATTGACTCAATTCTCGCGAAAGGCGATTGACCTGGAAAAGCCATGTTAGGCACAAACTTGGTTGAAAGACCCGAGTCTAGTCAGGCCATACTCGCGCTTCTTGCTCCTTTTCCATCTCGAAATGCAGCTCTGCCGCAGTCATGATTCGCGGCTGCCGTAAGGGATCTATCAAGATGCATGTTAGCTGTGAAGGCCTTTCTGCTGGCATTTGCTCCGCTGGGGATTGTGATGATTACAGTCTGATGATGGTGACCTGCTATTATCAGCCTCTCTCAAGCCATCGCCGTTTGAGGTAAGAGATGTTTCTGGTCGTTCATCCAGTCCGCCATCTAGTTCTCCATCAATCAGTAAAGCCATCCATCACTATCCATAACAAGCCAATGGTTTCAACACCTGGTTAACTTCAGGGGCGATTACCTTCACTTGCTCTTGGCTCCATATTCCAGGCTTCTTAACTTATCTCAAACAAACCACTTGTCTCTGGGCCCTGGTGATGTTGTTTCTTGCTGGGTCATCGTCTTGGAGATCCAAGTCAGGAGCATCTGCCTGGGAAGCTGCCTGGTTTCAGTTCTGATTGGAACCGCAGAGGTCGCTGCGACAACAGGAGCGACTAAGCACGGCCGACTAAGCAGCAGGAACGTGTCTGATGCTGCTTCTCCCACCAGCCTCCATAGGTAAATAAGAGTAACTTTTATATGTTGAATGCACCGCCTGAGTGAAGGCAACAGAAAGAACCAGATATATCATAATTTATGTGAAGAACGCAAAACTACCTGGATGGTGATGCAGCAGCTGCCAATACATTTATCAATAGCAAATCCTAGAGATTCTGAACTACTACATGGGAGAGAGGAATGAATTGATGAATATGATGACTTGACCAAACACTGCACTTGATCCACATATTTCAAAACCTCCATGCAAACAGGTACTATCAAGAGAAAACATACCACTCTGCTCGAAATCCCACTCACCGAGAAAACTCCCCGTCAGCGCTTTAAATATTCCCAAACAATGTAGCAAGACTAGGATACAAAAGGAATGAAGAACGACTGTTGCCTCGCCTAAACACATATCGCGCTCCTAGAGTTGGTAACCAGCATAGAAATGAGAGGTATAGAACTCGTACGCTATATGAATGAAAGGTACGGTACCAGAGCACATTGGCGTAGCGAACTCGCCTCAAAATACCCGCTTAAACGAGACTCAATACCCAACAAAGTTTTTTCTTAACTTGCAGTGCCAAGCTTTGATTGAGGAAGTACTTCCGTTGAAGACATATCCGCCTCTTTGCCAAGGGTGTCTTTTCGGTCTAGAGGAGGAGGGGAGAGCGGCGTAGGCCGACCTGACTCAGCTGTTAGAGGATCGTCAGGCTGCTCAGCTACCGCTGAAGATATTGTTTGGTCGCTTGAGCTTCCCGGATGATTCGTATTTTCAGCGGATTCGCTAGGGGTCGTGTCATCAATCATAGCAGCGAGGCTTCTGAACCCATGAATCGGCGCTAGATTCGAGCTCGACCCGTTATGCGGCGTCCTGGACCCAATTGACTCTCCAAAGGCAGACTCAACAAGCGATGAGCTTGATGACGATGCGCTAGAGACGTGTCGGAGATGAGTCCTTCTGTCACATCCCTCTGTCGCACTAGTTTGCTCGCAGTTCGTGTCCTTTGAAGCAAGTTTTGACGGTTCGATTGAAGGGTTGGTCTCCGTCACCGCACCCAATCTAGCCTCCGAACGGTCCACACCTTTGCCTTTATTCGAGGATTTATCGAGCTCAAGGTTCGCCTTCGTCGCTGTCTGAGTGGTTGCACTGCTGGACGGAACGTTTAACGCAATATTACTGGGGTTGTTGCTGTAAAGTCCAGACTTCCTTGCATGCTTTTCAGCCTTTTTGGCCTCCTTTCCCCGACGTTTAGCTTCTTTTTTCGCCTCTTTCTCCTCCTTTTTACGTCGTTCTTCCTCTGCTGCCAAACTTAATCTGATGGCCTCCATCATCATCATTTCCTCTAATTCATCAATCCTACTGCGGCGAGAGCTAGTGCGGCCAGGAGCACGGTTACCGGAGCCATCCGCTGGAGACTCATTTTCGCGGTCTGCAATGGCTCGTCGTTCCGCCAGGTATGCGAGGGCATTGATATGTGGGGATCCCGTTCGACTTATAGGGCTATCTTGGCCTGCTGTCCGTCGTAACATGCTACGTCTCCTAGGCTCGCCAGAGGCTCCCGGAGTATTTATCAAGTAAGCAGCGGTATGAAGTGCTGTGGCAGCCGCAGATCTTCTAGCAGCCTGGGCTCTCGCAGCAGCGAGTTTAGTTGCCCAATCTGGACGAACTTTGTCGGTAGTGATAACACTGGGCGAATCAGCAGATATTGACACGGCACGTCGTCTCGTCGTTGGATTTGCACCTCCAGATACCAACGATGAAGCCGAAGAGGCAGCCGAGGAATTCGCAAGAGCTTGGGCGCTGGCATTCGGTGCGTAGACCAATCCCCGGCGAAACGGAGGTGGTGAATAAGTAACGCCAAACTCCGGTTGTACGCAAAAGGGGCATGCAGCAGGCTCCGAGACAAGCTGTCCATCTGGTTCATTTGACTGGTTATTTTCCGAATTGTTGGGATCGTGGTGTTCAGGAGGGTGGGGGTCAGGGCGTTTAATCTGGACAAAACATTCCGAACAGATGGGTTGGTCGCAACATCTGGTCTTGTTCAAGTATGGGGGATAATAGAGGAAACAAATGGGACACTCAGATGCATCCTTATACAGGTATGCTTCAAGCGGTTGCCCATTAACAAAAGGGTCTTTCGGAAGCTGAATTTCACGAGGTGCCATCTCTGTGACATTCGTCTTAGAGGAGGTAGTTAGAGACGCCAATGTTTTGGCACGGCCTCGGAAAAAGGAGCTTGTCGGGCTCAGAGCACCAGGAGATCGTGCAGGTGATATAGTCCGGTTGATAGAGGAGGTATCCGAATTGTAAGACTGGGATCTCGAGGTGATCGGGACCATGAGGGTGTTAAGGCTTCTGTCAGAAATCTGTCTCTCTTCGGGAGCCTTGGAAGGTATTTTATACTCCAGCTCAGGAGGAACTTCGTCAGGTGCTGGAATTGGCATTCCTCGAGCGGCAGCCATCAGTTGATGTTCCGTCCATGAATCCGAAAAATCGTTCAGGCCCTTCCAAAACGGAGCAAGACGCCGTTCAATCTAATGCAACGTTAATAAATAGATTCGTAGCCACTATCATGTCCGCAACGGAAAACATACCATCAACTGTCTGACAATCGCCTTATTGTAATCCTCAGGGCCAACATAGACTCCTTGTGTTACCAGATAGGCGCCATCGACATGTTCTTCCTTCATGCTTCGTTCACGCTCTTTTATTCTGGCGGCGTTTTCCTTTTCTCGCTTCCGAGCCTCCCTTTCTTGTCGCGTCTCACGACGATGTTCTACTGATGGTTGGTCCCTATCCGATGTGAGGCCGAGAATTGCTAGTTCGGGCCGGTTGTTGAGTAGAGTTCGCGACGAACTGCCCGTACGTGCGTTATCGGAAGTCCTTTGATGTTCGTAGTCTACCGCGGAGCCGCCCCGCGAATGTCGCGCGCCATGTTCATAATGAGGGCGGCACTCTTTTGTGGAAGTGTTGCCCATGGTGGAGGATGTGGAAAGGGGTGGAACGGATAACAATAACTGTTGATGACTATAAGCGAGAACGAGCGTGGAATTCGGTTCTCCTATCTTGTAAGAATTCTATATTTAATTCAGCAAGGAAAGACAGATCCGAGGGTCTGGGGTAATTCCCGATCACTGGGTCTCCTCTAGATGCGACGGGCCGAAACAGATGCACAGACTCGTAAGCTGCGGCTGAACGTAGTCCACGTTGAAACGAAGCGAAACGGCCATATGAGCGAAAGTTGTGCGCAAGTTATAGCAATGGAGCTGTACCGCATGCAATATGTAGAATGGCGCCGGATTTCAAAAAAAAGAAGGCGGCTCAGAAGTGCGGCGGAAAGGGATAGTCGTGCGGTCACGCGAGGAAGGGCTCCTGATGATTCACGCAGAAAGGATCTCTTGAATCGTTGAAAGCAAGCGATGGCGACAGCACATGAAAGCAATTTTGTAACAATATGGTGTCGGGAAGGTCATCGATCCACATTGACATGGATGACGACAGGGTCGGCCTTGGAACGCAATAAAAGGGGCAGCGGACTTTGACTCCGGTGCTCAACCCCGTAACTCAGCCAGGTTCGAAGATGACTTGGAAGGGGAGTTGAAGATGCCAGGCAGGGTGACTTGGGGAGTTGTTCTTCGCCTTCACCGGGCATCAAGCGAGGGTTGGATGGATGGTCGTCGGGCCGGCTGGCTTGTCGCGCTGGCTGAGGCGGTGGCGGGAACGGCTTACCTCAGCAGTTACAGGCTACTCCCGCGCCACAATCGGTGTAATCTATTCTGCCTCCTATTGGACAGAGCTCTGCTTATCTAACAGTCCGGTTTACCATGCTGTGATTGGCTAGAATCTCGAAGTTGGAGAAAATGGAGGAGACGAAAGCAAATGGCTCTCAAGAGAACACAGGATTCTTATGGCAACAGGCGGTACCAATGTCAACCCCCGAGGTGAAGAGGCTGCACATCACACCCTTGGACTCTGCGCTGCTCAATGCAATCCTCCCCCCGGCCCTGAGCTCACTGGCAACAGACATCTCCCTGCACACAATCCAGACATTTCCAGAAAACAGTTATGGTTTCGTGACACTTCCTCTTGCCGAAGCGGACAAGCTGGCCAAGAAGCTGAACGGCTCGATTTTGAGGGGCAAGAAACTTCAGATCCAAGAGGCGAGGTTACGGAAACAATTTCCACCTGACGAGGACCAATCTCGCGAAGCAGCTTGCTCGACGCCAGCTCGCAACACCATTATGGCCAAGAAGCGCAAGGCAGGGGATAATGCGATTGAAGGATATGAACTGGACTCTGAGAGACGCATCAAGCGAGGCTGGACCGAGGTGCCTGATAAGGGAAAGCGGTCGCGCAAGTCTGATAAGACCGAGACTAAAGCAGATGTCAAGCACAAGAAAACACAGAAATCGAAATACACGAACGACCCTGAATGTTTATTCCGTACAATTCCTCCACCCAATAAAGTAGAGTCAACGGAACCGCGCAAGGAGCGGAAAAAGAAAGCGGGCGGTAATGGTGCTGTTGTGGTTCACGAATTCGAAAGGTTAACAGCACATCCGAGTTTCTTGAGGGACAACCAAGGCTCTTCCGCAGTTAGTCTGACTCGCGAGTATGTTGAGGGTAAAGGGTGGGTGGACCGAGGGGGGAACGTAAAAGAAACACCTTCGATAAGGAGGAATAAGGAACCTACGAGTCGACTAAAGCCGCAGAGAAAAGGTGATCTGGTGTTGTCGAGTGGTAATGCTAAGGGCGATTCCACGAGCGATGATGAAGACGATGTGACTTCGTCTAGCGGATCGTCCAGCGAGGAGGAATCGTCTGATGGAACTTCTTCATCCACAGATTCCGAATTGCTTTCGAGGAAAGTTGCGAATTCACCTACGTCCAGGCCTAAGACGAAAACTCGAATCGCTGCAGATGACGATATAAGCTCTTCCAGTGCTTCCTCGTCGAGCGAAGAGTCTGATGATTCTTCTTCAGTACCATCAATCGCTAAAGGCAAGCCGCAAAGCAACCCCGGGGCTAGGAGCCTTCACGTCATGAGTAAAACGTCTTCGGAAGATTCCTCAAGTGAAGCGAGTAGTGCTAGTTCTAGTTCGTCTTCTGATCATGATGATTCCGAAGTCGACGAGGAGCAAAGCAAAACGCCCACAAAAAGCCTACAGTCTGTTGGCCCACCTAAGGAACCCATGTCACCGCCTAAAGAAGTCCACCCCTTGGAAGCTTTATTTAAACGCCCAGCGACAGAAACCAAAAAAAGCACTGGAAAGATGCAGTTGGAGATTGATACAGGATTTAGCTTTTTTGGAAACGCTGGAGAAAATAGCGACATTGAAGACAACGATAACAACATTGGCAATCAACACAGTATCGATACCCAGCCGCAAACCCCGTTTACCCAAAGGGACTTTCAAACTCGCTCTTTGCGCAGCGGAGCTCCCACTCCTGACACAGCCGCTGTGAACAAAATGAAATTCTGGACAGACGAGGACGAAGAGACAGATGAAGACGAGGACGATACCGATATTGAGGCCGAACAGGAACTCGCCGTGGCCAAAAAGCTGAAGAGCATTGATTCAAGAGGCACCAAGCACACCGGATCCGTCGCAGTTGAAGAAAGCGAGTTTTCGAAGTGGTTCTGGGAGAATAGAGGTGATAATAATCGTGCTTGGAAAAAGAGGCGGAGAGAAGCCGCTAAGGAGAAAAGACAGAGAGAAAATAGGCGAGGGAGAAGATAGTTGCATCTGCAGAGAAGCTATAGTCTTAAAGGTACCATTTGCACAAGTGTCCAACTGCTGGAGCGCGTGGATGTGCCTATTCTGCCTTGGACAGTGTGAATCATAAATAACCAAATATTTCCTACTTGGAATTTTCAATATCGAAGATTTGGCTCAAGCTAAGCATCCGTAGTGAGTCTGTAGTATGCACCCGCTTTATGAACTGGCCACTGGTGTGTGCACCGAATATTCGTATTCTCGAATATATTCGAGTATTCCGAGTCCAGTCCTATTCGAATATTCGGCCTTGGCTTCCGAATACTCCGAATAGGGGATTTTGAGCTTACATAACAACCAGTCAGGGCAAGACGTCTGCCAAGCTGCTTCGGGATGCCATCGCGTTGAGCACCGCTGCCGGGACCTCAGATTCACCAGGAACTCGGCGATGCGATACACCTCCCATCCACGCCTCCAAAAATGATAATACGAAGTCGCGTCGCCTCTCTTTTCCTCTTGATCCTTTCATCTTTCCTCCCCTTCATCCTCGCTGAAAGTATGGCCCCATCATTCAACCTCCGAGAAACCTCCACGCCTAAACCCTTGCTAACCATGTCAACTTCAACACAGCACCAACCTCCTTTTGCAAATGCACATGCTTCTCCAATAGCACCATCATCCCCCTCGGCCCGCCCAAACCTCGCAGCTCCTCAAATCCCTCGCCCGAAAGACGCGCCGTCTTCCTCCCCTCCCTATTCGGCGCCCGCGAAGCCGTCAACGACGACGTATATGGCCGCGCGGCGTTTCTGGGCCGGCGAGACGCGGCAGATGCACAATTGGCCAAGTCAGAGGATGACAAGAGCAAGAGCGGAGGCGATAAAGAGGGCAAAAAGTTCCGTGCGGTGAATTGCAACGACTGTAACCGCAAGTTCTGTCTAGACTATCAACTGCCGATGTGCAAGGGTGCAAAGGAGGAGGATGTCATGACGACTTGTTTTCGTAAGTTGTGGATTCATGATGCCCCCTACTATGCGGGGAAAAGAAAATACGCACCCCCGTGCAAAACTGACCCCAAATCTGTCTTGTCCAGAGAGAGAATCCAACAAGGATAAAGCTGTGGTGTTTATATTCATCATCGCCACAGTGTCTTTATTAGTCTGGGCAGCCGTCAAGCCGTGGGCAGAACGTTGGATACAGGTGCGAGACGTCCCCCAGGCAGATACAGGCGTCATGTCCAGAGGCAGACGAAACATTGTATAAGAGTATCCAGTGTGCTGATATATTTGGGTATTCCAGGCCGCTCGCGAAAGACGACTATACATGCCAATTTCTTCCCGTGATGATAACAATTGAGCGATTTTTAGATACGACGAAATGAACCAACCGTTCTCGAGGCGTTTGGCAGCAATGTCCGTACTGCAGCAAGAAGCCTCCATACTCGTACAGGGCTTATTAGTTTATTGTGCGTCAATATTATCAGCATTTGCAAGTTTTGTCATACGTATCTCCCTTCTAATACTCCTAGCAGCGCGACCAGGTGTAGAATATCGCAATTTAGCTGTCACGCACGTTTCAGCTGCAGGATTCATGTGGAGATACTGACATCGCTACTGAGCTTGACGTCTAGAACAGGCGACATGGCACTGTATATGGATCGCTTGATTGGGCAAACATAATTTTTGTTTAGAGCATTATTCGACAAGTCAATCTGCAGCCTTAGGTATATACTTAATCTATGTATGCATATCCTCTCTCATGGAAAACAGGCAACCTGGCTGCATATTCACAACTCATATTTTTGAAACGCGTGAACGCCTTATCCGGAAAATCAATCACAAACCGTTGGCCAATTGCCACATACAAACCAGTGCCCAATGGGCTGAAGCGGAGACCAAACTGTGCCACAACCAAGTCTAAGACGGGGACCTGAAATAGAGCACACAAGGACGGTATCGAGCATACTTAGCATTCATCTTGTACAGTTACGTGCACAACTTCGGGAACTGGGGGCTCCTCGTGCCGATAACAACAGGGAGCTCCAGCAGTGATGGAGACGAAAGTGTGCTTTTTCGGATGCATGCACCAAAGTTGCAATGCTCCGACAATAGCAACCAGAGCGCTCCCCCACCATGCAATGCCTGTGAAGCCGATTCGGGAGCCGATACTGTAGAGATACCCAGCGACTGGGGGAGCAACAGTCCGGCAAGCAGCACCAGCGGACGCAGATAACCCGTTTATTTTTCCTAGAACCGAATTGGAAGGGCTAGCTTGCTTGATAAGGATAAGCAAGACTGGGTACGCAAGGATCGAGAGGAGATTGCGAATCGTGATGCAGGTATATATGCCAGGATACAGTATGCCGGATGGAAGCAAAGCGAGGAACGGTACGATAAAATAGGCAATCGGATGGAGGACCGTAACCAGCACGAAAACATTCCAGACGCCTAACCATTCAGTGAAGATGGGAAATACGACAGCCTGGATTACTAACGCAATGATGCCGTTGATAGACATGATCAGGCCAACTGTTTGGGTGGACAGCCCCAGGCCCCCAGGAATATGAAGAGGCGGGGGAAGCGAACCTCTGACGAGATCACTCTTTTCGTCTTGAAGAAATATCGGAAATAGGTGGTCGTATGTCATGGAGTGGTAAGTGAATATTCCCAATGCAATTACCAACATTGTCACGCGGTAGGTAAAGACCTTTGGCGACTCCGAGGAACGTAATTGTTTCCCATCCAGCCTCACGTGCCATTCTTCATCTTCACGCATGTCCACGTCGTTGAACGTGCCATAGGACTTTGCTCTCAAATCAGCGCTCGCGCAAGCAAGTGACCCTGCAGTTGCAACGGCGGCCAAGGGCGCGCCAAATTCGGCATTATCACCGTGAGTCGGTACTGGTACATAACCCGTTTGCATGTCCGGGTGGGTTTCATCTAGGAACAAATACCCGGCAGCAATGCTGATCAAAAGCAGCACCGAGCAGATCAGGTTAGGGAGGAGGTAAGGGAAGCTGCCGAAAAGACCAGAAGGGGGGAAGATAGAAGGAAACGTTTCAGCAGGTTTAGCAAAGGTCCCCCCAATGGCTGAATTGTATATATCATTAGCCTCTTGCCCATGTCGCCGACTGCATCAATCCTATGACTTACCAGGGCCAATGATTGTTCCGATAGACCAGACAAACGGCATGATGGCGTATGCCCGCGCTATAAGACACACTCAGTATTAGGTGAAATATGTTTGAAAGGGCGAAGGAAGAAACATACGCTCATACTCTGGCTTCTTGACGAGCTCGCCAACCATGGTTTGGACTACACCTATATTTCCATTCAAGATGCCGCCAAAGATCCTGCCAAACAGCGCAACCCAGAAATTCGTGGAGAACCCAACGATGAGCAAGGAAAGCATGGTTCCAAAGCATCCAAAGAGCAAAACTGGTTTGCGACCGACCTTGTCTGAGAGACTGCCCCAGAACATTCCGGTAAGGCTCTCTGCCAAAGAAAAGGCAGAGATCAGGAACCCGGCATAGAAGGATGCGTTACTCTTGTCACCGATCTTGAAGTCCCTGACCATAACCCAGGAATATGGGAATATGGAAGTCAGAGCGATGGGTTCTGCAAAGCGACATATTGCTAAAGGCAAGGGTTGTTAGTGAGGAGTGACGGTAAGGGCAGCTGGCTGGCACTCACCGAGGATGAAGAGCTGAAGGGTCGGGAAGTCGTCGTTGGTGCTAGTTGGAGAGGGAGAAGGAATACGGCTTCTTTGACGTGTTAATCTCATATTCTTTAGGAAATACAATGACTCTTACGGCAATCCTCCCAGCAATTGCAACGGGCAGCTCCCGAGTCTGTGAAATGACCAGAGGCACTACCCCTTGCAACCGATTCTCAACTTGTGACCGTCAGGCAGGTTTCAACCCAGCCGATTGACGTCTGTTGCTCTTGACCTTTGCTGAAATATTTTGCTTAACTTGTGAGGATCTGCTGAGCAGGAGTGCATGCAAACAGCGGAAGACTTCGAAAGGATGAAGAAGGGAGACCGATGTTGTTCTGAGGGGGAGGATTATTTAAGGAGGAGCATGGAAACGAGGGCCCAGGGATCCAAAGCAAGGAAAAAAAGGAAAGATAGGCGGGGGAGAGGCCGATTTGACCGCAGAGAGCGGGTGGCGGAAGGTTCTAGTTCCACGGACCGAGTACCAGCCTGGGCTTTTCATCTTGCGGGCAAAGTACTTGCAGGAGCACAGAGCTGCGGAGAGGGACTGGGACGGATGCTGATGAAACATGAGCACAATACGATCAGCACGGTGGAGATTAGAGAACCCCATGCACCATGCCAGGCGGAAATAGGCATCCAGTTGGCAATTGGTATCAACTGCAGCTTCGCCAGGCAGTCACATTGTCCATGCAGTACATCAGAGACATCTTTATCAAGAGGCGTTCCCTGGTTGAGCATCCCTGGATGCCCGGTGCGAGAACTTTGAAGCTTGCACAGTTGCCACTGACTACAGAATACATAGTGAGCTCTCCACCAGAGAAGAAACTTAATCAAGACCGTGTTTCAACAGCCATCAACATGGTCACACGCTCTTTGACTGAGAGCTTCTAGGCCTTTGTCTAGCTAGTTGGGATTTCAATGGGGATGTCGTCGCATGTGCAGACGGGCGGCATCCAACGGCTCTGCATCTTCGCGTGATAGAATATTAATAATAGAGTTTGTTAAGCGCCAAGGCGGAGTTAGGGTTTGGTAGCGTAGCCCTAAGCCCCATACTGTGTCCCGATCGGGGCTAGCATTGTTTACCTCCCGTTGCCATGTCAAAGCGGCGTTTAATTCTGGGATCAAAACATTGGACCTCAGCAGCATCTATCGCAATCCAGCCAGATGCAACCCGTTGATCAAGAGATCCTAGCGCATCCTCACTAGATAACTGCTACTGGAGGTAAGCCCTCTTGCTATTCTTTGAAAGCGAACTCTGCTTACAACTTCCCGCAGCGCAGGCTATTTGACTTATGATCCAACCTGACCAAAGCTACAAGACCCGCCCACAGCTACGACATGGCGAGTCCTTTGTCGGTCCTCTCTCCCCTCTCCTCATCGAGACAAAACGCTCGCTCTCCGCTAGTCGATTCTTTCCCCCCAGACGCGAAGCCAACGGAATTCAGCCCTCGAGGCAGCGTCAGGAAGGGATTTGCGATCTTTGACGAAAACGCGTCTCCATTAGGCCAAGACCAACATATGGCTTCGCCAGCCGTCTCCGGTGCCGAAGACGACGAGTTGGAGGACCAAGAATTGCCGAGCTCGCCTTTCCGGGAGGCCGTTGAAACTGAGAACACCTGCACAACCCGAGACATAACGCCCAGGCAGCACGATGTCGACGCTACTGAGGCTAACACACTTGATGGCCAGGGTGATGTTGATATGGACGAAGAGGACTTCAAGCCGGATACCCTTGCTGCGCGGACCGTGGACGAGGCACCATATGTCGACGAAATGGTCCTCACTAACGAACAAAAACAAATCGAATCATACACTGAATTGGACAGCAGCGTAATACACCACCATGTTGAGCGGACTCAAACTCGAAAGGTGTCGGGCATGACTGTGAATAATGAAAACATGAGTCTCGTGTACCACGAGGATGAAGAAAAGCGAGCTTTGTTTGATGATGGCACAGGAAGCCACGCCCAGCCAGGCTACGATACCGGCGATGACACCTGTCTAAGCACCTTTTCGGCTGTTCCCAACGCTGATATGACCCTCTTCGCTAAGCTAAGAGGGGATTCGCCATTGAAACGAGTGAGAGAGAACACAGTTAGCCCCCGAAAAACAGGTTCCCCGGGAAGGTTTAGAGACTCTATTCTGGAGACTCCTGGTACTGCCCGGCGAGATTATAGACGGAACGGCTGGGGCGATCAGGGGGGTGATTACTGTTCTTCGTCCCCGGGAAGGAAATATCCCCGGATTGACGAGACACCAAATTTACTGGACTTTACCGATCAGCTTGGCGCGTTTCCACAGCACAAACAGTATCCCTCTGAGAATAATAATGGATCTCCGGCACGTCGCAATCCTCGCATTTCTCCACTGAAGACGGCTGAACGGTTCCGCTCCCCTTCCAAGTTGTCCTTGTTGGATTTTGATATCCCGCCAGCT
Organism: Uncinocarpus reesii 1704; assembly: GCF_000003515.1. Classification (NCBI taxonomy): domain Eukaryota; kingdom Fungi; phylum Ascomycota; class Eurotiomycetes; order Onygenales; family Onygenaceae; genus Uncinocarpus; species Uncinocarpus reesii. The sequence continues at coordinate 4,276,408 of NW_003052500.1, read as the reverse complement.
CCTACCCCACGCTCGATTCCAACAATTACCCCGAGGGAATTAGAGTCTTTAAAATCGACATTCCTGTCTCAGATATCTTCGTTGAAAGCTACTTTAAGTGGCAGGGACGCCGAAGTTGCCAGTTTAAAGGAAGCAGTGGCCGACGCCGAAAGGCGGGTTGGTGAAGCCCTTGAGGAGGTGCGGAATGAGGAAGCACGAAGAGAGTCTGAACAGCGGGAGTGGGAGCGCCGGGGCAAGGAAATGGAGACTGTTTTGAGGGGCGTCAAGGCAGAAATCGTGGACGGAGAGCGTGAAAGGAAGAGGTTAGCCGAGAGGGTGGAAGAAAGTGATAAAACAAAAGAGCACCTGGAAGGAAAAATAGTTGAGCTGCAGAGCCAACTCTCTGCAGCTAGGCAAGCTACCCCTCAGCCGGCTACTTTGTCGGCCCCAAACACCCAATTCAAAACAACAGACGAGGTAGCCAAAGAAGTTCAAGATGCTGTTGAAAAGGTGGCACGCGAACTGCACACTTTATACAAGGGTAAACATGAAACCAAAGTTGCAGCGTTGAAGAAGAGTTATGAAGCTCGCTGGGAGAAACGCGTCAGGGAAGCCGAGAAGAAGCTCAGGGACGCTATGGAGGAGAATGAACGCTTGAACAACGATCGAGATACAGCCATTCCTGACTTTCAAGGCCGTGCATCAGCTGGGGAGACAACTATGTTACGAGAAAACGAAAATCTTGAGGCGGAGAAGAAGGTTTTAGAAGCTAAGGTCAAGGGACTTGAGCAAGAGATGCTTTCTGTGAAGCATGACCACGGATTGCTCAGTGAACAGTTGAAAAATGAACGCGCCGAAAAAGGTGAACTCGTTGCCCTCGTGGATGAGTGGCTTGCCATGCAACACCAACAGCAGCAGCAGCCGCCGGAGCAGCAGCCCGATGAGACACCACCGCCAGTCCCTCCACATGGGGAACGCGAGCTCTCGACTCCCCGAGCAGAGATCAGCCAGGGAGAAGACCCCTTACCGGTGACTCTGCCGAAACCGGAGTTTATGGAGAAGCCGGCTACCGCGCAATCAACTAATGAACAAGCCCATCCCGCCAGCAACATTGCCCGTTTTCCCGGCGGTTCGAGCGGTATTCGCCCCCGCCCTTCTGCCGGGCCGACCCCCAAAGTCCCACGATTCGGTATGCCCGGTAGCCATGTGAGGGGAAATAGTCGAGACGAAAAGGGTGTGAGCGGTATTCCGAGCAAGACTCCTGTTGCGCCGCGAAGTGGGATTATGAGCTCGATTGAAAGGATGGGAAGGGGAGGACTTTGACCGTTGATTTATCTGGCTTCCTTTTTTCGGCGTAAAAATCAAAATCATTTTGGGAGTTTCTGAATGTATGAGTTTTATATGATAGTTCTGTGTTTTCTTTTGTTCTGTCTAGTTTCCTTTCTCGGTTGTTCTCTTTTATGTGCAGAGTATGAGAACCATGAAATGGATATGAATTATGATTATTACATATCAGCATAACCATTACAAGGGGGCCAAAAAATAAAAGGGCAATGGGGAATCATTTTCTTTGCAAGAGAGGCGACACAACTAGTTACCTGGTACACTTTCTTCAGTGGCTTGTTGCTTTTCGGCCTCCATTTTGACAATTTCGCGCCTGACTTCATCAGCAATATTGTATGTCCACAGCCCCGTCATCCAAGAAGGTGTCGGTAGCTTGCCTGTAATCAAGTCCAGGAATGTCAGTCTACGGAAATCACAAGGCCGAATGGATATTCCAAGATAGATACTTACCCATGATGAACAAGCCAAGATACATCAGCATCTCACTAACCATGCCCAGGTCCTTTTTCTTTTGATCGAATTGTTTCCCCTTTTCTTGGATCGCGCGGACGCGAGGTTTACGGATGTCCATGTGTTTTTGCATCACCTGCGTGATAACCTGCCTCTCGGCTTGTGCTAGGTCATCGGGGGACAGATTCGAGGCAGAATTGTAAGTCTCAGTCAAGAAGTGGGAGATGAGCATTGAGAAGCATTCAACGTCTTCCAGGGCCTGGCTTGTCCCTTGGCCAGATGTGGGCGTGAGAGTGTGTGCTGCGTCGCCCACGAGGATGACGCCGTCTCTTGCCCAGGTTGGAAGTTCGGGGGTGGAGTTTTGAGGAAATATGGTCTGAATTTTGACCATGCTAAGGATTTTCTGGATGATTGGGTCGTTCCAGGAGTCGAGGCGGCTGTGTAGGTCACGGAGTATGGCTTCTTTGTCGACTGATTTTGGGTCTGGGCATGAATCCATCCCGTATGTCGACCACCAGATGATGGTGTCAGTTGCTATCGGCTTGGGTTGTGTTGTGGAACTAGTTTGTTCGGGTGGATTTTCCAACGATTGCACGAAGGAATAGCCGAAAAATCCGTTTCTGCCAAAAACGAAGTTTATCGATCCTGGTTCAACTAAGGGTTTGAATTCTTCCGACTGGATGACACCTCCAACGCCCACTAAGCCGCTGAAAGCGTATATTAGCATTCATTTTCGAGGTGAGGACATGTTGACATACCCGAATTCAGCTGGATAAGGATCTTCCTTAGCCTCCGGGAAAAGAGCTCTCCTCGTGGGACTCTTCAAGCCATCAGCACCAATGATTAAGTCTGCTTCATAGTCCGGGCTACCATCAGCAAATTTGATAACGCTTCTGCCCTTTGGGTTGGCAATGACGCTGGAAACCCGCCTAGTCACTATGATGTCGTCGGGGACGTAATTCCGTAAGCAATTCCAGAGGGCATGCCGGCTCAGTGATATTGAATACGTATCATCCAGCGCGCAAGGTAACCGAGCGAGGGTACAGCCGTAAGCGCTCATAAACTTCTGAACATTGAAAGAGTGTCCTGCATGCTTGACATCGCGCGCTAGATTCTCATCAAGCCGTTCTAGAGATCTAACCCCGTTCGGGTGGAGCCCTATGCCTCCACCGACGACAAGAGAGGCGGAATGGGTTTCGCCGGGGGCCTGCTGAGATGTAGAGTTCCGTGGTGTGTCGTAGGATTCGAAGATGATATATTCATGTTGTGATCCAGGGGCTGGAGGTTCGGGGAGACGCTTCTTCAAAGCGAGATAAATGGCACATCCACTAATGCCGGCACCAACAATAGCAATCTTCATGATGATGGAGGAGATATCAGCAAAGTGCGAAGTCAGTAGTTTCCGCTCTGCGAGAAGCAGGATTCAAACAGGCGACCAAGTGCCTTTTTATGGTGCAGAATTTGGGTGCCTGGTTAGTCTCCTTAATCATGGCTACCACTTAAGAAGCGTCAGCGAATACGGCCAAACAGTGAAAATCGAGACATAGGATTGGTCTTGCATGCAGTCTGCATCCTCCTTGCTGAATGTCATTTTTCCGAAGTGCTGCTAATTTGTCAACAAGCGAAAGCACTAGGCAGCACAGTTTCGCGGTAAGATACAATGAATCACAGCCTGCCCAGGATTCAAGAGATTCGCTGCTCGGATAACGGCATCATGCCTGCCTCCTTTTGCACCAGATGTTGCTTTCCATTTATTTTTGCAGTAAGAGAATAAGTTATAGAATCTCGAACGTCGTGCCAGTGATACTGTGTCCTGCGGTGAGAGCGAAAGAAAGACAGATTCACGTGACCGCCCCAACGCGAAAAATAGTCGCCGACGACAAGGATGGAATGCTCGCCTTTTCCTTGATGGCGAAGAATGTCTTTCAAAATGTTCTTTTGAAGAGACCAAGCTCCAGGCTTTGCTGTTATATTGAATGCTCGGCGCCGATGTGATGTCAACGCATCGCATATGTTCAGGCTAATTCCTCGACACGCCGCCGCGGCTCCGGCGAGATAGATGGATGGCATTTGATGAAGAAATTGGATCCAATGAGCCCAAAGGGCTCAGGAAGGATGATGATCCTTTTTGAACCCTGATCCGTGTGCGGATACTTCTACAACTGCATATGCTCAACAGGCAAACCTAGCCTCCCTGGCCTGTGATTGTGCTCTCTAAAAACACATGGCGTTAGAAACGCCGCCATGCTGAGGCCTGATTCTCGTTTATCGCCAGATATTCCCAATGGCGGAAGGCTGTCGTGGCCGAGCATTGAGGTCCAGAGCAGATGATCCGAGGAATTGCTGAACTCTGCCAGCCTCACAACCATATCCCTCAACAGTTTCCAGGCCGCTGACGGCAACCACGCTGCCCGACTCGCGTTTTTCCCTCAGCAAACGACGCAATCAGCTCGCCATATCATCTGGCCATGACTGTATGCTCTCCGCGGCTGACGTCCAAAATTGCCTAATTGGGTATGGTACTAGGGCTAACTTTGCTTATTGAGCCCCTAATGCGGAAACATGTCAATAAAAGCGTTTCGCCATCGACTGGTGGCTCCATGCAGCTTCGATATTGCCTCCTTTGCCATTGTGAAGACAATGAACACAGCGCCCGTTCCCTGGACCCTGGACTCTAAAAGTCGATTCCTGCGAGCTAGCAGAACGATGTGACGGTCCCCATAGGTGGGTTCGTCAAGGACCCCGTTTTGATGGACGTCCTCGGGCAATGTTTGGACAGAATTGGGCTTCTATCCCACCGTGTCTCCATGAGGCATTTCCTACAAGATCACTCGTTTGGGGGCATGGCGGAAGGTTCGTTATCAGAGTGGCTCTTCGCCTGATTTTAACCTCTGGATATGTCGTATTCCATCCGTTCTCAGGCATCCTCAAACGTTTCTCGCCTATTTGTCTCTGGCTCAGCCTGGATCTAGCTTCGTTCTTTTATCCGGGATGAAAAGCCCTCAGCACATTCTCTAAACTCTGGGGACGGTTGAGCGAGGAGCGGCCTATGGCCAGAGCTCTATAAATCGGCTGTGCTCCCTGCAGCTAGATGGGTTCTGTTTGCCAATACGGACAAGAATCTACTGCCAGAATCACCAGCTTACAATTTTAGTCTGTCTCTCCTTGACTCAAGTCCTTCACGATCTACCGCAATCATGAAGTTGTTCACTTTCCTTTTTGCCATTGCCGCAGCATCCATGGCTGTCGTTGCAGCCCCTGCTCCCGCTGAAGCTGGTGCTCCAATTGAGAAGCGCGAGCCTGAGCCAGGTATGGACTTACCTCAGCCGTTCTGATCTGCCGGGGCCATCTAACTAAGAGATTTATAATAGTTGACAAGAGATGGTGCACTCGCGTTGGCATGCCATGCTAAATGCCTAGCTGGCGTATACCGCCATGCCTACCTCTTCTTCAGTCCCTGATGGGCATGGCGGGCGCAAGCTTTGCAGCATGATACGATCTTTGCTGCCAAATTTCGACTATATGATTAAGGTTAATGCTTTGGTTATGGTTTTATATATTTTTGTCACGTCGACGGATTTGAATTGGCTGCTCTTCGCATACTCCGCGCCCCTTTCCGACTGGCCACCGCCACCTCAGTTATACGGCCGGATACTCGACCAGGATTACGCAGCTCCTTGAGTCAAAGGGAGTTGTGGGGTCAAGCCTTCGCGATAACGGCAGACAAGCGCGGGAACGCAGACTCGATGAATTCGTTGGACATTTGTGATTTATTATATCTTTTCGCGCACATTGTTGACTGTTTTTAGGGCCATCCACAGCCACTCTTTTGATGGGTTGGCCCTATGTATTGTACTGTATTTGGAGGACAGTCCTTCTTGTCTGCGCACTAATGTTTTGGTGCATACAACATACAGGCATATAGGTATATAGCCAATATATATATATATACACAAGCGAACCATTCTTTACACAATCCTGGGACCAATGTCAAGACAAGGAATACCAGCAGGGCACTATACTGCTCGTCTAGCTCATCCAAAGATGATAATTGTCAATTCCATCCCTCTCGAAACTAGTGGGCTCAAAGTTGGGCCATTACAGGCAAGTTGCAACCCCTAATTGTCCAGCTTATACCATTCGCAAGGCTTTGCCAGAGATGCACAAATAATTCCATGAAGGTCAAAACAATCTCCCTTGACTCTAGTTAGCCTAAAAGAAAGAAATATTTGCTCTTTGGGTTTCATGAGTCAGCGCCATCCTTACCGCTACGATGATTAGGTTTGATAGCCTAAAGTGCTTTCTGCAGACGTAGCTGTACGGGAAGGCAATCACGGGCTGACGGTTGGGACTGTCGCTTTTTGAAAATGTCTATATGTGTAAGTTAGGGTAACTGTCCTTCCCTTCAAGAGCGGTGGCTCAACACAAGAAGCAGCTGGGTTTCCGCAATGCCTTTTGATCTTTGCATTCATGCATGTAAGTTCGGCACCTAGGGGCATCATCAACTTGATCGCAGCTGAAGATTCGGTGCTCAAACAGGCCGGCATCCATTTGCCCAACGGGACCTTTTCTTCCTTTTTCCCTATGTTGGGATGTTTGAACAATCACCCTTTGTAATCAAGTATGTGGCTGGTTGGCCAGTTGTATGTCTTGACCCAAGCTTTCTCCGATTGTAGAGACTTTCAGAGGTGCGGTTGGGCTGGGCCCCTGGGCTGAGGACCGACTTCGGATGAATCTCGACTGAAATTAGAACCCATTTTCATCAACACTGTAGCATTAATGAATGGGGGGGAGATTCAGTCATTCGGAAGCAATTATCTGCAGGGGTTATTCGTCGTTGTCAGATTCTGCACATCCATGGATCCGTGAACGATACAATTACTCCGATTGATCAAGTTAGAAATCAAGCCTAAAACTCGTTGTTTTCATTGTATCCCCGTTGATAGTGAAACCGGAGGCCAGTGAAGTGGAGGTTTCCCATCGGCAAACTGCCGAAGGAGAATCAATCAATTCAGGCAAGTTTCGGCCTGAGTTTAAGGGATGTTGTAGCGCTGGTAGTAGCCCAGCCGTTGAAATTGGGCCGACGAGCGGACGCCGGACGGCCACAACTGCGGCTGCAGCTTCTGAATCACAGCGTGGCCAAGGCGAAGATGGTTGCTATGGGAGCATCGAAGCGATGCCCCTCCCCCGCATTTGCTTCTGGATTTATTGGCACAGAGGTTAGTCCCAGGCCCAGTGTGCTCGTCAGATCTGGCTCCAGCAAGGTCAGCTCGCTCCTCCAAGCTCAATTGGCTAGGATTGGGTCTCGACGTCTTGAGCTCCAAGGCCAGATCATCTTTGCCTTCGTCGTGAATCTCGGCCGAAGTATGTTTTTATGAGACTTGTCACTTGCTGGACACTCGAGAATCGATCCCTGCGCTCGAAGCATGCTCTCACGCCTCGGAAGCAGGAAACAGCCAGGTGAACGCCTCCTTCGCGACCCCGAAATGCACTGCCTTGATTGTGTGAACCCGAAATCAGAGAGACTGCCTCCCAGCATTGCTAATGCTGGCGGCTCGTTCTTCTGAGTTGAGTTCCGTGCGGCTCTCGGCACAGGAGCTCCATCGCAATTCCCAGTTTAGGCCTAGCGCCACGCACCGCCAGCTCTCCGGCCAGCAGCCGAGCAGCAACTCGCCTTCGTCGAGCATCGCCGAAGGTGGGTGTGCGCACGCCCTTTAGGGGGCCAGCTGGACTGCGTTTGCAGGGCAGAATGGGGTCCAAGTCCGCCGAGAAGGCGTGTGTTTAGCTTCGACGTGAGTGCTCGATCCCCAAGATCTGTGAGACAGTCGACTTTTACAGCCAGGTTCAACACAACCAGCTCAACGCGATATATAATTGAGCCGGGCTGAGCCAAAACACGAACTCTCATCGCCGACTGTTCCTGTCCAATTGCGCCAGGATGCCGAAAACCACTGAAGATCCTCACCCGGCCTTTCGACGTGCATATAACTCTGCAGTCTTGGTTCCCGTGACGTGCCGCTATCCGACTTTGATCACTGCAAAAAGGAACCGTCGGAATTCGCGCAGAGGACAACACTGTTTGGCAGACGGACAACTCAAAATCTATGGTCGATGGAGGGCCGTTACTACAGACGAGTGTTCGACAGAGGCGATTCTCAAGATCTGCTGTAAAATCTACTCATGTTGAAAGGCACAGCATGCACTCCTTATCCCTGCCTGGCTCTGACCAGTTATTATTGCTAAAGTCAAAGGCCAATATTACTGTGCAATATGCCTGGCTTTTGACCCGTCCCGCAAAGGTAGCAACCTCCATCCGGAATTTTGCGGACACTACGCTTTTCGCCCAGTCATCAAGATCAAACTCTCGTCCTCGCTTTTTCGATTAAAGTCATGGTAGATACTCAGATGCATTTGTGCCTCGCAACAAGATCCTGCAAATCATTCCCAACCAGTATCCCGGTCCGGATTTTGTTTAACCTTGGCCTGAAAATCCTGAAGTGGCCCATACTCGCAGCGAAAATTCCCCAACTCGGGAGGCAAAAGGCTCCTTGGCTTCACTCCAAACTCTCCCATGAAACGGACCAGTCCCTGGAGGCAAACGAGCCAATTAAGCCCAAGTGCAGGAATCGGAGCCACATGGATCGGAAGTGGATTTAGACGGTGCCTTATGTGGAGCTTGTAAGTTGCCAGAGTCTATTTCCAAGGCGTTCACGCGGCCTCTTGACGAATTCTTCTGCCCGTACCAGCCATCGCAGCCTATCAAATTGGTGAACCATTGCTCCGCCTGGGGAATGAACGGACCCTCGCGCTTCTCGGACCTTCGAACGGGATTTTACGCTCGCTCGGGACCAATAGTGCGCATGAATTCCCTCCTCCACGACAGGAGCCTGCCTTCCTGCCCCACTGGATTCCGCCTAGATTATTTTCTCTTTCCCCAAGGTTGTGCTATATCATTGTGTTCATTTTCTGGAGGAGGCAAGAAGAGCGAAAGTTTTAGCAGAGACTCCGGTTTCCAAGCCTAGTTCGGACCTAGCCATCCACCTAAATTCGTTGGGAGCACTGGGGAAATAATGGAGTTTATTTCACATTTGAGTTGTGCTGCTTCTTAAAAGCTTCCAGTCCCGCTCCCCGCGTTCCTGAACGCCTACCCTCGAAATTCCATTCATTTCTTGATTCTTTCATAGCAATCTCCACTCATCTGTTTTGATTTTTGGAGTTTATCACCTTTGGACTGGGAAAGGAATTGCCACGATACGTTACACTTGGAGAAACGCAGCGTTTTCGATATATTGCAAGCTTGGACTTTGGATGATTCCCCTATACGTGATTTTGGATTAGGCGGCGGCTACTGAGCGCACTACGATACATTCGTCTTTCAGCCATGGTTTCTGCAGAGTATACGGAGGTTCAACCTCAGAATAAACGGAAAGCCGCCGCGGCTGGACTTACCGGAGCATCGCGTCCAGTGAAGAGACGCGCATCCAAGGCGTGCTGCTGCTGCAGAGCCCGAAAAGTGAGGTGCGATGTGGTGGAAAATGGTTCTCCCTGCACGAATTGTCGCCTAGACGAGGTGGAATGCGTCGTGACGGAGAGTAAACGGAGAAAGTCAGTCATCAATACACAAGAAGGGGTGGATAGCGTAGAATGATAGCATACAGCTTGCGGAGCAAAAGGTTTCTGAAACGTGAATCAGCCAGCTGATTCTTATTTTCTTCTATAGGAAATCTCGGCCCGATGGAGAAGGCAACAAACTCTCCCCTGAGTGCTCGACAGAAACCTCAGAGGAGCCGGGCAATTATCTCGGACGGAAAGGCAACAGTAACGGGCTGGCCTTTTCGTCGATTCCAGAAACCAGATTGCCTCAATCTCCTAAAAAACATTGTGTGGATCTGGAAACAGGCCATCATGTGCCGCATCTTATATGTACGTTTGATTCGATAATCTCACGGTGCGTATATTATTCCAGGTTGCTAAGTGATCTTAGATCAAGCGCAAGGGAGACGCCTTAACGATGACGGCCGACGTCGACGGATGTCTGGCACAGGCAACCTCGTTCCCGGGCTTTTGCCTTGCAACCTGAACTCAGCAAAGCCGGACGGTTTCAGCGGCTCTACAGTCCTCAATATATTACCTTCTCCTCGCATGATCAAACGAGCTCTCCCGGATTACCTTCGTCTATTGCCTCCTAAACTGCAAGACGCCGATATTGATTATCTTGAGGCGAAAGGAGCGCTGACGATTCCTGAGCATGGGCTTCGGAATGAGCTGCTTCGAAGCTACATTCAATGGGTACACCCATATATGCCGCTCTTGGAATTGGACGATTTCTTGCGCGCCATTTTCGAAAACGATAGTTCTCAGCGTATCAGTCTTCTGCTCTTTCAAGCGGTGATGTTTGCTGGTACGGCATTCATTGACATCAAACACCTTCGTGCCGAAGGGTTCGAATCAAGAAGAGCCGCACGAAAAGCCTTCTTTCAGAGAGCAAGGGTATGTTGCGTCCTGCCGTGTCTTCTCTTTGCTTCAGATTTCAATGTGATTGACCGGTGTGTTGTAGCTGCTCTACGATTTTGATTATGAAGCGGATCGCATCTCCTTGGTGCAGTCACTGCTACTGATGACATATTGGTACGAAATGCCAGACGACCAGAAGGATACGTGGCACTGGATGGGAGTCAGTCTTTCTCTGGCACATACCATCGGTCTACATCGAGACCCGGCTAGCTCCAACATGGACCCAAAACGACAGAAATTATGGAAACGAATCTGGTGGGGCACATACACAAGAGACCGCCTGATTGCTCTCGGGATGAGGCGCCCAACTAGGATTAAGGATGAGGATTGTGATGTTCCCATGCTCCAGGTCAGCGACTTTGACTTCAAACCTATGTCCCCTTCGGTTCTGCAAGTTCTTGGAGATGTCGAGTTGACGCACAACGTCACCCATCAACGAGAGCTTGCAGTGATGTTTATCGAGAAGGCAAAGCTTTGCCTTTGTATCAGCCATGTCCTCTCGGCACAGTATTCTGTTCTCGGCCATAAATTCGGTGGAACAATGGAAACAACCATGATGTTGCTACCGAAAAAGTCCGCCGCAGAAACGTGTGAGGTTCGGCGATGTGATGACGAGCTAGAGCTGTGGCTTGTGAATCTTGCAGAGGAGGCCCAATATCGCCCGCCTCCTTCGACGCTTTCCCCTGGAGACGGAGTGATTTACCTGCATCGGGCGCTTTTGTCCATGGTCTACCATACCACATCCAGCGCGCTTCATCGACCCCAGGTTCTCCCGACAACTCCGATTCCTACGGTGGAAGTTGAGCTGCAAGCTCTATCTCGGACCAAGGTTCGGCATGCAGCCGTAGAAATAACCAACATAGCCCAAGTGCTGCATAACCTCAAACTGACTTGCTTTTTGCCTACCACCGGCGTCACCGTTTTGCTTCCCGCTGTTATTATTCATTTATTGGATATCAAATCCAACGACATCAGTGTCCGGGCTGCGAGTCTCAATCGCTTTTATCGATGCATGCAGATTCTTCAACGTCTGCAGGAGATCTACGCTTCTGCAGATTTTGCTACCTCGTTCCTCGAAGCTGCGATTCGCAAGGCTGGTATACATGTCCCTACGCAATTCTCCGCGGAAACAACGGTGAAACCGACCACGGTTGCTCCGTCACAAACCCACTTCAACGCCTTGACGCCGCCTCCCGACGTTCAACATGAGAAGGGTTCGGACAATACGAATTCCCATTCGTCGATTGCAGCCTTGCCGACATTCTCTCGCCCTGAAGAAACAGGTCCGCCTTTTGCATCCACGCCACCCCATTCGGTAGGTAGCGAGAACGGAAGCACCCAGAACGTTCGCAATGACGATCTCTTCAAAATGGACCTTTTCGCTTCTGCCAATACCAACCCTGAACCTACGCTTACTGAATTTATGAACATGGCTCACGACGCCGATATTACCCAGAACGATATTGATGCTTTGATCAATTTCGAAGATGTCAACGGTGAATTATTTAATGGCGAAGAAGACCTTGGAATTAATTTCAGCATGGCCAACACCTTATCCAACGAAGACAATCAAATATCGCTAGATAGCTTGAACTGGATGCGCGAGTTTGCAAATGGGAATTTGCCGGCCGAGTCGGCGATGCAGGATGCTGAGGAATATACCGGCGTGATGGATGGCGCGGACCCATCCGAGAAGCGGGAGCCGGAGAAGTCGGGCATGGTCGAACGAGCGGATGAAATGTTGATGCAAGAGCCAGATGCGGCATCGCCGGCGAAACGGGAGGGAGCAGAAGCCGTAGAATATACAGCAGATGTTCGCCTTGAGGTGTAAGGTGACTCACGGTTTCATCTTAAAAGACGAATCAGTCGGAAAGGCCGGTGTGCTCGTATGCGCGCATTGTGGTTAGCTGTTTGCCTCGCTGGCATAGCCGCCATGGCCTCATTTTATGTAATATATATACCCTGGATATGATGATCAAGTTTGCATGAGTCTCTCTTAAATTAAATCAGAATATTGACAGATCAAATCGATGGCCTTTAGGACAAATCAACCTAAGACCATCAAGCAGAATTGTGTGGGCTTGGAGCTTACTCGGAATATTCAACACCCTAAGCTGGTGGAAGCTATACGGATACCATCAAAGACTTCATCAGCTGTCTGTATGATCCCTCCGATCAGACATCGTACTGATTACCGCAATGGACTTATACATGAGGTCGAACGATGCCCAAATCCACGGGTGACTGTGGAGGGAACGCTCCCTAAATACGAGCCTGTGATAAGCATACAGGCATACAGACATCCTGTTCCCTTTTACGTATAACAAGCTCTTCTCATCGACTTCAGAACTATTTCTGAAGCCTATCGGCCGGATTTTTGTTTTGATACGTGCTCGAATTCTGATTAGTGCCAAACGCCTGGGCCAATCTCCTCGACAGGGCGCTTCAACAGCGTTGGGAGGCTGCTCTATCGCCTTCTTTGAACAAAACACTGTGCTTCAAGTCTTTCCACGCTGTCCATCGCAGGGCTTGCAAGTTCAATGGCCCGCTATTTTACACTATCATTGTCGTTACTTCGCCCCTTTGTTCCATTATATTCCCGGAGACTTCGAGTCGGCATTGGTTACACCAAGATCAGAGCAATGTCGCATGATCAAGGGAATTTGATCAAATACATGTGGATTGATGGTGCAGAGACACTCGAGCACTATGTTCCCGGCGGCTATCATCCTGTCATGATTGGTGACGTGCTCCACGACAGATACCATATCGTTGATAAACTTGGGTTCGGCGGGTATTCGACTGTTTGGCTTGCTCGAGATTTCTGTTACGACCACTATGTTGCATTAAAAGTCGGCATCTCACACTGGGGAGAGGATTCACTGTTGCGTGAAACAAGAAGTCTCCGGGCACTTTCTGCGCTGCCACCATCTGCATCTAGACAGCAACACCTTGGACACAGTTCTATCCCTTGTCTCCTAGATCAATTTGAGATACATGGCCCTAATGGGACGCATGTCTGCTACACAACCACTCCCGCCCGGTGCAATCTCCATGAAGTTTCTTTCAGCCGTCTTTTTCCTCTTGACGTCGCGCGAGCGCTATCAGGTGGGCTGATTCTGGCTCTCGCATATACCCATTCAAGAGGCTATGTTCATGGAGGTTGGTTAGGACATTTCACCCTTTTCCTTGTACCTACTCAGCTAATCACTTGGGTCTATATCTAGATATCCAGCTGCAGAACATCTTTGTCAAGCTACCATCAAGTTTCAATGCACTTTCAATTGACCAGTTGTACGAAAAATACGGCAAGCCTGCAACAGTGGATGTTAGGCGAGAAGATGGTGAACCACTTCCACCAAATGTTCCACCCAAAGTGGTCTTGCCACTATATCTTGGTAAAAAAGCACAGGAGTTTACCCTTGCTGATGTCCGCATCCTGCTGAGTGACTTTGGTGAGGCTTTTGCCCCGGGTACAGATATTCGCCCTGGAAAAGTTAGCAATATCCCTCTGGCTTTTCAGCCACCAGAGGTCCGCTTTGAACCAGATGCCCCATTGACATCCTCCTCAGACATATGGAGCCTGGCGACTGCCATATGGGAGATTATTGGTATGAAAGCTATTTTCAGTACTGACTGGGTGACTGAGGATGAGATGACGGCCCAGCATATTGATGAGCTAGGACCTATGCCTCTGAGCTGGTGGGATCGCTGGGAGAAGAGGGGTGAATTCTTTGATGAGAATATGTGCCCAATAGAAGGTAGATACGTGTGGCCGCCTCTTGACCAGGCGTTTGAGGATTTTGTACAGGTGTCTCGTCGGAAGCGTGGCATGGGAGAATTTGGCAAGGAAGAAACCATTGCTCTTTTGCATTTGATGCGACGCATGCTGGCCTACCTGCCGGAAGACAGGCCAAGTGTTGAAGAGGTACTCAAGTCGGAGTGGATGGTCAAGTGGGTGATGCCGGATTTCGAGCGGAGTTTGCAGGCTCAACATAGCAATAACGACCACCGTGGACGAGAGCCTAAGAATAGTAAAGCGATAGGCCATTTACGCTGGTTATGTAACTAATCCGGGCCCAACGTTCAGCTCCAACCACGATCCGCAACAAGAACCTCTGCACTCGCCCCAGCAGCCAAAGCCAGGTCGAAGAATGCTCAACGGCAGCGCCAATTGCTCGGCGAGGGCCTGATACTGAACGGGCCTTTTGATTTTAACCCCATTGGCGGAGCGTTTATCCAGAATGGGGTCTTTTCACGGAAGAAACATTTCCATTATCCGTACTGAGTAAACTCCCCCAAACCCTGACCGCAGCGCTTTAGGACAAGGATGATGTTTTCCCCCTGCTGAAGCAGAATCTACGCTTCCCAACGTTGCATTATATGGAGCTCTACGCTAAAGGAGGGATCACTGCTCTTTACATAATGGCGATGGGATGTGGCCCTGGGGAGTTTTTGACAACTCCTTGATCCCTGGAATTCAGCCCTTTTCAGCCCACTAACAAGGTCATCTCCTTTTCTCGGCTTGGCTAATGTTTCCCCAGCTGTTAATGCCAAATTGCTTGGGCCCAAGGGACTGGCGCATAAATAGATGCTCTTATATTGCTGCGCTATGCCAGAGTTTATTGCCGACAAACGTTTGATATTTGCCTTGAACTATACCCTGTGGAATCCAGGCCTCTGTTATGAAGGGAACTACGGTATCTTCTGTCTTTCAGTGGATTGCATTGGTTGCGCCACTTGTTTCTGGTATCGCGGTTCCAGATGAGTTTTTAGACCTCCACGATGGCCAACTACCTCAACAGCCAAAAGGTGTAAAAGAGATTTGGTCCCCCGATGGCTTCCGCGTGAGATATAAAGAGCCTGGCAAGGAGGGAGTTTGCGAAACGACTCCTGGCGTGAATTCTTATTCCGGATACATCGACCTTGGGCCCGATTCGCATACTTTCTTTTGGTTCTTTGAAGCAAGGCATGATCCCGCTAACAAGCCAGTTACGCTTTGGCTTAATGGTGGACCTGGGAGCGATTCGCTAATTGGACTCTTCCACGGTACGACTTTTTTGGGGAGATGAAGGGGTATGCTAATACTAACAAAAGTCCAGAGTTTGGTCCGTGCAAGATTACTGAAAACTTGGAGTCGAAGATCAACCCTTACTCTTGGACAGAGGTTTCGAATATCCTATTTCTCAGTCAGCCTTTGGGTGTTGGTACGCGGGTCAACTGATATCCGTACCAATGGCAACAATGATTAATATATTTTCGAGCTCCAAGGGTTCTCGTACAGCTCGAAACAAGTAGGCTCCATGAACAATTTCACTCAGGATATCGAGCCACCGCACGTCGGCGGGATCAAAGGCCGCTGGCCCAAAATTAACCCTTCCAAAATTGGTAGGTCTACTGACGGTGCAATGAACGCTATCAAGTGACCTGATTTTGATGCTAGAAACCACGCAGCAAGCCGCAGAAGCAACTTGGAACGTTGTGCAGGCTTTTTACAAGGCCCTACCTCGTCTTGATAGAAAAATAAAATCCCGAAGCTTTAATCTTTGGACGGAGAGCTATGGAGGGTTAGTTCATGCCGATATTCAAGAAGTTCATCATAATTGCTAAAATGATTGCTAGCCATTATGGACCAGCGGTGGGTGCCTGCACCCTATATATAAACCGGCGATATGCTAACGAGATCCGACCATAGTTTTTCAAATACTTTGAAGAGAAAAACCGGCTCATTTCCGAGCGTAAAGCTCGTGGAGTAAAACTTGAGTTCAACACCTTGGGCATTATCAACGGCTTAATTGATCTATCAATTCAGGTCAGCTCAGCTCTTATAGTCGTGTGTGCACTTGCGTCTCTCAAATAAAGCTAACACAGTTGCCGGCTCAAGGCACCACAATATATTCGATACGCCGAGGAGAATACCTACGGAATTCATCCTGTAAGGGAGAGGCTCATGCTCATATCCGCTTAATTACCGTTACCACTGATACATGTCTAGCTCAATGAAACCATAATCAACTACATGAAGATGGCAAATTCCATGCCAAACGGGTGTCAAGACCAGCTAGCAAGGTGCAAGCGGCTTACTCGAACAAGTCTTGTTCCGTATTCATATTGCAGCGAAGCCCATTATCAATGTCGGGATAATGTTGGTAAGTGGACGGCTGCCCTTTTTGCCTATCTGTAGTGCGCAGAGGCTCAACAGAATTCTACGTGTCTCCATATAGAGCGGTTGTGGTCCTATTTCAGTGGCCGAGGAGTATATGATATCCGCCAACCTAGCAGCGTGAGACATCAACCTTTGGGGACGCGGGTGCAGTTTCAGGCCCCTAATCCAATGTTATAGGCAACTCCCCCGGTGCACCCCGTGCTTTATCTGAACCAAGCCAAAGTCCAAAACGCCATCGGCGTGGACTTCAACTATACGAGAATCTCGAATCCTGAAGTATACGCCGCCTTCGCGCGGACTGGCGACTGGGGATTTCCCGACTTCATTGAGGACTTAGAAGCCATCCTTGAGATGCCAGTCCGCGTCACGCTGATGTACGGCGATGCGGATTACATCTGTAATTGGTTCGGCGGAGAGGCCGTATCTCTTGCAATGAATTACACGCGTGCAGAGCGCTTCAGGAAAGCCGGATATGCGCCAATCCTCGTCGATGGCGTTGAATACGGTGCAGTCCGAGAATTTGGCAACTTTTCGTTTTCCAGAATCTACGAAGCTGGCCACGAGGTACCGTGTATGTGTGCTGTTTTCCTTCTTCCTTGGTTTTATTTTCCTTTGCGCCGCAATCCGTTGTATTTCGTATTGGGAAGGAATTCAATCCTGATGGGAAATCTAGACTACCAACCGCTGGTATCCCTCCAGTATTTCAACCGCACGTTGAACGGATGGGATCTTGCAACCGGAAAGACGAAAATCGATGCAGACTACGGCACTTCCGGTCCGAACAAGTCGACGCATACTGAAGCATATGTTCCCTTGCCATCTGGGACCCGTGCGTGAGGTGGCAGCAGAATGTTCATCATGCATAAAAATTCTGTCACTAGATTTTCCTTTCCTTTCAACTGTTAAACCTAGTTATAGAGCTCTGTATGGAGCGCCTTATTAGGTTGAACAGCCCCCAGGCAGCTTTTGAGGCGTCCAAGGAAGGGAAAAAGTGGTCAAGTAGTCATTAGAGTATGTTTATTAAGAATTCACGATAGGTACTAGAAGAGTCAAGAAGGGCAGAATCTCCTCGCTTCCCACATCGCCAGAGACAAGTATTAATAGTAGAAAGAATTTGAGAACACGCAACATAGATTCCCTTCCCGTTCACCGCCCAGTCAGGAGACATTTGCAAATGCATCAATCGCATGATTACATGTCAGCAGGGGAAATCAAAAAGAAAAAGAATTTTCCGTTTATTTCTTCTCGTCTCCCTCCAAGATTTGGTTTCCGGCGACTTCTTCGAGGGTTTCGTCGGAGAATTTGATGTCTTCTTCGATGTCGATGCTATCCTTGATCTTCCAGAAGACGACGGGGGCAGCAACGACGAGAGAGCCAGCAAGGAGGCCCCAGGTGGATCCAAAGTAGGCTTTGTACGAAACGTTCAAGTCGTCCATACTGTTGGCGGAAAAGTCAGTGATACATCATTTGTAGGGAACGGTGAACGTCGGGAGAATGGAAACATACCGCCAAGTAATAGCGGCACCGGCAGATTGGATACCCTTGTAGAAACCAGCAAAGTTGGCAAGTTTACGGCTGTTGTTTGTGAGAGCGCCCATGAACCTAGCTTCGGGTCAGCATCAGGAACGAAAAAAGTGCAGAGAAGAAAACTTACCAATAGCAACAAGTTTGGAAGGCGGCGTCGTAGAAACCATAGAATAGATAGAGGAACATTGGTCCGATGTAGTTACTGGCGGTCCAATCTGTGCGATCATCCTCTAGGAGGACGTCGGCACGGTCATAGTTCTTTTGGAAGGCCCAGCCGCCACCCCAGACAGCCATCGTCAAGACAAAAAGGAGGACCAGGCCAGCTCGAGCGCGGACGGTGCGGCGGACTGACTTGATGTCGAGTAAGTAGCCAAATACGAAGGCGCCGACCATCTGGAAGAACCAGTACAGGACGTTGTTGAGGGCACGAGTGCGAATGTTGAACTGGGCAAGGTTGACGCCGTTGAATTGGTAGGTGGTGAACCAATTGCTGGCCAAGAACATGGGGAAGAAGAGGACGATGTAGTAGTCAGTACGCAAGACTTGCACGAGACCTTTTAGTTCTGATTGCCAGGAGGGGTTCTTCATGACAATAACGTGAGAGCCGTCGACACGACGAACAAACTTGGGGTTCACCAGGGCGAAAGAGAGCACGAAACCAAGGAACATGAGGACCATGAATGCAATGTAGGTTCCATCGTTGACGGCATTGGCTTTGCTGTGGATGTTCTGGCCGAGGGGCACCTATAGGAGATCATTGCGGGTCAGCGGGGCCGTGACTGGAAGGAAATCGCGTTGGCTTACCAAACTTCCAATGACACCACCCAGGTTGAAGATGATCCAAAACCAGGAGATGAATTTTCCCTTGTGCTGTTCATCCGGGTAACTCATCATGACGGCGCCCTGGGCGGTCCACAGGCAGCCGGCGCAGACACCGAGCAGGGCACCAGCAAAGATGAGGAAGCCGGTGTTCTTGTTGTGGTTGTATGACAGGATGGAGGCGACATAGAGGAAGTAGCCGAAGCCACCAAAGAAGAGGGTTGTGCGTAGACCCAATCGGTTGGCGACCGAGCCGGCAAAGAAACCGACGACGGCAAAGGTGGAGTAGAGTGCAGTGTTGGCTTTGTTGACGGCGTGCCCGTCGAGCTGGCCACCAGCACCAAGACCGTTCACGGCGTTGAACATGCCCGGGCAGAGGAAGCACACAAAGGAGACGATGAGGAGCTGCGAGATCGGCGACGCGTACCACGGGAGCGTCCAGGGGCCAATCTTGGGAGACCTGTACATCCATGGCTTGCCACGGTGGGCAGCGGCGGGGAGACGCGACTCATCGTCCAGAACCGCGTCCTCGGGTGGAGGATTGGCGGTGGAGTTGGGGATCTTCTCGTCAGCACTCGACATGGCTGTTGAGAAGGAGCTATGAGGATTGTCAACCAATGCAGAGAGAATGGGTGCAAGAGGGGGAAAAGAAGATGAGGAGGAAGAGGTTGAAAAGCGAGCGCATGCAAAGCACGTGAGGAATGTGCGCTGCTAGGGTGAAGGGCAAGGGTGGCAGTGATGGTTGGGATGTGAAGAGAAGAGGAGACAGGATGTCGACATACCGGTTTGGGGATCCTTGTTGTTGTGGTCGAGGGTGATATCAAGAGTTGATGTGCGCAGAGAAAAGAAAAGAGGAACAGAAGAGGAAGAGTGACAGGGAAGAGCGAGAAAAGCAGCTTTATCAGGAAGATGCCGCAAAGACAGCAGCCAGATGTCCCTGTGACACTGTTGTTCTCCCACCGCGGGCGCAGAGAGACACAGATGAAGCGCCAAAGGGCCCAAGGTGTCAAGGTAGCTTGGACGTGCAGCAGACGCGCTGAGCTGCCAGCGGCGGGCGGTCCATGCGCGGGTGCAGAAACAATGACAGCCGCAAGCTAGTTCTGCAACCCATCAAGCTGGCTGCGAACCGGTGCTACAGTCTTGCTCGCCGGCTTTGATGCTGTCGGTCGGGCGATGCGACCGTGGCATCCAGCTCATTGCCGCATGCGGACTAGCGCCGCCCCGAGGTTACATCCCCACGGCGATCCGTACCGTAATGATTGTGTACCGTCGCTGCAGAACGCGGCTGTCTCGCCTGGGTACTGCCTGATCTGTACGGTCACCGTATCCTGTCAGCGAAATACCGTCCTGTCACGGGCGTAATACCGCCGAACATGACCTGACAAGACCGCTAGTCCAACGACAGCTCTTCTTGACGATGACGGTGCCATTGGGACGACAGACCATCTTGATCTATCATGAGGTCGAGATATCAACTCGAGCTTCACGCAATGCCTGACCGGAACCTGCACTAAAAGAGCCTCGTCTCTCTCTCCATCTCCATCTCCTCCTCAACCCCCTCTAACAGCCATGCCCTCGACCGTCCACGCCGTCCATCCCCCCCGCGTCACCAAGTTCACCAACTGCCGGCTGCCCATCAACGGCGCCCTCGTCGAGCAGGACCTCTGGATTGACTCTGCCTCGGGCAAGATCCTCCACGATCAGCGCGCCTTCTACGAGGACCGCATCTGTCCCGACCAAGTGGTCGATCTGCGCGGCCGCATCTTGGCTCTCGGCTTCATCGAAGTGCAGATCAATGGCGCCTCTGGCTTCGACTTTTCGGTGCCCCAGCCCACCAGGGAAGCGTACGATGCCGGCCTGCGGGACGTCAATCGCGCTCTGGTCAGCATGGGCGTGACCGCCTACCTGCCCACCCTGACCAGCCAGAAGAAGGACGTCTACGCTGCGGTGAGCAACTGGCCCATCCCCGCACCATCGCTCGACCCCTCATGCTGATGCCTTGCCAGGTGCTTCCTTCGCTCGGCCCGTCCGGTCTCCTTCGACGCGCCGAAGACGGGGCTGAGTCTCTGGGTGCTCACGTCGAGGGCCCGTTCCTGAGTCCCGGGAAAAACGGTATCCACAGTCCCGAGGTCCTGATTTCCGCCCGAAACGGCCTCAAAGACCTCATGGATTGTTACGGAGCCGAGAACATCTGCGTCGACGAGGCCTCCCCGACACCCGTCCCCGTCAAAATGATCACCGCCGCGCCCGAGGTGGGTGCTATGTTGTCCCTCATTCCCCAGATCAAATCCCAAGGCATCATCTTCTCCATCGGGCACTCCGACGCAACCTACGAACAGGCCCTGGCCGCCGTCGATGCAGGCGCAAACATGATCACTCACCTCTTCAACGCGATGCGGCCGTTTTACCACCGCAACCCGGGCATTTTCGGCCTGCTGGGCCAGTCGGAGAAACATCGACCATTCTACGGCATCATCGCGGACGGCCTGCACCTCCACCCCACAACCATCCAGATTGCGTACAACGCGCACCCGAAGGGCATGATTCTCGTCACCGATGCCATGAAGCTCTGCGGTATGCCCGACGGCGTGTACGACTGGACCAATGGCGAGCGCATCGTGAAGACGGGTTCGCTGCTGACCCTCGAAGGCTCAGACCGTCTCGCAGGAAGTTCCGCGACGCTGATTGAATGCGTGAATAACTTCCGGCGATGGGCTGGCGCGAAAACGGTCGATGCCCTTGCGGCCGTGACGGAGACACCAGCGAGAATGCTGGGCATCTTGGGATCAAAAGGGACCCTGGCGCATGGCGCAGACGCTGACCTCGTGGTCTTGGGCGAAACCAAAGGTGAGGATGGAGAGCTGGGAACACTGACCGTTGACCAAGTGTGGAAGTTTGGTGTAAAGGTGTTCGACAGTGAGAAGGACTGAGGGACTCGGCATCTGTCGACTTTGACACTTTGCTGTTCCCATTTGGTTTAATACCACGAAGCCACACAAAAAGAAAAGAATCCAGTATACATTGCTACATGGACACTCTATGAGCAGGCGTAACGTGGTGCTTCTAACAGTGCTGGATGGACAGCATCGATGCCCCATTTTACAAAACTAACACTCTGTACAGCATAAACTCCAAAGCATAGAAATAGACAGGGTAAGAAGCGATCCAAGATTTTAAGGGTCTAGCGAATTTATCTATCACTCGTCAGCGTTTTTGATATCTGTCTTTGCGCGCAGATGTATATACAACGATAGATTATGGCTGTAGGCAATATACCGGTTCTACGACCGGATAGTGAGGCTACAAGTTCCAGCTTGTCTTTTAAACATCGT
>NW_003052500.1:4244868-4253962 GCF_000003515.1 Uncinocarpus reesii 1704 | reverse complement strand
CTTTGCTTCACTATGGCTTCAAGCTCTGCTCCTGTTTAGGACTGGCTACCATAGTGCAGTGCTCATTTGCCTGGTAATATGACGAGTTTCTCGCTGGTCATACTTTCGTATATTTCTTCAGTTTCTCTCAATCATTCTCACCTTTTCCTTTTAACCCTCTATCCTCTTCATGCTTCTCTCATTTTTTTACTCTACTACTTCTTTCCACTTAGCCTTGAGTCACGAAGCACCTAAAGAGAGAACTTTAGAAGCTAAAGGCATTGCTGAGGCTTTATATTGTGGCCGGCCATTAAAAAATTATACAATCTACATATACCACTACGGAGGATCCAAACTAATCATCCGTTTATTTCAGCGGAAACTGGAAATGGAAACACTAATGGCTGTTTGGTTGAATTATCATCCAACAACGCCTGGAGGAGTATTGTGATGAGAATGATCTAACACCCATGATTCAGCCATGTCATGGCTTGGTAACAGTTAGGACCTCTTTGGCTCCCTTTTACAGGTGGTGCGAACGTTGCCTCCCCCGGATATAGAGTCCCTGGCTTACTCTGCCTTGTCCAAGATGGCAAGAAGAAGTGCGACTCTTGTTGCCGAGCTCACCGCCTACGCAAACGGGTAGATGTCACCCGCCTGGTATATGTGGACTTGGGCTGATTGTTGTGTTTGTTTCTTAGGTGAAACTCTTCAAAGGGCCATTGACCTCAACGGCTTAATCGAATTTGCAGCTGGGTTGGCTTTAGTAAAAAAAAACGAGAGCAAACACAGAAGAAGACAAAATGAAGAGACAGAGTCCCTACAGAGAAATTATAATACAGGACTACTCATACATAAAAATCCCACCTGCGACAGGTATTATACACTGGAACGACTACACCCGTATGCTTACGATCTTGCGCGTCCATATCACATCCAATATGCATCTGAGGCAGTCAAATAATATGTCCGACATATTGATTGTCGATGCACTCGGTGTTCCTGCAAACAAAAAGGGGCATCGAAAGGCGGCACGAAAGAAATGGCATTCACTCCGTTTCCCGAAAGGGTTACCTAGCCTACTACGGAGTATACCTCCCAAATTACGTCGCCGACCCCAAACTCAATGTCACACTAGCCGACTTCCTCCCGTTCCATGATGACCTACTTACATCTGACTGGGACGACTTGCGCTCTCCATGGTGGCATAATATTCTATGTCAATGCTAAGGCTACCCCATACCCGTTTCAGGGGAGCATAAAAATATAATACAGAATTGTGGATGAACATTCTGACAATATTAATCTCCGATGTTGGACAGCTCATCAAAGGGACAGGCTTCAGCGTATGAAAGCAAATGAGTTGGGAACAACAAAGACGAAGAGTCTGGCGAATAGACTGAAGAAAGCACTGATGATAATGAAAATACCACCGATCCTAACGTTATCCCATGTGGATGATATTCTTGTAGTACACAAGAATATGAATTATATTAATGAGATATCTGATAAGGCTCGAAGCTATATTAAATTAGAGAAATTAGGTTCAGATTCCGGCCCGGCGAACATGGCCTTTGCGCTGAGAAAGTACCTGCAAATGATGGAGACGATGGACCCGAAGAAATGGAAAGATGATGATAAGAGAAAACCTCGGTATGCTTTCAAGATTGTCTCTCAACACATCATGACCAATGCGCGCATTGTTGCGTTGACCAACAACAATCTCGCTGGGGAGCCGATCCGTCAACATTTCGGCACCGAGGCAAAAGCAGTTGTGATATTCCGCGATGAGGATCCCAAAGAATTGGAGGCCAGCGGATGGGTCGGCATTACAAAGATGGCGTGTTCGACCAAAATTCAGGGGAATCGTTGTTGGAGGTGACACAAAGCAGCTTCAACCAACTGTTATTTCCCATACTGCGACACCATCAATGATCATGGACGGAAAGATGACATTTCCAAGGAGGGCAAATATGGCACAGAATAAATTCTGATAATGTCAACCAAACATCTCAAATCACAAGAAGATATTCTACAGTGAGCTCTCTGACATTCTATATTTGATTTCTTTTTTTTCTGAGATTCTCATTCTTGAATATGTTTGTTAGCTGTATTGTACTGATATATTTGAATAGTGAATTGAGAATAAAGCCAGCTCCCTCAGGAGTGATGTTGCTGCCCTCTGAAAGGAGGTTGAGAATGTTTCTGCTGGAGGTGTGAGTAGTTTGGCATTCTCAGTTCTGTGAATAATGTCAAATTATACTGACAGGATATATAGAGAAAAAGAAAGTTTGCAAGTCCTGCTGCTGGTCCACCAGTGAAGTCTGCTTGTCTCCCCACCCCCTGCAAATGACACCAATGCTGCCTGCCCATGTCTCCTTTGGTGGTGTGTCATCAGCTGCTTCTGACTCTGGTCAGGTTTTTGAATCTCTGTGGGGAACCACAGAGCAAATTTTGTTGTCTTTGTTGTGCTCTTCTGTGTTTGCTGTGTCATCTTCCCCCCACACCTCCGCTGAAAGCCCTGTCAGGACTCAGCTTTGAATCTGTTTTAGCAGATGAGGAGATGGGAGAAGCTCAAGAAGAGCACAAGTTTGCTCTGAAGAGCTGATTTTTTTTCATGTTTTTGCCTTCAGGTGGGTGAGTGGGTAGGTGCTTGTTTTTATTCTGTTTTTGCCTTCAGGCAGGTGGGCAGGAGAGTGTCTTCTTTAAATGGTTTTTACCAATGAGACCATTCTTCCTTCCTGACCAGAACTCCAAACTCATGCATATTCAAGTTGTTACATAGATGACTCTTCCTATGGATTTCCAATTCAAATGTTTATCTCATGAGCTTCTACATGGGTTCTACATCCTTGGCATGGAATCTACATATCAGATCAGATGAATGGTAATCTGATGGTTATTCATCATTTTTCCAGTATGGCAGTAATTTCTGGACGCTGCTATACCTGCCAGAAATCAAACACTGTAAGTTGACAGAATCAATGAAATTATTATGGAATAACTACTGATATCTCATTTTTTCAGACAACGCTTTAGAATAATGAGCATTTAAATGAAAAGAAAGATATCAAACTTCTGCTGTGCAGTTGATTATCATGCATTATGAGATATCACCACCAATCTCTTGAATTTCTCTAGGAGGCAATGCTTATCTCTCATGAGCTTTCTTGTAGATTGCTCAGACAAGAACATTTTCAAAACTCTTGGGAAACGTTGATACCATATGATGGGCTTTTTCAAGGTGATGTTTGACAAGTTCATAATAATTGAGAAGATAGAATTTTCTTTTTTTCCAGATTTCTTTAAATTCACACTAAAAATCAAGATTTCAGATGCTGAATTGAAGAGATATGATCTATTCTTAGCCTGTAGTCTTTCTATGCAGAATACTTTATAAATCAATATTCAGAACCCGTTTTGATTCTCTTGGTCATTCATCAAAAAATATGATTGTCCTGGTATAAAAGGCCTTTATATACTTATAGTTTGGATACAACTCCCTTCCACCCCGCCTCCTCCGCAATCAACTCTGCCGCGCGCTCGCCAATCGCCAAAACAGTCAACATGGGATTGACAGTGGGCATGTCGGGGAACACACCCGCATCCGCAATGCGCACCTTCTTCAACCCCCGAACCTTCAGCTCCGGATCCACAACGGCCATCGGATCGCGCGCGACATCGCCCATCTTCGAGGTTCCCGCGGGATGGTAGACGGTGTGGGCGGCGCGACGGCCGTATTCGCTCAACTGCTCGTCGGTGGTGAGCTCGGGCCCCGGGGCAACCTCGCGCTTGATCCATTCCTTAAAGGGCGACTGCTGCGCGACCTTGCGCGCCATCTTGAGCCCGTAGACGATGGTCGCGGCGTCGTAGCCCTCGGGGTCGGTGAAGTAGCGGAAGTCCAGGGCCGGTTTGACGGCCGGGTCTGCGGAGGTCAGGTACAGACGGCCGCGGGAGCGCGGGCGCGGAATGTTGGGAGTCATGCAGAAGGCGTCAATGGGGGTATCGTAGCCTAGGCGGGTGGTGTTGAGGCAAAAGGGTATTTGGTAGCAATGCATCATGAGGTCTGCGGCATCGCCGTCGAAGCCCGCGGCGTTGGGGGGCTGGCGGCGGAGGAAGATGCCTGCGTCTGAGTCCATGGTGGTCTGGTTGGGCGGGACGGGCTGGTTGAGCTCCCAGATGATGATGGATTCGGGGTGATCGATCAGGTTCTCGCCGACGCCGGGGATGTCTTTGACCACGGGGATGGAGAGGGCGGAGAGTTGGTCCTTGGGTCCCAGGCCGGAGTGCAGGAGGAGGCGAGGCGTGTCGACTGCGCCGGCGCAGAGGATGGTCTCCCGCTTTGCACGGAGGGTACGTTGCGCGCCGGATTGCAAGGTGAGATTCACCCCGGTCACGGTGTCTCCGGACACATTCACGCGGGACACCCAAGCGTTGGTCAAAACGGTGAGGTTGGGCTTATGCTCTTCTCCTCGCAGGATCGGGTGGATGTACGCAACGCTGGCACTGCTGCGACGGCCATCGTCCGGATTGTAAGACACGGAAAAGAAGCCAACCCCTTCGGTTAGTTTCCCGGTCGAGCGGATTTCCTTGTTGAAGTCATGGATAACGGGTATGTCAAAGGTGCTTGAACAGGCATGGACCCAGTCCTTGCAGAGCTGGTTTCGGTGGCGATCATGGACGGGTTGGACCGTGTTGCGCAGGTTATCGAGGACCCGGGTAAAGGTATCAAAGGACCATCCCTTGCACCCTTTGCTTTCCCACACCTTGCAGTCATATTCAAATGGACGGAAGGAAATTAGGGTATTATGGCTTGAGCAGCCTCCAAGCACCTTTGCGCGAGAGTGTCGGATGTGGCTATTACCTACAGTAAAAAAAGGCTTATGTGAGTCCTACTTTCATATCATGGTGCTCTCTTTTATTATTCTGCTGGTTCTCGCAGGCTATGTTGCTTTGTATTGACGATGGCATCGATCAACCTATACGCCAGATAAAAGGGGCCAGGGGGCGGGTTAGCAGCCATGGCAGACGGCATCAAAACGTACCCATTGGCTGTTCAGTGGTGCCATAATCATAATCCAGCTCTCCTCCCAGCAGATTCAGCCAGTCCTTCAGCAGGAGCACGCGATCGTCCATGAAATCGCTCGGCCCGGCTTCAATAAGCAGGATCCTCATCCGGGGAAGGTATTCCGCCAGCCTGCTAGCAATGACGCAGCCAGCAGTTCCCCCGCCGACTATCACATAGTCGTAGCTATCCACGTCCCCGACAGGGAGTTCGATTGTCGACTTGGCGGCCATGGCACTCAAGTCTTTCGCCGTGTTGAACGAATCGGTCAAGCGAGCAACAGGGCCTTGTTGAAGGTCCCGCTAGATAGAGTAGGAAAGAAAGAGAAAGCCCAACAGCTAAAAAGAACCAAGATTCTCAACAAAAGGGCAGAGGAACCAGAAGGACTAGACCGCCGTTGTTCAAACAAAAAGCGAGTGAAGATCTATGAAGGGATATCTATGTTTTCTATCCGCAGGAAAACATACGAACCGTCCGCCCTCTTGATAGAAGCAAAGAGAGAAAAGGAAGACGGAAGCCATGTCGTGTTAAATACTGCCGAACGCGGCGAAAAGATCAGACGAAAACCGTGCTGGTCTTGGCGGTCGGTTTTAGCCATCAATCTGACCAATCAACGGGCCCTGAAGAGCGGCCGAGCGGGTCTCTGCCAGGAGGCCAAGCCACCAGCCATACGCTAGTCCGCAAGGGGCTAAATTTCCCCACGTGTGTAACCGCGTCGGACATTTTGGAAGCGCGGGCGGTGATTGGCCGGGAAGCCGAAGAGGAAGACGCTGCGTGGAAGCGGCATCGAAAGATGCAGCGAGCGTCCTCCAGCTGCTGCTGGCCGGAAGCCGGGCTCCCGAATCGGCCTGCCAGCCGGGCTTTTCTCGGGCGCACCGAGCAGACCCGCCAATCAGGTCGTCGGGCCAGACGCACAAGCGCGGACCCACTCTCCCCGCCGCCGATCCCTGCCCGCCGATGTCATATCACGTGCACCCCAGTCTGCCGGGCTTCCTCTTTTCGCATTCATCGCGCTGCCTGCTATCAAGAACAACGGAAACGCTGCGATTGGCACTCGAGGATGGACAAGACAGCGTTTCCTCCCCAGGGGCTTTACTATGATGGAGCGGTCCAACGTGCAACATCGGGTAAAACATTTCAAACGGTGGATCCTGCCACGGCGTCAGCGCTCGCATCGGTCGACATCGCCTCTAGCTCCGATATAGACCATGCCGTCGTATCCGCTCAGAGGGCTTTTAGCAGCTGGTCGAAGACTCCCATCCCAGCTCGTGCTAGAATTCTTCTAAAAGCTGTGGAGATCTTGCGGCTGCGAAATGATGAGATTGCCCGGATTGAAACTTTGGATACAGGCAAAGCGTTTTCTGAAACGAGTACCGTGGATGTCATCACCGGCGCCGATGTGCTAGAGTACTACGCGGGCTTGATTAGCGGGGGCGGATTGAACGGAGAGACGACGCAGCTGAGAGAAGATGCGTGGGTGTATACGAAGAAGGCGCCGCTGGGTGTCTGTGCTGGAATCGGCGCGTGGAATTATCCCATTCAAATGTACGAAACACCAGATATGCCAGTCTGCCAGTTATTGATGATCTTGGACGCTAACTTGCTACAGCGCCTTGTGGAAATCAGCGCCCTGTCTGGCTGCTGGGAATACGATGGTATACAAGCCCAGCGAATTTACACCGCTCCATGGGCTCGTTCTTGCCCAGATATACACCGAGGCCGGCCTACCGCCAGGAGTGTTCAACGTGGTTCATGGAGCAGGCGATGTGGGCGCCCACCTCACGACGCATCCCGGAATCGCCAAGGTTTCCTTCACCGGACAGGTTGCAACGGGTAAAAAGGTTGCAGGGTCAGCAGCCGGGAGCATGAAATACGTTACCATGGAGTTGGGCGGGAAGAGCCCGCTCATCGTCCTCCCCGACGCGGACCTAGAAAGCGCCGTTGACGGAGCAATGCTAGCCAACTTTTTCAGCACGGGTCAAGTCTGCACAAATGGAACCAGGGTGTTTGTGCCAGCAACGTTGAAGTCCGACTTTGAGTCCTTGCTTCTGAGCAAGATGAAGTACATCCGTGCGGGTCCCACAATGGACGCCAACACGAATTATGGCCCGCTGTCTTCCGCGACACACTACGAAAAAGTAGTAAACTATATCCGCCATGGCATTGAGCAGGATAGGGCGACGCTACTTTACGGCGGCCCCGACCCTCCCGCCAGCCTTGATTCATCCGTTCGAAATGGCTATTGGGTCGCCCCAACCGTCTTCACCGACTGTACCGACAACATGAAAATAGTCCAAGAGGAAATCTTCGGCCCTGTCATGTCCATCCTCACGTACGACACAGTCGACGAAGCCGTGCGTCGAGCGAATGACACTCCGCTGGGGTTAGCAGCAGGCGTGTTCACGCGCGATATCAATCTAGCGCATAGGATAATTGATAGATTGGATGCCGGCATTACGTGGATCAATTCTTGGGGGGAATCTCCGGCAGAGATGCCCGTGGGCGGATGGAAAATGAGCGGTCTGGGCGTCGAGAATGGCCGAAGGGGGATTGAAGCGTGGGTGAGGAATAAGAGCACGTTGGTGGATATGGGCGGGAAGATTGCAACGGTATTTACAAAGCTGTAGAAACTAAACAGCTTCAACCATTTCTTCCCTACAGAGTCCAGGCTCACTATGCTTCCCCCTTGTCTAACTCTACACCACAATATGTCAATCAAAACTTCCACGCTTTGGTATGGGACCCATTTCATAGCTACGCAGACGAGATGATGCTAGCCGATATCCCAAATGTTGCGACTCAAATACATTGAAAAAGGTCGACATCAGGTTACATTCATCCAGTGTCTTGACTATTCATTGGTGTAGATCCCAATATCGATTGATCCTGCGACACCATGAAGGTATGGTAGGCCGCATTCCCTCCCGCTACATGGGAAAGAGAGATAACTAGCAACGTCATGCCGGAAAGGAGAGAGAAGATTGCTGAGCTGCACTGTTGCCTGGGCGCCTCGTCCAAGGGCGATCAAGACCTACCCTCTTTCATTGTTAAGGGTTCTCAACTCAAACCATCCGTTATTCTTAGAACCGGAACGAGACTCCTAACACTACCTAGCCATAAGAGCAGCTGTCTTCGAACTCTTTCGAAAGGCTGACAACAACTTCTCAACACTATATCATCAGATAGCCGGCCGTTCAATCTTCGTCATGGCAACTCGCAAATATCTCCCATTCGACAGCCCGCGCAAGGTCGGCTGGGAGATGGCACGTCTCTTTGAACGCTACTGGGCCTCTAAACCAGATTACTTTACCTTTGAGTGGCTACAAGACAGCAATGAAAGGATCGAGTTTTGCTGCAAGAATGCCACAGAAGAGGAGGTGGATTTCACCACATCTCCTGCTCTCCTGGAAGCCATACACAGCTGCCAGGAACTCTCTTCTGGAGAGCTTCCCAGTGATTTCGGCTTCACTGGCTTTACAAAGATAGCTGTTCATGAGGTTGGAAGTAAAGTAGAGGTTACTGAAGACCAAGAGTAAGGATGAGGAACAAATCCTGTTAAGAGGAATCTCTTTGCTAATCTCCTCATAGGTTTATGGGCCCTCTCTTCTGGAAACTCCGGGTTGGCTTGATTGTCGATCATCATCGCCGCATTTACGGGCCTTGTTACTTTGAGCATCGCCCTGACCACTGGAGCTGCATAATGCGCGATCAAAGTCCGCATGATGAGGTCCAAAGCAACTCCAGAAATTACTCTCTCAAGAGTGAAATCGTTGCTGTGGCCGCCATCATGTACCGCCAGATGAACGAGATTATTCAGTTTGTCGGCAAGGAAGAAGCATATGCCAGGCTGAGATACGAGAGTGGGCCATTGACTGTAGGTTTTTGCCATTTATGCCCTTTTGGTAAGAGAACCTAGGCTGCTTGAATAATTGCTAACAATTGCCTCCAGGTCACTGTTGTAACTTTTACTCCTGGCAAAGTACGCGTTGTTCAAGCCATCTGCAGCCCATAGGGGATGATATCCCAAAGCTTGCTCTCACCCTGAGGGCA
>NW_003052500.1:4229459-4244639 GCF_000003515.1 Uncinocarpus reesii 1704 | reverse complement strand
CGATTAGGGGAAAGAAATAGTGATACCTACATGTATAATCTTCTCGCCAATGGTCGAGGCAGACGGGGTCGCCCATAACGAAACCGAGGGAAGTGACGGATTACGACCCGCGCTGATGAGGAGGATTACTATTGGTTCTGTGGGAGACAGGTCACAGTAGCATACAATGAACCGACAGCTGTGGACAAGAAGAGGATGAGAATAATGAGATAGCTGGTGAAGTGAGAATATATATACAAGTTGGTCATGACTCATAACAACACTTTCTAAAGGAAACCACGCAAGCTGACAGCCATGGCTCAGCTTAAGGCTATTGAAGAGATGGTTTGAAGGCTTCCACAGTGCCAGGATGAAGGGGAGCTGCAGTTCAGACATGCCAGGGAATAGCAAGGAATGCTTGATGTGATCAAGAGATACAAAGTGGAACAAACAGTTGATATGATTCAAATGCATATGAAGGGGACAATGGCCGTTTTATGGGGTTTGCTTTCTCAACTATTTGACATTGCCAGCAGTTTGCCATAATCAGTTAACTAGCCATCAAACATAATCAATCGAATAAGAAACGCCCCAACACCACAACGGAGTATTTGCACACCTGGTCCTGCGTAGAGACTTTTAGCAATATAATATGCAACCCTTATAATTACAATGAATACAACCTGGCTCCTCACTGGGTAAAATCAAACAATTTGGGGAAGGCGGCGCCAACGACCTAGTCACCCGGTCGAGATCATTAACTAACTAGTTACTCAAGGAAAATGAAAAGCCGAAGTCGCGGAACTGAAAGAGAAAAGCTCAAAGATCCATTCGTTACAGCTCAGGGGGAAAATTCATAGACCTAGGCATTTCCACCCCAGCAGTCGTTGCCACCTGTGTTATTGTGGTAGCGAATTCAGGCTTTCAACAGGATCAACTGAATATCAGCCACTTTCAGCCGTTGGTTGAAAGCCTAGATCTCATCCGATCAAAGATTACATCGCCATTCAACATCGTCTCGTCGAGGCCCGCAACCGCAGAATCCAGGATACGCGATGACATGCTGTCTGGAGTGAGCTCCTCGGGATCATCAAGCGGACGGTGAAACCCAGTGTCAATCTTCAAATCAAGACCTGGCCGGATGGGAGTGCTGGCATTGGTGTTGGGAGTGATAGGCCTTTGGTATGGCTTGGTGCGGTGGACGAGCGGCGGACCCTGAGTGCGGGCGTCTGTGCCAGACTGCTCGATGCTCTCAAAGTACTGGTATTTCGGTTAGGAAGAAACCCTCATATCGGAGTGAACTGGAAAGAATTCCTTACTTTAACAGTTTTGACCTTGAGTTCTAGAGTTGCGTCTTCATCAACGACAATCAGGGGGTGCTGGTGAAGTTGCAAGGTGGACAGGGTCCACATGTGGTTGACAGCTCCTTCGAGCCCCTTTTGCAAAGCTTTTGCTTTGTGAACCCCTGTCACGACGATGACGACTTCATTAGCATCCATGATTGTCTTTATCCCCACGGTCAAGGCAGTGCGCGGAACCTTGTTCACGTCGTTATCGAAGAAACGCGAATTCGCAAGGATGGTGTCGTATGCCAGGGTCTTCACACGGGTACGCGAGTTCAAGCTGGATCCGGGTTCATTGAAAGCAATGTGTCCATCTGGGCCAACGCCGCCGAGGAACAAATCAATACCACCGACGCGTGTGATCTTCTCTTCGTACTCGGCGCATTCTTTGGCAAGATCGCTAGCATTCCCGTTGAGGATGTTGATGTTGCCGGGCTGGATATCAACGTGGGAGAATAGGTGCCTGTACATGAAGCTGTGATAGCTCTGTGGATGATCCCGAGGGATGCCAACATATTCATCCTGCACGACATGTTTCTCAGCCATCTGGATATACATTGCTGTCGGACTTTAAAATGGAAGAGAACAGGGTTATCTACCATGTTGAACGTCACGACATGCTTGAAAGAGATCTCTCCAGCCTTATGGCGTTGGACGAGGATCTTATAGATGATCTCTGGACTGCTACCTGTGGGAAGACCCAGCACAAAAGGCTTGTCCGCAGTCGGAGCAAATGCCTTGATACGGCCTACAAAGGATGAAATAGTTAACCGAATGGGGCCTTGCTGAAGACACAACGGGGTCGATTCTCTAAGCAAAGCACTGTTCATGCACATGACAAGAGGAAAGATAAACAGTGGAGTGGATTATACAGGACGCAGATAGAGGTTTGGCTGTGTCAAAACACACATACTAATGATATAATCGGCAATATACTCAGAGACAGCCTGAGGGTTCTTTCGAACGATGACTCTCCTTCACCACCGCAAAAGTGCAAATTAGCCCACAGACCAAGGATATGGCAAGATGGCAAAGGAGTCTTACATCCTGACAGCTGAGCAACGCGTCTGCGTTCAGTTTTATTGATAGTGTGAGCTGGATCTCGGCGAGCTAACAACGGTCCGGAATCTCAAACTGACAAAAGGTAAAAGCAGAACAGATGAGATCAAAGTGAGAAGCAGATGCTTGAAGGATGAAAGATGCAATGAAGGAGAGGGGTGAGCAAGTGAGAGAAAAGGTGGTTGTGATGTGTTACTCTCCCAAGTGAAGTGGTATCAAACAGAAAATCAGAAGAATTCTATACAACCATGTATGTCTATCTGAAAAGTGTCAGTTCTACAATAAAACCCTCTTCCATTTTTTGTCTTTGCTCCCTCTTCTTATTATCCGGAAGCAGCTTCAATCACAATTCGGTAACGTCATCATCCATGGGGCGCATTACCAGTAGAGCCTAAAATCAACGCCGGGATTCCAATGGCAACAGCTCGAATCGAGATCGCCAGCCAGTCAAAAAGGATGCTCCATCCCACCTCATTACTCAGACACAACTTAAAATGATGAGGGTGGCACCGTTCTCTCTGCTTTATGAAGTAACAATGCATCTTCCTTGGCCCAGTTGTATGGCACAAGAGGATGGGAAGGAGGCCCATAGGAGGCCTGTTGATCATCCACATGCCCTCCTTGCTTGCCTGTTGAACTGGGGCTGAGGCACGAT
This sequence comes from Uncinocarpus reesii 1704, assembly GCF_000003515.1. Classification (NCBI taxonomy): domain Eukaryota; kingdom Fungi; phylum Ascomycota; class Eurotiomycetes; order Onygenales; family Onygenaceae; genus Uncinocarpus; species Uncinocarpus reesii. The sequence goes on along the minus strand of NW_003052500.1, from coordinate 4,241,603 downwards.
GACCAGACGGACCGGTCCCTACGTCCTGCACTCTACCATGTTTCCCACGGTGACCGTCGAGGCTTCACCTCGCCATCGCTTTTGATGTTCCAGTCCAGTGCTCCCGTAACTTATATGTAAGGTAACTGGGCCTAGGTTACGCCACACATTCTGTAATTTACATTAATTCACTAGTGAATCTCAGTACGGTAACCTCTATACACGCGGAATTACCGTACCGGAACCATTAGTGCAACCATCTCATCTCAAAGAGCTTGAAAGCCCACAGTAAAATCTTGCAACGTCTCATCCAAGATTTCCCCTCCAGTTTCATACCATCAGTGAGGCAGCTTTGCTGGGACACCGTATTCACACTGTATTCATACTAATTTTTGTCCTCGGTCGAAAGGCTACTCTATATCCATCGCATGTGTTTTAACTGATGTTAAAGCTTGTTAACATCTGAGACTCATCTCTGGGGAGGGGCATCTGACCGCTACATGATACCCGGTGGTTAATTCCTCTTCATCTCACAGAAGCGCACCGCTTTAATGCTCCCTATCATCTGCTCCGACTCTGAGTCAGAAGCTTTGCAGTATCCATTTGCTGGCCAATGATACTTACTCAGGACAAGTATCCGCTTCAGGCTCATCTAAAGAGTCCCGAGATCCCGTCGAGGACTTCAGTATCGATAGCAGCCATTGTCTCACGATCCCTTCTTACCAATCTACGACAGCTTTCCCTAGGCCCCCAGTGTGTATCCTTATAGAACTAGGTGTGAGCGGCCCGGGTCCGTTTTGGCGGTCGGGCGGCGATCTGATATACCGGCACCCACTGGGTCCGATGACGGCGATCCCGGAACCGCGAGAATTCCAATGTGCCTCCAATGTCAGGACCTGAGGCTTGGGAGTATCACCCTATTTTCGATGTTGTCATCCGCCATCTTATGCTCTCCGAATTTACTCCATGAAGGCCATACGCCTCCCTAAAATATTCGCCTGGGAGGGAGGTTTGATTGAGCATGAGTGCGATTATCGATAGAACCCATCTGGTTGGATAAAGTTCCATGGTTCTACCTACTATCAGCTCCTACTACATTCAATGAGGATCAGAAGGGAATACATACCTTTCATGTGTGAAGTTCAAGGGAGGTGGAAGGCTGCAATTAGCCACTCAAAAAGGATTTCAGGAATCCTCATCTTTGTCCTGAAGCCAGTCAAACATAACTGACAAAGTGGTGAGGGAATAGTCATCAGTATGAACGAAGAACATGCTGATTCCTGATGCATAAGAGATACCAAAGTTGATTCTCAAATATGCCAGCTACTAAGGGAAAGGGTGACTTCGTTGACCAGGATTGAACAGAGCAAGAGCATCTTTCAAAGCCTCACGACCTAAGATTTGCCCATGAAAGGAGCCTGCCCTACGGAGTATGCATTCAGATTTCGAGGGAAGAGCTGCCTTACTTCTCAGGCTGTTCGTCAGGTGTTATGAGAACGCTTCAAATAGTAGTATAGCTCCTGGATTGGCAGCACACAAATCTGAATCTTTGGTGTGAAACATTCACTGGTCTCATCCCACGATCATCTTGTGATATAACCATTCTCAGCCACACGGAAATTACGGTAAACAATCTCCACACGAAGAGACTGTGGAGTTTCGTAACCCAGTAAATTGCCCGTCGGCGTAACGAAGTTATTTGAGTCCCTCGTGTAACCCCGGGCCCTTCAACGGCTTCAGTCTTGAAACGAGCATTGCCGTTGACACGAGCCAAGCCAGATAGCACGGCTTCCCGGGTTGCCTCAGCGGCAAGTGGAGAGAATTGAGAGCGTAGAATATGTACAGCTGTATGGCTTTTTGCAGATTTGTCTCCTCGAGGTGCATTATGTCAGCACCCGGGAGGCTGACAAATCCACGTGTTTCTGGGGCCTGGCCAATCAAACGCGTCCGGTATCGGCTTGAGTCACCGCCTTCCTCACGACCTGCGACCATCATCGCCGTCCAGATCTCAACCAAACGGAGCTGTCGAACCTCAGCTGATAAAACTACATGCACAGGAGCTTAAAATCTCCCGTTTCGCGTCGCTAGCTCCTCGAGCTCGGGAGCTCTGGACGCAAGGATCCCTCGTTTGGTCCCGTGATACCTGTTCTTGCATGATTATGTCGACACCAGACCGCCTACACTTGATTCAACTCAAGCCTCAACGGCAAGCTCCGCAGGGTGACGATTACGGCCGCAGTCGATGCTCTATTTGGCCCATGGTGCTCTTCTGCTCGCTCTAGCTAGCGACCACGCAGCCTAGGCGCTTCCTTCCCTCTGGCGACTCTGTTCTCTGGTTCCTGCTCCTTGCTCCATAACCGTTGATCTTAACGTTTGTGGCTGTCAGATCATCGTCTCCCTGCTCTGCCCACGTGAGCAAACCGCGGTATTGCTGAACCGAGCAGAAGGGAAGACCTCTCGGGGTTTCCGTTGCCGCCATGGCAGCGGCTCAGGAGAGGGACGTCTCGTCGGAGCGGGGCGGTAACGACTTGAAAAGGTATGTCCGTTGCCTATAACTAATTCATGAACTCCTCAAAATTCCAACTTTGCACAACATCATATACATCTTGCACCCCTCAAAACGCCATGCTTGATTTTCCCTTATTCCCGTTTCCCACCGCTCCTTCCGTATCCTTGAAATGACATACAACATGGGACTCAATTCCAATACCACATGTTCATATCAATATCCATATCCCCTTCCAAGAGTTTTTATTGAACTTTCTACCACTCCTCATGGCAGCTAATTTCCCTTTCTCTACAAGAAAACGTACACTAGCTGACAGGAAACCATGGACGGCATCGGTTACAGGCAAATGGGTCAGCTCTTTGTCATGGGCTTTGATGGAACTAGTGTGAATCCGCAGATTCGGTCACTTATCGAGGACTACCATCTTGGTTCAATCATCCTGACTGCTAAGAATCTTAAATGTGCAGCCCCTTCCATCCTGCTTGTTTCTCTTTCAAATAATTATGCATTAATATGCATATGACGTCCCCCTTTGCCCGTCAAGTGTCTCCCATTTTCGACATGTAGATGAATGACGTTGCTACTTCCTCGCCTGGTTTCTATCCCTATTTTATGAGTTGCGCTGGACACTAACTTCTTCATAGCGGCAGAGGAGACCACGAAGCTCGTGCTGGAGCTACAAACAATCGCCCGAGATGCTGGGCACTCTGCCCCCCTTATGATTGGCCTTGACCAAGAGAATGGTGGTGTTAATAGTCTATTCGATGAAATCTATATCCGTCAGTTTCCCAGCTCTATGGGAATCGCAGCCACGAAGTCGAAGACTCTAGCAAGAGAGGTGGCGAAAGCTACAGCTCAAGAACTCAGCGCTGTTGGTGTTAATTGGATCCTCGGTCCGGTTCTAGATGTCCTAAACAACGCAAGAAGCCAACCATTAGGTGTCAGAAGTATTGGAGACGATGCGCAAGAGGTATCCGCGTACGGAGTCGAGTTCATGAAAGGGTATCAAGAAGCAGGCTTAGTGACTTGTGGAAAACATTTTCCGTCTTACGGAAACCTCGATTTTTTAGGAAACCAAAGCGACGTTCCTGTTATCAAAGAAAGCCTTGAGCAGCTGAGTATGAATGCGCTTGTCCCATTTCGAAATGCTATCACCCAAGGTTTAGATTCAATGATGGTTGGTGGTTGTGCGATGTCATCTGCTGGCATGAACGTTATGCATGCATGCTTATCGGAACAGGTCGTCGATGACTTACTTCGAAAAGACCTTGAATTCAAGGGCGTTGTCGTGTCCGAGTGCTTGGAAATGGAGGCCCTCAGTTACAACATTGGAGTAGGAGGGGGAACAGTGATGGCCGTGAAAGCTGGTTGCGACTTGATACTGCTTTGCCGATCCTTCTCAGTTCAACAGGAAGCAATTGATGGCTTAAGGCTAGGAGTCGAAAACGGCATGATTAGCAAAGAACGCATCCAGCAATCGCTCAAAAGAGTATTTGATATGAAATCCCGTTGCACGTCGTGGGAAAAGGCATTAAATCCTCCTGGCATAAGCCTTCTTTCCAAGATGCAACCATCGCACACCAGCCTATCAACTCGGGCCTACAACAACTCAATTACTATCGTTAGAGACAAAAAGAACCTCCTCCCGCTCACTAGTACTCTTGAATCTGACGAAGAACTCCTCCTTCTCACCCCTTTAATAAAGCCTCTTCCCGCATCGGCCGTATCCCTTTCGATGAGTAAAAGCACCAGAGAAACCGTTCTTGCTACCGATGCAGTCTCCTGGGATCCTAGTGCGTCTATTATGAGCGGGGAAAGCGTTTTTCGCGAATTTGGGCGGTCGTTGGCGCGGCATCGAAATGGGCGTGTACTCCATACTTCCTACACAGCAAATGGAGTCCGCCCTGTTCATGAGAACCTTATCAACCGTGCAAGCGGTGTCATCGTGGTCACTGCTGATTCAAACCGAAACCTTTATCAGCATGGCTTCACTAAGCACATTTCGATGATTTGCGACGCACAATTTGCTGAGAACGGAGAGAGACGGCCGAAACCGCTGGTAGTAGTGGCTGTAAGTTCTCCCTATGACTTTGCCACGGATCAATCCGTTGGGACGTATGTATGCACATATGATTTTACAGAAACGGCGCTTCAAGCCTTAGTCAAGATATTATGCGGAGACTTGACGGCCAGCGGCTCTCTTCCTGGTACCTTGAGCCGTAATCAGAAGCTTCAGCAATCACGGCAGCATTGGCTTGCGGAGAATTGGAATGAAGACCGTGATGCAAACGCACTAGATGAACTGCTCACAGCCGTCCGTGAGGATGGCACGAATAGCCAGCGATCTGAACTTGCCGGCGTTACATCCAATACATTCCTGTTGCGAAATCCAGACGTTGAAGAGGCACATTTTGTTGTTCGAAATAGCAGCACCCAAGCTTTATTGGGATTTTGCTCGACATATTTTTTTAAATCGACCGGAACTGGAGTCATTGGTGCTCTAATCGTCGATCCCGGGAGGCGAAAGCTGTCGATCGGAAACTCCTTACACAACCGTGCAATCCGGTCATTGATGCAGAGACAAGGCGTAAGACGATTCCAGCTGGGCTCACGTCTCCCGGGAATATATCTTGGTATTCCGACGGGAAATCCAGTGGAGAGAAAACGCCTCAGACAATGGTTTGCTAATCTTGGCTGGAACACGTCTTTGTCCAGACCAGTATGCACAATGGTTCTTCGGAATCTGGAGAAATGGACGCCTCCAGAAGGTCTGACCCGAAGTTTAACGAGCGCAGAAGTGAGCTATGATTTGGTTTATGGGCCGGATTATGCAGAAGCAATCCTTGACCATATCAAGACCAATTCGAGACAAGGGGTCATGGAAATATACAAGATAGCCCTAAGTAGTGGGTCAACATCAAGCGGGATTATTCGCGCAAAACGAAATGATGACGGCGCTATCTTGGGTAGCGTTGTTGTGTATAACGGGGAGTCGCCGCTGGCCGAGTTTGTTCCTGCAGTGAAAGAGGCGCGGGCTGTGGCTGGGGGGATCTCTTCCGCAGTCATCTCTCCATCCGCCGGGGAGTACGCGATATTGGTGCAAGGCCTGATCCTGTTGGGTATCAAGCAATTACGTAGTCAGGGGGCCAGTGCGGTGGTTCTAGATTGTGTGAGTGGTCCATCCCCTCTTTTTCTGCGAGTCTGGTAGCTTGATCGTTGGAATCGAGTTCCAAGAAAATGGGATTTGCCCCTTAGCCAACGGACTCGGATAAAGTTAGGGGGCAGGTTGACTGAGGGTTGTGATTTCACTAACGGCAATTTAACGGCAGGTGGATGGAGACGGCAATTTCGATAGTCTCTCAGCTATGGGATTCTCTGTGCTCCACAGCTTCGACGAGGTGACTTGCGATGCGGCCACTTGGAATATGTTAACCTCGTCATGAAGAATGGTTTTGACCGCGACAACATATGTTTATTTACTTGCCAATGGCCGTTGGGCACCGCACGGGCGCATTGGGGAGCGGTGTAAGGATGAAGGAATGATCTGGTGGGCTTAATTGGACTTACGGGGGTTTACGGGGCTTTCATCCACAGTTCCTGTATTTATATGCTTGGTATTCTATAAATATCGTTTGGATGTGGCCATTTTTGTCAGATTTTGGGATTTCTGGCGATTTGTCATTCTTTGATACCCAGGGGAGTTGAGGGAGGCAAGACAGGCTACAGCCACACAAAAAGAGGCTGTCCGACGTTTTTTGATGGGTAACTTGGGCACCCTGCTACAATAGTCTCGTGGGAGGAGCAGAAAGAGAGTTTGACTCACTCATTGAGCTGGGGCTGTGAGCAGCAGGGTGGACAAGCATACATTATGTGTGCGTATGCGCGCGCGCGCAGGTCCCCTGATGATCAGAGTCAAGTTTAAGGCAATATACGAAAGAAGACCTGAGCCAAGCAATAAAGGACGATTTCAGAACTTATTCTCTTTTCCACCTTTAGTTTCCTTTCTCCTGTGCTGCCCACGTCGTCTTGTCCTACGTCATGCAAGAAGGAAAGAAAAGACGTCGATAAAGAACCACTCGCCAGAAATCCAGACCTAATCAGAATGAATACCCGAGGAATCATGAGGGTGGAAGGGGCATGTCCAGCAGCAAACAAGTAGGACATGACTGGGGGGATTTGGTAAAGAAGCAAGATATTGGCCGTGATGAATTCGGAGGTTGGTGGGCGCGGGGCAGCGAACTCCCCATCATTTACCATGCGCAAAACGTGTGTTGAACTGCGATTAGTTCGTTAGCTGCCGCTATTGATTGACCGGTTCATGCATCTTTGGGGTAGTTATCGATTGTTGATTGGCAAAAGAACCAAAAAAGAAAGAGTGCCAATTTCAGCACGATGATCAAATAGCATGTCCTATATTTTCGCTCGATATTATTATTTATAAGCCAGCCCTCGGTATGTGGGCAGGAAGAAGGGGGGGTGTAAAATCAAGCAACACGATCGATCTGCGCCGACTAAGTTGTCCAAACACGGAGGAATGCATGACGGCCAACCTCGATGACAGGGCCCCCCCCAAAGGCAGACAAGATGCATGGAATGGGGGGAAAAGATGGAGCGAGATCCTCTTCGGGCCTGGGTTGATTTTAATGATTGACCGCCTTTTTGATTACTCGTTTATTTTGGATGATATGTTATTGCTATTATTATATCATATAACAGCCCCAACTTTCCTCATCCGGTGGGCGAGAAAAAGAAAGCCAAGTGCAAATTGAAGATGATAATTTTCCCTCGGCATGGCGGAGAGAGAGAGAATGAATGAGTTGAAACCAGCGTTTCACAGGTGTGATCCTTTATTTTTCTGTTGTCGAGTAACTACTTTCGACTCTTGGTTCTTGGTTTTCTCGTTCGTTCCCGTTCGTGGGGCAGATCGATTTAGTTCAATAATAATCTCTGATTATTCAGAAGACCAGTCTCGATGATGGACCAGGGGGTGTGTGTGTGTGTGGGGAGGACAGAGCACCAGCAGGGCACAGACCCGGCCTTTTCTTGTTCGCCAGGAAAAATGATAAATCCTTTTTATCCTTTTTTCTTTTCCCCCTCATCTTCTCTCCGCCCTTGTGATGGGATGGGACATCCGTCTCCGTATAATTCCAGAGGTTTAAATCCCGCGTGGCCAGCTTGGGGGGGGCCGGCCGGGCAGGATGTTTGTGTGGAGAAAGGGCAGTGAAGTGGATCTAAAGTATGGGGAAAGCTGTTGACCTGTTCGGGGGGGAGAGAACCTCAGGTGGGCTGTGTGCTTTTTCTGATCTCAAAATCCAGCTTTTCACCGCCAGATTGTTGCAAGTTGGTCGAGGAGATCATTTGACGCACGGAAGTGTCCCCTTTGAGAGATTGATGGCGGCGATATCCACAAACCACAAACCCGTCCGTCAACCAAAAAGAATCCACTCCGACGAAACGCCGAAAACAAAACAGCAAAAAAAAGATGGGTTGTTGGTGAACTGTGTTGTTTCGTCGTCGTTGGTTTATGACGGGCTGTTTTCTTTTCCAAGGGTAGAGTTTTCCTTTTTGATCCTTTTTTTCGACCATTCAGATTCTGGAAGGTCAGAAAAGAAAATCCCACGAAAATCTTGGATGCGTTTAAGCTCCTTCTAGAAGCAATTTAGCCCTGTTCTCGAAGATTCCTCCACACGCGCCCGATCCGAGCATCGCGCGCATGAACGAGGGAAAAGGACAGAGACTGGGGGATGACGATGAGCTGCATGAGCGGGCATGAAATCATTATTGTGATTATTGACAGTCATGCCCTTCTTCCTCCCTGCTTTTTGACAAAGGGGGGGAAGAGTTCGGCTTGGTTGGTGTTGGATCCATTGGATAAGCAAGGATGGTAAACTCCAATTTTTCTATTATTGTTATTATTTGATAGTTCTGCATGTGATTACGGACATGGGACATTTTTGACCGGGGTTGGCGGGAAAACAAGAGTAATGAAAAAAGAAAGAGAGAGAGATCGCAATTGAAGGAATCGCGGTTTCCGATCAATCAGGCGTGTGCGTTTTTGCAGACAAGATTGGGCCGTTTTGGAATTGCTTGCTTTGAAACGATCCCGTTGTTGAAAGACCCTTTTATTCCATCGAATGAGATTCTACGATTCTCCATACGAGAAATCACCAAGGGGGAGGTCGAATTGCTGAACGCTATGCGCGGATGCCGCCGGCTACTCGAGGTCGAACAGTCCTGGTGAAATTGGCCCATTTATTGGCTGAGAATCGACCGTTTATTCTTTGATTTATTAATAATCTGTTTCTTTGTTCGCGGATCAGGAACAGTCCGCGGCCTGGGATTCGCTCGCGGTTCAACAAAGTCGGCGCCCGCGATCCTGGAATTTAAAATGCCGAATGGCGCCAGGAACACGATTTGCGGGGTAACTAACTAGTTAACAGGAGTCGCTGTTTCGCTGCACTGGTTGGAGAAAAAAAGGAATCAATCGCTTTCAACGGTGGAGGTGGATCTGGCTGTCCGGGCTCCATCGTTCAGCGACATAAAGAAACAAGCAGAGCAGGAATTCCATGGGTTTTCCAGACAGAAGAAGCAGACTTGCGCGAGGGGATTAGAGTTGTTTAGCGGGCGTGGGCGTTAGGGGACCTGCTCTGTCGGGAATGGCGGCTTCCAGGGCCCCAAATCACCGAAAGCTCCCTGAAGCCGAAAAAAAGAGCTGGTTTCATGGGCTCATCCTCACTCAACTCAAAAACGGGACAGAAACAATCCAATTTCCATGGCGCTGGGAAATCAACGAAGCTGGTCTTCTCCAGACGCACTTGGCAGGTGTGGACGGAGCAAGACCGTCCGCGAGCTGGATAACTAGTAAATTGCATTGTTTTTTACGAAGAGGAGGGCGTCTTGGCTGGCCTGTCTGCCCATGACTCGCATATTGCTGCCAACCAGACCCTGTCATGCTTGGAAAAAGGAGGCTAAAGGCGCCTGAAGAATTAAGAATTTCGTGGCGGATCTTCGTCTGGACTAGTTAGTTTACACGAGGCTTGCAGAACCGCCTTGCGAGAGAAGTGTGAGCTTGTTCGCTCTGGCGTCTGCCTTTGTCCTCGGCTCTTTCTCTCTTGCTTCCTGGGGGTCGGAGATGACGGGAGTGGACGGGTAATCCTGTCGAGTTATCCGATAATTACATGATCTCATCCAGGACTCGACTGCTCTTTCACATGAAGCTCCGCCGGGCCTCCTTTTCTGTTGTAAAAAGCCGGGTTGAACACACTCGCGAAAAACCGGTACGCTGGGTAAAGTTGCTGCCCAACGCGCTCAGACTCAAAAATCAAGAGGGAATCAACGGCGGACTGCCGTCCTGAACCTGTGTCTGGGCAAAGGACAGGGTGCCCTGGTTGGCCAGAGCCAAAACAGGTGCAGCTCGGATGCAGGGGCAAGGTCTGGCGTATTATGATAATGTCCGGGAAGCGAATATCGCAAGACAAAGAAGGTCAGGCGCCAGCCAAATCAAGAGCTCGAAAGAACCCGGGCAGAACGATGACGATTGGTTTGAGCGGTGATTACTCACTTCATTTTCTTCTAGAAGGATCACGGCAAAAGCCTCCCTGTCCTTGCTGTCATCCTGGTGGAATATGATCAGCCAACCCGTGTTGATCAATCTGTTGGAGCGGAGTGGGGCTCCTGGCAGGGAGGGTATAAGAGATGGCCTGATAATAATAATACGGGAACCGCAGCGGCGAATCGGGGGCGAGAGAGGTTCGAAGAAGAAACGACTCTGGGGTTGAGAACGAATGGGGAAAAATGACTGGTCCAGTTGAGTTAGTGCTCCTGCACGGAGTCGATCATTCGAATCGCTTCCGAGAAAGCTGATACGGAAATCCAGTCACTACTTTGTTGATTCATCTCAACCGAAATTGAGGCACCTTCCTTTGGCAATCATGGCGGGGATCCCTGAGATTGATGTCGCCATTTTGGGACAGCTAACCGCCTTTTCGAAAAGTTGATGTTCCTGGGGACTGAACAACACAAGTTCAGGCTGCGATCCCAGCAGGACGTCTGCGGAAAAGCCCCAGAATGTGGATGGCGAACCGGACCCAGGCACCGCATCTTGTGACCTGTCATGCACCGAGGACGTGGAGACTCGATTGGGATTCCCCAAATTGCCATCAGAGCTCCCCTGATATGGAGAAGAGGTCGAGGCTGAAGCTCACCTGGCAGGTCGCGAGCCAGTTCTAGAACCAGTGTGAGACAACGAGAAACCTTCACAGCTCTGGCGAGGGCCAGTCATCCCACGGCGAGATTGATCAAGAAGTGGCAAAGGCAAAGAAGTCCACAGATGCCTATCTTCATCCTCTGAAAGCTCCTCTTTTCGCTTCGTGATGCACGAGTCCGATAAGCCCAGCCATATCACGACAGGACCGAGATAAACGTGCATTTGACCAGGTGCACCCTTGCTATAGAATCAGCACGTATGTTGGGAGGGGCCATCTGGCTCTTGCAGCAGTCGACCTCGCTGGCAGGCAGAAAGGCCCCAGGAGGAAAGACGCCTGTATCAGGAAATGGAAACCATAGCAAGATAGTAGCCAGCGCTGGATGGGGATTAAGGGTTCCAGGGTTGATGTCATTTTGGACTGGCAATCTGTTCGGAGATGCTCCATGATTCAAGAACCCAGCACAGCGTGGCGGCCCATGATGTGGTGGGCAAAACCAAAATTTGCAGGGCGAGAGAGGCATGGGGGTATATTCTGCTTTCCCTCTGGTCGGTGAAGAGCGACGTGTCTCAACTGGGGAATCATAACAAGCAGAAGCTTGAGTTTGTGTTTTTATGTTTTACTGTTTTATTGTATTCTGCAATCGTGGCAGACAGGATCTGGATGTTGTGCTCCTGATCGCATGGCTCTCCAGGGGGTTCTTCAGCCAAGTTAAGCGGGATCAACCCTGTAAATATCTCCCAACTGTTATCTGAACCCAGTCGAGGCCTGCTCATAAACACAATCAAGGCGGGAAAAGAGTCTAATTCCCCTATACGCTTGGCGAGCAGGGTTGGGGAATAGACATGCCCAACAAGCATCAGATGAGAGGGTGGGAGAGCGTAGACACAGGGCAACCGGGCGGCCCGGGGCAGTGATGAGCGGGCAATGCGGGCTTTTTTGTCTTTTTTTTTTTTCTCTGGATGCTGGCTTTCTCTCCTCCCAGATCCGGCGGTGGCAGCGCGGCTCTCAAGTTTGGATTGTGGGCGCGATGGATGGGAGATGGAGATGGGGGCATGTTAGACGAGGAGCCGGGTCTCTTTTAGTTTCATGCACCAGCAGTGGAGATGAGCCAGGGATCATCATCACGAGCTCCCAGGCCAGTGATCGGGAAACAGTCGAGCAGCGTGCGGAGGACCAGGCGAGGAGGGCGACCAGGCCAAGCCGAGAGCGACAGCCAGCAGACGGGAACGAGCAGGCCGACGAGCAGACAGCAGCGAGGCCAGCTGGGAGAGAAGAGAAGCAGATTGCGAGGGCGAGCGGCGAGCCCGGCTGGTGACGGGCGAAGAAGTGCTTCTAATTAGTGAGGATAGTTATAGCGAGAATGCTAAGTTAATCAGCGCGAGCATGGTTCATCCTCTTAGCTCCAAAGCCAGCAGGAGATTGAGCGAACTGCCGCTGGACGACGGGCTC
>NW_003052500.1:4168676-4227967 GCF_000003515.1 Uncinocarpus reesii 1704 | reverse complement strand
CATCTGCACCGACATACACCAAATCAAGCCCCGAGACCCCTTCGCCCAAGCAAAAGAAGACGTACTAGCGCGAACACCGCACCCATTGGTCTGTCGCTCCTGGAAGACGTACCCAGCCCGGCCACTCCAACAACTCCCGTCCACATGCTTAACCTCATCACAACGTCCGCTCCGCAGTCCATGGACAACCCATCGATATCACAAAAGCAGTCACCGCAGGTTGCAAACCACCAAATGATGCCTCACTCATATCCCGCGGCTGGGAATATCCCGTTTTCACAGTCCCTACAACACTTGACACCAATGATGTCTCCGCATATCGTGAATCCCAACGATACTACCGATCTCCTCTACGAATATTTCCCACTGGGATTGGATGACTGGCAAGCTCCTGTGGATGCCGTCTACCGTCCCCATGTGGTGCACCATATGAATATGCCAGACGATCCCAAAACCATCGCCGCGCGGAACCGGAGTAAGAGGTACTTTGCTGGAGAGGGAAGCTGATATACGAATTTTTTTTTTCTCTATAGTTGGCATCAATTTCTTGGCCTTGTTGGATTTAACATATACTATGGTACCCCTTGGAAGGCGTTTCGGAAACCCACAAAGCTTCCCCCTTATCATCAGCCCTTCTCTCTGGTCATTCTTATCATATTATAGCATAAGCACAATGGCGGAGGAAATGTTTGCATGGGCATGCAATACTGGCATTTTGGAAATTTATGATAACCCTGGATCGATTCTCGGCTTAAACGCACTGGGAGGAAAACTCCTCCCTTTTTTTCCTCCCCGTCCCTAACGATGTCCACGAATGCATTACTTTTGGTATTGTACTTTTATGCATGTCTATGCGTATGTATATTTTAACGATCATGCACTCGAATCTCTATGATATTATCTTAATTGGCAACTCACGCCGTGTGATTTGGCTTCCCGCGGCCTTCGGACAACACCGATGGTCTCAGCGGATGATGACAACACCGCAAAGCTTGTTTTCGAAGATCGATCAGCACTCAGCCGGTCAAAGCCACTTGGCTCGAAGGTTCAACAATCGTCATTGGTAACTCCCACCTGCGGAGTGGTGAGTTAACTCTCCACTCAAGGTATCGAGCGAAAGCAGCTCCTCGGGTTCTCCGCACATTCTCGACCAAGTCGAATGCGGAGATTTATAAAATTGGCTTCGTCTGAAGTACATCAGACCTTAGCTTCTCATCATGTGTGGGCCCACTTAAATCATTGATTGTGAGACAGAGGATGTGGTCCTGTAGCTGAACAGTGCCTACATACAATGTTTTGAGGTAGATCTTGATTCAATATGCAGCAAGGGGTGAGGTCATGTGGGAGGATATCCAGAAATTTACACAATCGGTGTAATTGACTGATGTTTGTACAGTGCTGACGCCACTATTTTAAAATGAATGCTAACTAATCACTACAATTGAACCGTCAAGCTACTTTTGCATTAATACTAGTTATAGTCTCTTGCAATATAGCTTAACAATTCGTCCCCGCTTATACAGTGATGTTGGGCGTTTCTGGGCACAGACACCTTTGGGTTGCATAATCCTGGATACTATCGAGATAGACCATCCCCTTGAGCGGCATCCCGTGGCTTCTGTAAATTGCTTCCAAAGTCTATGTCTACCCATCCAGACAAGAGTCAGACGGATTGGCCTCTTTATTTTCTACAATTGACGCGGAGCGACTTCATCGTTACCGACAAGGCGGCTACCACTCAGTCGCTTTGGGAGAATACCTGAGTACATGGTCAATGTGACTGAAGAGCGGGTTGCTGAGATGATGAGAAAACCAGTAATAGGCTGTGTCCAAAGGCGCGACGGGAAAGACCTGGAGCCTGGCTTTACCAGAATATGTTGTTAGGCCTACACCGTATTGGACGCATTCTTGGAATTCGGCCCAGTCGATCAGGATAATCAGCTTTAGGGGATCATTTTTACCCACTGCAGTTCCTCAGACACTATACATACCTCTACCTGTCCGGGCATCAAAAGTTCCAGCTCTTTGAACTATTCACAGATTAGCCACCTTTCGGCACCTTGATAACGCCTACAATTCTTGCTGGCCAAATGCGAGAGTGTACTTTGAAGGCTTGGAGAGTTGTGATCTCACAAGAGGACATAGAGAGGTTGGGGCAAACAAATGGAAATTATTGCAGTTTGAGCCAGCTACTAGAGTGTCAGCAAGACAAATTCTAGACGACCCTTTGTTTAATGAGTGATTAACCCAAAGTGTTTGGATGGTGCAGATTATCAAAATCTTCCAGATCAAGATTGTCTCAATAAGTAAGCGCCCAGAAGGTACAACATCACCACCTGGCTTCTTCATTCCATCCAGAGAAAACACACTGTTATATTTGCTGAAGACCCTGTATGACAATACTATGCGTTGTCCAGAAGAACTAACCATGTGTGATTTTTGCAACCATACCACCATTAACCGTGCCTCTTTTGAGTTCCGGGAACGTCGTTCTCCAATGACTACCAAATGGGCATCAACTCAAGCGCACCCCGGGGCAGAAAGCTCCAAGACCCTGCAACTGACAAGGCTGAACATCGTAAAACGCAATGCTTGGCTGAGCTTATCTTGACCCTAGGACCCCTCACCCCTGTTCCAGAGTGAGGGCGCCTTTTTGGATGGCTTGAATCCATAAGGCTGATGAAAATGAAAAATGAATACCTGCTGCATATTGGCCACCAGGCGATACACAGCTGGAGAGGATCATGGATCTAATGTAGTGAGAGTCAGAGCAGGGAGGTCAGTTAGCCGTACCTGTCCTAGTTGTTGCTTTGAGTGCTGCAGGTGTAGTTAACTCGAAGTGTGAACGTACCAATTGCCATATTTGTGAGCCCTGTGCTGTAGCTACCCCCTCGGCTCCCAGGATATAAATTTCGGGCTCTACGGAAACGACCGGCGGCTCGAGAACATACCGGGCGGCATGCCGAGAGATCGTTTGAGATAAGATAAGATCGTCTGTGGAGCTCAGCACGTGCCAGTTCCCGAGCGAACGGTTCTCGACAGCAAGGGGAAAAAGCTCTCCTCGAAACCAAAATGTCGAGTTCCAAGGGATACCTCCCCGCCAAAGCCTGGATGATCGTTGATTCAGCGTGAGGAAAAGAGTTGCGTCTCGCTTTGAGGCCAGTAGTCGACCGGAGAGCTGGGACACAACGTCCCACATCGCTTGGCTTCAAACAAGTTCCGATTGTCGCATGCATGGGTTACACTGGCTGGTGTCGCCTGACGTTACATTCGCGGCAGAGCTTGTTTGGAGCTTGAGGCCTGGGGACAAGATGGAGGTTTGGACAGTACATACAGACCTCGTGCCTTTGGGGTCGAGTCAGCAATAATCGTTATTGAAGCTTGCCATCAGCTGCGAGGGACACTGTGCATCAAGCACTCTACTAGCTTGAGGGAGCTGTCTCGCCTGCTTTGCGTAAAATACAAACGGTCTCAAGAATGGTACCCCGAATTGAAACGTTACGCCCCGAAACGCGCCTGCCATACGTTGATTACGGGCTGGTAATACCGGTTTACAGATTTACAGTATAGAATACAGCTCTGTCCATAGCCCTATGAATGCGACAACCTGGTCTCATCCGGGCTCCTCTGAAAGTTAGGTGTAGTCACCCCCGCAGGATAAGAATAACTCAACAAGATCTGTGCTGGATAACCTCCGAAGCCAAATATAGCTTCCGCGGGAGTGAACAGGACGTGTGAAAGTTGCCGCGTCGCTCCCCTTTGAGAGATGTATGCTGTACTGTAACCAACCGATCAGCTGCGCTGGCTGTTTGGTATGTATGTATGTACCCGCGCGTAAGATTACCCTGACGCAGGCCAATTCGGGCCCTTTGCTGTGTACGGGCAATACTCCGCCTTCACTGCACCTCGGACGGCATCATTCCAACATCATCGCTGCCTCGCCGTTTCCACCTCCAATGTCACCTTGCCTCGACGCGAGCACTCCAACGTGGTGAAGAAGGCGAATGACGATGGCTGCTGCTCCGCGCTTAGCTCCCCCACGCCCAAGTCACCGTCAGCGCGGTGAGTTGAATCCTCGAGTCCTCTCTCGCTGCTACCTTCGCCAACGGCACTTTGACTAACCAAGGGTTTGTCGGGACCGTTTGTGGGCAGCAGCAAGCTCCTCTGCTGTCTGATTTCTGCCAGTGTGACCCTGCCAGTTTGTTTGGCTGGGGCATTGGGCGCGCCTTTCCTTTTTCAATTCGTCTGTGTTTGCTCTCCCAAGCTGAGCTCTCTTCTTGCATCGACAGTCTTGCCCCGGGCAGCGATATGCTGGAATAGGTCCGCGTTAAAAAAGTTCGCAGCGCCGTCAAACGGAAACTCTCCTTATTTGTTGAAAAGTTACAGCTACCTCATATTCAACGGGTTTCTTCACTTGCTCCAGAAATATATGATTTCCAGACACATGGACGCCCGGTGAGATCCAGCAAGAAACGCCCAGAAACTTTCCAATTCACTTCGGTCCAAGTGGCTGCTAGGGAGTTACTACGTTGTGAAAGGAAAAGCTCACCGAGGGGAATTCCGTGCCTTGGGGGGAACATTGCCAACACCTGAAAAAAGCAAGGCTTGGGGTGCAACGCAGTCGACATTTCGCTCGTTAATTCGATCACTCCGTTTTCCGCCCTCGATCTTGGAGGATAGGATCCATCTTCCTTGCAACCCTGTCCGATATCACCATTCCCGAGTCTCCTTTTCCATTCGTGCGGTGAAGGTACCAGCGTCATCCCCGAATTCTGCCCTGGCTGGTTACCTTACAAACCACTGAAAATTGGTTGCCCAAAATCCGAAGCAAATTCGGCAGCTTTCTTGGTTCTATTTTGTTTGTATAGGACACCTCGACGAATGCACGTGAATGCTACCCTGATGGTGTACTAATACATATCCCGACATCGAGCTTGTGGAAGGCTGCTCCTGACTCTTTACACCCAGCTGTTCTCTTCCCCCCTCCTTGGATAATCAGCATCATACAGTAACGCTGGCCATCCATTGTTTGCATACCGCAACACCCGGTTCGACTTCACCTCGCCGCGGAACTCCTGCTGACCGAAGTTCTCCTGCCTCGTCTTTGCACGTACACCAAACAATACCTTCTTCTTTTTTTTTAAATCGAGCCCAAACGCCTCTTTTGCTGTTGTCTTCGTGCAGTTGAACAGGCTTAGGTCCAAGTTTACTGCTCTTGACACAACTCTCTTTCTCGCTCTGCATTTCGCTTTGGGCGACTCGAGTCACTCGTTCCCTCGCAAGGACATTGTTGACTCGGATGTTTCGCTGTTTACACGTATTCGCCAAATCCTGAATCGAAACCTAGCTACAGTCGTTATGGGGGACTCACTTGTCAAAGCAGCCCACCAGCTGCAAAAGTTTTTCAGCCATCTTGTTCAAATAATTCATAAGCTTTTAAATGGCTCGTTCCGCGGAGAGGCCACAGGGAAACGACGGAGATTCAATAAACGTCGACGATCATTGAAGGACTTTGCTCAAGAAGTCGAGCAACTTTTTATCGGTCACTTGTCAACAGGGCGCCTTGCATCAATGTCGAAAGAAATCCGGTCACAACTACGTTCCTCTGCCCAGTCGAGCCACATCAACATGCTCCCGTCATTTAGCCATTCCCTGCCGTCCGGAAACGAGAAAGGCACCTATCTCGCCTTGGATGTTGGTGGTTCAACGCTCCGTGTCGCTCTGGTGGAATTGCTCGGGAAAAATGGAGAAATGAAAATCTTGAGGATAGCGTCATCGCATATCAACGAGGATGTAAAGGCTTTAATGGGAAAGGCCTTTTTTGATTGGATGGCAGGGAAGATAGAAGAGATGCTCCAGAATGGCACGGAGGACCACGGCAAAGACTCATCCCCGTTGCCGATGGGATTATCCTGGTCCTTTCCCATTGAACAAACGTCTATTCGCAGTGGGAATGTGATTGCCATGGGCAAGGGTTTTCGCTGCTCCGATGGCACCGTTGGTGATGACTTGAGAGAACTCATTATGGAGGCGTGCCAGAAACGCAACCTCAACGTCACGCTGGAAGCCATTGTTAATGATGGTTCTGCTACCCTGCTTTCGCGTGCTTATGTCGATCCGACGACTCGATTGTCCCTAATCTTAGGAACGGGAACGAATATGTCTGTTCACTTTCCCGTGCACGCGATTGGAATAGAAAAGTATGGGAAACGATCACCAGAGTGGTTCGCACAAGCTGACCATGTCATAACCAATACCGAGATCAGCATGTTCGGTGGTGGGGTGTTACAGATGACGCGTTGGGACGATGATTTGAATCGCAATCATATCAAACCAGACTACCAGCCTCTTGAGTATATGTGCACCGGCCGGTATTTGGGCGAAATCGTCAGGCTCATTGCTGTGGAGGCCGTCCAGACGGCAGGCTTGTTTGGCGGCCACCTACCAGCTTCAATGCAAGCACGATATTCACTGGACACCGCGGACATAGCATGTATCGAGGAGGATACCTCGCCTTCTTTCAAGCAATCACTTGATTTAATTCAGGAACATCACCAATTTCGCATCCCTCCAACGCCAGCGGACATTGCGTTTCTGAAAACTATCAGCCATTGCGTCTCACAGCGAGCTACAGCTTACCTAGCAGTAGCGATCCACGGGCTTTGGTGCTTGCGAAATGAAAGCGAAACGCCAATCCTTCCTGCAACGCCGGAATCAATGAATGACGATAGCAATGTCAAGCCTCACAGGAAAGAGTATCCGAAGGACCCTGTTCGATTGCAGGTCAATATCGCCTGTGATGGAAGCGTCATTAACAAATACCCCAATTTTCGAACTCGATGTCAGAATTACCTGAATCAATTGACCCTAGAACCCGATCCACCCCAATCTATTTCTCCAACAGACGATGTAGTCGTGATGAAGGAGCCGACATCTTCGGTCGACCAACTGCCGTCTATTACACTCGATTCAGCTCCTGAAAGCGGAATTTTCGGTGCAGCCGTTGCTGTCGCAGTCGCGGCTCCCGGCAACGAGTGAACAGTGCATCGGGGCGCTGCCATATTTTCACTCTGTCATCACTCTTATGTTATAATCATACGGCCTGGTTTACGACTTGAGGTTTTCTTCATAGTTCGTGCATATATTGAGGCAACTGTGGCGTATCGGTGATTGGTGTACCGGTTACTTTTGACTCGACTTTCCGTGCTGTCTTGGAACTCGAAGCCTCCAGAGTGAGGTGATTTATCTGGTGAAAGTGTCTGGTCTAAACCAGGTTGCATTGTTCACAACTGAAACATTTTTTTGGAGTTGGGAGAAGGGATCTTGTTTCCCATTAGGCGTGTTTGGTTCTTTGCCTTCTTCCTCCTTCGCCTCATTGACGCAAATTTGTATGCATTGCTTGGCGCGAGATATATACTACTACATAGTAATAATAATGTACTTGGGCTGTTCTCCCTTTTTCTTGTCGCTTTTCTTGACCTTTGCCGTAAAGAAAAAAAGAAAAGGTGCACAAAACTCTTTGGCTTGTTTCCTATCGTTGTGCTTGCATTCATGCAGCCTTGGCTGCACCGTGACGGTTCATTTCTCAATAACAGACACACGGGGCGTTCATGGGTTTAGATTAGAAGATCTTGCAGTCCTTGGGCTTTTCTTCCTTTTGACCTATCTTTGCTCCTTACTATCCTCAAAAGGATATCGTCCACTCATGGAGAGTGATCGCAGTTGAACACGCAATATCCAATTCGCACGTACCCATATGCAACCCTCTGTGCGGCTTTCCCGTTCCTGCATATAGACTTCCGTCGGGCTTACTTTGCAGATATCACTTGCTGTCCGACAAGCAATACAATCGTCAGGTGAGAGGAAGCAAGAAACCGGATTTGATGTCCTTGTGACGGTAGGACCACCAAGGAGGTTTTGATGCGTTTGGTTTGAGTTCCAGTCGTATCACAGCATGGGGTCAGGTAACTAGTCATCTTTTTTCTTGTTCTTCTTATTGTATGGTCCAACATCTAAAACACGCAGCAGTTCGGTGGAATTGTTTATGTCAAATCGTAATTGCAATTTGCAGGCTGGAGGGCAGCCCCCTTGTGTGGTGTTTTCCTTGATGAGTTTCGGTAACCACAGCTCAAGAAGTATAACCCACGGGCATTGCTGAGAGCATGCATGAACTGCAAAGTCACGTATACGCTAATGTATGTACACAGGATCAGACTTCAACTGGCATGAACGGGAGGGATATCAATGCCTTAGAAGAGGGAGAAAAAGCATTGGACATCCGAGCCAAGCTAAAGCAACCTCGATAATAGTAGTAAATATGGCATACTAACACGCAAACTAGCTAATAAAATAGATTCGCGACTCAGCCGGGAGCCGTTGATTCGGCTTGAGTAACGTCGCATGGTACGCAAGAAAAGGAATGTAAATTCGGGATACCGCCGAGATGTACGGTGCTGATAAGTGGCGAAGGTGGCGGTCTCGCAAAGTGTGCTAATTGACATTATTTACGTAGATGATCAATTTATGTCGGAGGTGCTGGAACATCCGTGAAACGAGTAAATATGTTCGAAAAGAAAGGATAAAATCGCATTTGAACCTAGAGTATAGCAGCAAGGGAGTATATAAAGTGATCATGACGGTAAAAAGAATAATGAAAACAAGAATAAACGCTTGTCAGATCGTGTTATGATCACGGTTTCAAGGCTACCTTCGCACCATAATTGCTCGCACATGTGACTGTAAGTAGCTCTGTCCATGGATGAGAGTCGCGCGATTCGACATCACGGAAGTGCTGCATCAACCGGACGGTAGTGTACGACGCTTCAGTAAGGGCGAGTTGTTCTGCCGAGATGGTCAGTCATAGGCTAGGCATAAAGATAGAACAATTAGCCAACTTGGCTGCCGGAAAAGAACTCACGTCCAAGACAGATTCTTGGCCCGCCATTGAATGGAAGAAACTCCCATCCCGGTCGCAATTTCTCCCATCTCTCTGGCTTATATTCTGCAGCATCAGGTCCATATATATCCTCTCGTCGGTGCATGGAAAAAACACTATATGATACGAGCGTGCCTTTCTTCAGGAAGATTGGGGATTTGCGATCTTTGCCGCCCCCCACGGGGAGGAAAGTATCTCGTATAGCAACCCGACCATTGCTAGGAACCACTGGATATAGCCGTAAGGCTGAGTGACGAACGCAGTTAGTAAGCATTTTTTAAGCAAATACCCCCGTCACAATATAGGCAGATAGCTCAATCAATGTGAGAACTGTACAACCAACCTTCATTTATGCAATAGCGGAGATATTTCATATCCTTTAATTCCTCAAACGACGGCTTTTTTCCACCCAAACTATCAACCTCCGCGCGGAGCTTGGACCACACATCGGGCCGTTTTGAGAGCACATTCCAAAGACAAGCTAGGAGACTTGCGGTGGTGTCACGGCCTGCGAGCAGAATATTAAGAGCTTCAGAGCGGAGCTCAATAGGGTCGTTGGTTTTTTTGACCAACTCATCCAAGAAGATATACCGATTTGGGCTATTCTCACAGGTGATCATTCCTGATTTCTGGGCACGGTGATGCGCAAGAGCCTTTTCCACGTAACGGTCGGCAAATTTATGGATTCCAGCAGCAAAACGGTGGTAACGCTGGTCTGGGATCCCGAAAAAAATCCCGATGCGTGACCAATCACCGATCATAGTTGTACAATAAGTGAAGAGATCACTGAACCGTTCATTCTCTTCGGTAGATTTGCTTCCAAGAGAATGTGCTGACTCGCCAAAAAGAAATTCTGTGGCTGTATCAAGAGTGAGATCGAAGAAAAGGTCTTGAAGATCGATCGTGGACCCATCCGTTGGCACCTCCTTGATCAGGTTTTGGACATGCTTCTCAATCATATCCAGATCCGCGACCTGGGACCGTACGAAATTGGGTCGTAGCATTGTCCGGGAATGTTCCCACTCAGGGCCGTCATTGGTAAACACTCCCTTGCCAAACAATGGCTGAAAGGCAGCTTTCCTGACATTGGAAAGATTGAAATCTTGGAATTTGGTGGCCAGGGTAGCTTTGATATTCTCCGGTTCGCATGTGGTGATGGCTGAGAGGTCCAATCATGAGCGATAAATCCTCAAACATAGCTCTTGAGGGCTACGAGCGTACTAACCATTCTTGCCCATGACTTTCAAAGAGTAGGTGTTTCCGTAGGCGAGGAATCGATTTCGAGCCTGCTCGAGGAATGTTTTGGACTTGCCATAACGCGCCAATTTCAAAGCCAAATCTATTCCAAAAATCGGTTCCCTATGGGGATATGCTGGAGCCGGCTGGCAGCCATGGTCTGCGGCAAACTTTCGACGTGAGGCTCCCACTGTTAGATATATATATACCTGGTAGAGGATGAAGCAAGCAACGGCCCCAAGGGCGAGATGACCAGGAGGAGCGTCTTTTAATGCGGAGAGCATTTTGTGCGCACACTTCCTTAAATCTAGCTGCGCTTCGATGTTAGCTTCGGCTGGAAGCCGATTGTCAATCAAGACGATATACCTGAGGATATATGTTAACGGAGTCTCCCAGGGTAGTACTTCGGCTAACTTACATACAGCTGAGTAGCTACCAGGCGCACGTATTCGGACCTACAAGGCCAGACCTGTACCACAGTGCTGGAAGGCGGACACTACAAGGTCACACCCGACGGGCACCGATTAAAGGGGGAATCAAACCGATCAGGGAGAACTCGAGATTCGCGGGAATGACGAGAAAGGTGAGCGAGTATTGAACCTCTGCCAAGTAAACTCTATGGTCATCAAGATTCTTCAATCCTTTGTCGGGAGGCGAGATATATACTGCATTTGGATAAAGAATCTAGGAGTCAACCCAGGAACTATCAAGACAGTATAGGTTTCAGCTTTCCCAAATTCATTGTTGGGATCCAAGCTTATTATAGTTGTAGGCTCTCAAGTCTCTCCGCCACCGAGGACTGTGATGCAAAGTCATCATGATAGCGGGATAAAGCATCGGTGTCACATGGCGATTGTCCTTCGCCGGCCTGGCTGGGCTGGTTGACAGGCCGCCATGTCAACAGTACATGGGCACATACGTAAAGGGCCTTGAAGAAACAGCGGATTGTGCGTCTGCGTGATGTACCTGGAGGGGTTCGTTCGCTCTCCACCCAAGACATGGAGTGTGTGTGGCTTGCTCGAAGAAGCGGCGAAACAGGGAGTGGAAACCCTGGAACTCAATCAGTTCGGTTTAGCTCGCTGGCTTGTTTATGATCGCCTCCTCTTCTGACCCTGCAGGCCTCGGGAGAATCGCCATCCCCAGCGGTTCTCCGCTTGGCTGTTCGGTTGTGCGGTGTAGGTGCGAGAGGGGAAACGTGAGGGTTCGGAGTTGGGCGAAAGTATCATTATGTTGCTCCAATGCATGTGTTTGAATTAGATGCCTTTCACGGCGGAAAAGGGCCTGTCTGCACCGATATTCTGGGATTGAGGAGTGAAGATGTCGATGGTCTTGATGTTGGTGGTCAAAAGCGCAGTGGGAAATCGCTCACCGACATGCCCGCCGCAATTGCACCGGCTGACAGCAACCAACTATGAATGCGATCGCAATGTATCTACTACTAATTGTTTCATCTACATTCTTTATATTATAAACCTACAAGATTTGCAAGAGGGACTTGTAGTTTTTTCTCAGTTATAGCACAACTCTCACGCCAACACATCGCAATTTGCAACTCCTCCAACTCTTGCAAGCTCATGCATTGAGCTCACTGACAAAAGCACAAAATTAGCAACCGGAGCAGGTTACTAGCTAACGAATGAGCCGGATCTGGCTCCTCAACACGCAGGATCTGACGATTTGGCCGATGGCACGGCGGCATGGGATGCATAAAGTTGACTAGCAGAACAAAGACTCGCGTCTCAATTTCACCCCGCTCTCTAACAAGCATGCACTATCGACTAAAGAGATTGTTGGTAAAGAAAGTAAAAGAATCGTGAAGCAAGGTGTCCTTAACCAGGACGCCATCGAATGCCCAATGTAGCCAGAAAAGAAAGCATCCCACTTCTGCTTGATATCCAATATACAGAAATGCAGGGCGTAAGAAAGACACCCGATAAGAGTAAGACAACGGTTTGTGCATAATCAGAAAGCCGGCCCGAACGAAGTGAGTAGGGTATACAAGGTCGCTTTTCAGAGAAAGTCGGTAAAATAAAATAAAAACGGAGACATTTCCCCAAAAGTAAAAGAATAGAAACGCGAAATATAGTAAGAGAGAAAGCCATGAATTCGTTCAAGTCGTTCAAAGCGCATAGTCGTAATGGCTGGACACATCCTCCACGCTCGGCAATTTGAAAGCACGAATTCGCATCAGAACAAATGCAAAGTATAGAACAATGTCGAATAGTACAAATCGTTTACTTTGGCGGCCTGCGGGCAGCGACAAAGGAGCTATGGTTGGCGTCAGCATTTGCCTGAGTATGAGTATTAGACTTCCAGAGGAAGAGTGGGAATGCTCACAAGTGAGTATACAAATGCATCTTGTTCCTACCGACCTCCTCGGCCACGTCGTCTAACAGGGCGTAGACTTCGTCCGGGGTCCAACCGGCCACTCGAGTAAAGAGTGAAAGACTATATGTTTCGAGGGCGTTACCGAGGAGCTGCGCCATGAAATAGCGCCCCCGGGCCTTTAGCTTCTTGTCCTTGGGCCATGTCCCAATGGGGACAACTTTCTCGGTCTGCTCGATGCTCTGAAAACCAACCTGCCGCAGGCGCGGCGCGCATCGAGGGAAGGGGTCGAAATCCATCCCCGCTTGCGAAGTTGCTCTGAGGAACTCTGTCTTTTGGGACATATTAGGAATGAAAAGAAAGTCCAGATATGATGTGACGTGAGCATACCATCCAGCGGCGTGCACTGCAATCCTGTGGATATGAATCGTCGTCACAGCAGAAGTGAACCCGGACTTCTGATATTTCAATCTGGCCACCTGGTTTTAGGCATCTTTCTGGGACGTCAGCATCAAGGGAGACGTCTGGGCGGATGCATGGAGCTCCCTCACTTGTAACACTTTTGCATGAGAGCCACCCAATCCGGGATACTTCCGGCTAACGTACGAACATGGATGAAATCAAATGATGCTTCGGGAAATGTCCAGTCCTGGAGGGCATCGTCGACAAGAAACTGGACATTTGGTGGGGCCCTAATTCTGCTGTTAGACGCCCATGACAGACCAGACTGATTAGACAATTGCTTACCATCTCGTTTGTATTGGAGAGAGATCAGTTCCAATGACTTCTGCTGACGGGTAGATCTCCGCAACTATATTATCCGGTCAATCGCAGCCCCCCCAGCACGGAGTAATGAAGAACTTGCTGTCTACGGCCCACTATCATAGAACGACTGTTAGCTACTGTATTGACCAGCTTCCCCGTGAGATGTAACAAAGCAAAGGGGCCCTGAGTGGCTGAATATTTCCGAGATGCAATGGACTTCAAAGGTGGACGGTGCATCTATACTTACAATGCCAGTTCCAGTGCCAATATCTAGAATACGCTGCGGATTGTCCAGTTTCGAGAAGCACAATTCGCCATCCAGCGTCAACCGGAATACATGATGGATAAAGTCGAGGCGGTCCTGTTCTCGCTCGTCGTTGGGGAGGAGCTACAGAGGCACACGGCAAAGAAGCTGCTGGTTAGTCACACCAAAGCATTGGACTCCAACGGGCACAAAGAGGGGTCGCGCGGCGATGGGGAGACAAACGTATTGGTCTGAGTGCTGGTGGGAGTGGTATCGCCGGCCGTTCTGGTAGACGTAGTTGGGGATTGTGGAGGCAATAGAGGCGTAATCGGTGTCGTTGTCGCCCGAGGCAGAGCTATCTGGCTCTATCATCGAGTAGTTGGATCCTGTCGCCATCTGCGAGCATGGGATGCTTCGTGGGATTGGTGGTTGGCCCAGTCGTTTCTCGCTGCTGTGGCACTCGCAACGCAGACTTGAGATCCAAGAAAGTGGTCGCGATGTTGGACGGGTTGCGAAGAGCGTCGGTGCGGATGGAAACAACTTGTTTTTACCCCATACCACTGTCGAGTCTTTGCTGCTTCGGGGAAACAATTAGCAGTTCCAGGGCCTGAAAATTCTGCTGGAAAACTCGAATGCGAGGAGGTTGTAGGGAAGAGAGAGGGAGAGAGAATATGGCCGCTGGCGCTGATTAACTAGCTAAAGGCCTGATGAACCTACGAGCTACTGAGGAGAAGAGATCTAAGGTTCAGCGAGATGATGCGTTGATCACGGCACAAGCCCTGATCGGTTCGAACTCCATGCATCCCCCCATTTGGCCCTTTTTCTTTTTTTTTTCCTTTCCAGCCAACGGGCCAGGGACAGACCACCTTCGCTGCGAGACGAACACGCTAAACATCTGCAAGCTCCCACGGCGCCGGGAAACCATGGCCCATCCCGGCTCTCTGGGTCTTGCAGCCGGTTCCACGAAACACTCCGCCGGGCAATCCGCTGGCCCGCTCGGGATGGCCCAACGCGAGGCTCCAAACACTCCGATAGTTATGGCCTCCTGAGTCCTGAGAGGATCAAGCCCCTTCGTCGCTCCCAGCGCGGAGGAACCACCGCTCTGCTTTTGATTGTTCGAGATGCGACCTCAGTCTGAGCGGGGCTTCAAATGGCTGTCCCGAAGCGCTCCGAGACTAGCTGCATATTTTAGCGGCCAGCCATTTTTGTGAATCCCCCTGTCATAAGAGGATGGCAGGTCTGATCGCAGAGGAAATAAGCTGGTTCCATGCCTCAAAAATGAGCCAGATGTATGCATTGCCCGGAGTAAAAGCAAATTGATTGCTAGAACAGTGTGCTTTTCGTCCAAGCTGCTTTCCTGGGGCTGCTCATTTGGAATTTGATATTGTGTTTCAGACTCACTTGAGAGGACGCACGGTAATCAAACCTGAAGAAGAAGCACGGCCGGGATAGATGACGGTGTCTCAATTCCCTGGGAACGTCCCGGGGATCCGGTCCACCCGACTCCAATCCTGATGACTCCAGCTTGAGTTTGGCTGTCTGCAGCAAGCCCGTGCATCAGTCGAACCTCACTGGATGGTCTTTGATGTCGTAAGCGAATACTGAATTGCCTTGACAATCCAAATATGCATGACCTGCCCAGGATCAGCCCCGTGAGGCCATCAAGTACTCAATCCCTGGAGGGTGCGATGATGGCGGTCTCTCTTGATCATGGTTGACTGATCATTCTGCTCAGAGATGTCGCCTGGAGCAAGGATGACGTCGCGTTGTTTTGCATTTATTATTCATGCCCGGAGTATTCCGTCTTGCATACCCTGCAAGGGACTCTTCATTCACAGGGGCCATCGTTGTTGACTGTCTAGTTGATACCACGAGCCATGCTGCGATGGTATTCACTCAGGATTCAAGACCTCGGGAGCCAATATTGAACGGATTTGGGACGCAGAAAAGCCTTTGCGGAAAGACAGCTCCAAAATGAGGGACAGTTTGGAAAATCTACAGAGCATTCGAAGCTGAGATTCATCTAGCCATCCAAACGCGCGATGGCTGCTATGGTTTTAGATCAATACACCTAAATCTGCATCTGAATTTCTCTCATCATTCCGCAGAAGACCAACCAAAAAAACTCCCAAGTTTGCTATGCGAGACAAGAGACTTTCAGGGATGAGTTGCGAGTCTGAAAACAAAATTCGTCCAAGCATCGTGACTCGAGCAGAAAAAAAACCAACGCTGTGCAGCAGAAGCGGATGTATGTACAAGAAAAGACATCGACGAAATAATTATTGGTCTCCGTTTCATTGCGGAAACCTTACCACGATTTCCAAAGGGGAAAAGAGTAGCAAAACGGTCGAATAAAAAGGCAATATTGTACAAGTCCATGTTGGAGGCTCGTATGTGAACCATCCTCGATTGAGCGATAGACGGGAAAGGTCAGGATGAAAGACCCACGAAAGGACTAGGATAGCAGAAGCGTCGGTCGTAGCAACGGGGCACTTTCGTTATAAATGCAACAGAAGCACGGACAAAAGTGTTCGTTTTATATTCATCTTCCTGTTAGCCAGCCAGTCCAGCCTTTCTTCGATCTAGCTTCGCCCCGTGTCGGCCGTGTCCCATTCCTCTATCCCCTTGGGCCTTCCTGTGAAGTCGAGCTGGTGTTGGTCCCAGCTTCTGCCGCCTGCGCGTTAATCGCCTGCAACACTTTTGACTGTTCGGCCTCCGTCTCTAGCTGCCTACTTAAGACACTCTCCCCGGCATCGTCGCGTTTCAATCCACCAAATAGCCAGTCTTTGGCTTTGTAGAACATTGTGTCCCTTTTCAATTCATCTCTTCTCCTCTTTTCTTCATCGGCCGCCTTTTCCTTTTCTAGCAACTGGATTTGCTCAAGAGTAGCATTTCCAGCAACATATGCCTTTTTAGCATCCAGCAACTTTTGCAATTCTATATCAATCCACAGGGCCTTTTGTCGTCGATTGTGTGATATTAATGACGTCGCTGAATATATGGTGAGAATACCAGCAATGCCTAAAAGAATCAATCCCCGTTTATCAGTACATCTTACCAGGTCAACAGCAAAGCAAAACGCGATCATAGATGGAAGAGTCTTGGGCCATACCGGAAGCTGCAATGATAGAGAAAACCGTTATTCTATGCAGCCTATCCGCCCACACTCTTCCCTTCCCGATAAACCGATCTAACGGTGACGATGATTTTGCAATTCGTGCTGCGCGAGCCTCGGCGCGGAGCCGTTCAACTTTCTGCTTTGGTGTCTCTCCGGGCACTCCCCCAGACCCAGGCTGTGAGCTACCACCCTGAGTGCTTCCAACTTTTGCGCCTGACCATCTCGATGCCGTGGTAGACCCCGACTTGGAATACGCGTGGGGTGCGGTTGCTGTGAATCGAGTTGCGTCCGCCGCTGAACGGGACATCTTCTAGGGAATCAATAGCAATCACGGGGGAGGCTCCGGTGATATTGCTTGCAAGTATATCAATTGCTTGCAGAGGGTATTCAAATGGGCCGACAATTCATCCTTGCTGGGAGTTGGGACGAACGAACTTTTTTCGGGCATAGTGCCAAGACATTGTATCTTATGTAAGCCCAGCTTCTGCCAAATCCGGTCTTCAAAAAGGTCGCTGTCGAAACTCTTGGAGGGATGATATTACTTTGTCGATTAGACTGGAACCGGTCTTGGGTGTGAAGATGAATCAAGACCTCGCAAGCGTGCTGGAAACGCTCTCCTCCTTTATTCCGCCGGAATCAAGCCAGCCCCCAGCCAGCATCAATCGAAGCCATGAAGCTTCGGATCAACTGCATTCCAAAGGTCAAGCTGATGATGACTATGATCCTTTGCACTTTTCACCTCTAGGTACATTTAACGGGGCGGATATCTCATCCTCACACCCTGCCCGACGATACCACCAGTCGCCCATACAACCTCCAAGCAGTCAGGACCGTGTGGATTCGTTGCCGGATCCTGCGACAATCACAACATGGCCGGCAGCGCTGAAATATGTTATGAAAACCGTCGCTCAGAGCGAAGCTCTTCAGTCCAAGATTCGGCGGTTGATTAGGAGCCAACAGGACCATGAAAAGAAGTGGTGGGAGGCGCGAGAGGCATTGCTCGCAAAGCAGCGAAATCGGGCAGAGAAAAAGCAGAAGCTTGATGCAGTCTTGTATGTGACATTACATGGGAGGTTGAATGTACATACTGATGCGGTAATGTGATGGTTTTAGGAAATCAGTCGGCGGTGCAATTACAACAGGGCCGGAGATGACGGTATGTACGGAGCAACTATCATTTGACCACCCGCTATTCAAAAATACACAGTCTTGATTGAAAAATACCCAAAGGCTAATCAGACCATCAGACTCCAGAGGAAGATGCGGCCGAAATCCAAATTTATGATAGAAAAGTATACAACGCAATGTCAGATATGTCCAAGGCGTTGGATGCAGAGTTGCGAGGATTGGGAATTCCCTTTTTCGCTGTCAGACACAGTCTTGTCCGCCCTTCACCGGGATTAGTAGGAGAAAAGGCTGGACATGTGGAATCTCCGAAAAGAGGAGATGTTCTCTCGCTGGAAGATTTGCGTGATTTTCAGCAGCGAATGTTTGATCTTTTGGAAGATCTATGCAAGGAATAGGAGCTTGCTAGGCCCAATTAGCCAGTTGAAGCGCAGGCTGAAAGCAAGCTATGAGATGATCTCTCACTGCTATTTGGACTGACAGGTGACCGGGAATCCTAGTAGTTTTGGTATACGTTTGAATGAAAATTGCATTATTAGTTGCTACCAGGCTGGCGACGATAATGCTCTTGTTAATACTCCAACAGTATAACTAATTGTTGGTCCGCTTGCCGGGGTGGCTGACCATTTCCGCCTAAAAGTTCCACGAAGACGCCGTAAGCCGTACTTCAATCAAGGATCCCGTGCCTCTTATTGAGTACAGTGAAGCATTATCAATAACCGAAAGTAGCTGCAGAGAATGTATTGTAAGTGATTGTTCCTGGTGAACATGGCGTGATGAAAGCCTGGGCCAATAGAACCTGGAGTCACAGTTTGGCATGTCAGTTAAGCAAAGAAAATAATAATGCAAATGAAAATCACACTGGGATAATAACTCAATAGTGGATAGCTATTTCTCTATCGGCATGGTATTTTCTTTGTAGGGCTCTGGCTCCCGTGCCGTGTGCCGCAGAGACTTTTGCCCAGTGTTGCACCAACAAGACTGAAGACCCTTGCCGTCCATGTGTGAGATCAGAGAACTTGGTTAACAACTCAACCACCAACAACCAAGAGACGTTGGTTGTCACACATTGTCACCCAGTGGACTATAAACAAATATAACTAAACATCGGAGTCCGATTGAACCTCCCTAGAATCCAAGAGGGCTTTCAACAAAGGGAAAAACCATCGCGGTGGAAATACCCGACGAGCGACAGGCTACATCCGGCGCAGAAGTGGGACCGCACGGCTATTTCAGCGCGGCGGCTTGGTCGATCTTTCTCCCAGAAGTATTTAGTGAAAGGGAATCCCCGAATTCTGCGTACCGTTCCGTTTCTCCTTTTTTCCCTTTCTTATTATAACACTCGCTCCTTTTTTTTTACTATACTCCTCTGGATTTCTCCGTATGATCGATTTGGCAGACAGGGATTTGTTGATCTTCAAACCGACACTTTCAAAATAAATGCAACATGTGAACAAGGGTCCTCGGCGACAATTGATTACTGTTGGGTTACAGAGCGCGTCTCTGTGGTTGTGAGCACTATGATTCAAGTCACCGATCACTGTTACAACCATAGGAATGAATACCCGCGGACAGGCTGGACTATCTCATGTTGAAGGCTCTATACATTGAAAAAAATTCTAATGCAGAAACTTCGTGGACGAGCAGCACAACCGAAAGAATAAGCCCGAAATACAAAGTGCCTTGGCCAATACAATGTCATAATCAAAAGAAAAAGGGGAGAAAAATCACTTTTGCTTGATGGGGTACTTGAATGTTGAACCAAGGTAACACGCAGATGCGGAAAGGCGGAGAAGGCGTACCACCAGGAGAAAGTGTCATTTCAGAAAAGGAAAAGGGGGACAAAAAAAGGAAACCCTCTACCCAGATTTATGTGCTTGATCCTTGACTTTGTTTTTAGGAACTGCCGTTGATGCCATTGGCTTTGGCACCGCGGGTCTTTCTGCGGGTGCGAACAGCTTCGGCCAAATCCTCCAAGACGTCAACAGTCATCTCCCAATTGATGCAGGCATCCGTGATGCTGACACCCTTGGCCAAGCCGCTCGGGCCCTCGGGAGGCACCTTTTGGTTTCCTTCGTACATGTTCGACTCGATCATGACGCCGATGATGGCGTCCTCGCCGTTACGGAGCTGATCAGCGACACACTTGGCTACCTTGGGTTGGTTCAGGTGGTTCTTGTTCGAATTGCCGTGAGAGCAGTCAACCATCACAATCTCACGCTGGCCTTTCTTTCGAAGCTCCTGTCGCGCAGCAGCAATACTCTCTGGATCATAGTTGGTTCCCTTATTACCGCCGCGAAGAATAACGAACCCATGCTCGTTACCGGCTGTTTTGGTGATGGCTGCCAAACCCTGCTTGGTTACACCAAGGAAATGATGTGGATGTGCGGCTGCACCGATGGCGTCGATTGCGATCCCTAGATTACCGTCGGTTCCATTCTTGTACCCAATCGGGGAAGCTCAGACCGGATGCGAGCTCGCGGTGAAGCTGTGACTCTGTGGTCCGGGCGCCGATAGCACCTAGCGAAATGAGGTCGGCCAAAAACTGGGGGAGAAATGGTGTCCAACATTTCGCTGGCGATCGGGAATACCCATGCCATTCAGGTCCGCATAGAGCTTGCGCGACACACGGAGACCTTTATTGATGTTGAACGACGAGTCGATGTCCGGGTCGTTGATGAGACCTTTCCAACCGACCGTGGTTCGAGGCTTTTCCAGGTAGGCACGCATGATGATGCACAAGTCTTGTTGGAGTTTTGCCGCGAGCGCCTTCAACCTCCGCGCATATTCAAGAGCGGTGTCCGGATCGTGGATGGAGCATGGACCGACGACAACAAGGAGACGGTCATCACGCTGTTCGATGACCTCAATAGCTTGGTCACGACCCGAGCGAACAGTCTCGAGGGCTTGAGTTGGCTATGCAAAGCAATTGTCAGGGATCCGAACCTTCCCTGTCTTCCCCTCACCACGGAATGACTCACAGCGCGAACTTCACTCTGAAGGAATTGAGGCGACAGCAATGGGTCATAGCCCAAAACTGGACGACTTATTAGATGATGAGTCCAATACAAGGGGAGAGGGGCCCAGTCTTACTCCGGCTGTCTTCGTTGACTTCTGGGGCAGCTTTGACCAAAGGCATTGTGCTGCAGGGTATCCTGACGAACCTACGTGACGAAAAAACGATTGAGCGAGAAGAGAGGAGCACGAGGCAAAAGGCGACAGCTTTATAGAAGAAGAGACTGGCAGGTTCCTGTTGTTGGTGCAGTGACTGGCAGTGGGAGAGAGAGAGTCAGGCGCAACGGTGTTCACAGACGAACCACCAACAGCGAGCAGCAGAAAAATGTGTGATTTCTGTTGTTTGCGTGGGGAACTGCCCGAGCCGGCAAAGCCCGCTTGTAACGCGCTAGTAATGCGGCTGTGGATTCCGTGCGTTCTGGCGCCAGTTTGCACCTTTTGGGCCGGCACGTGACGGTTCGCTGCCGTCACACAGTACACACCTTCACTGCTGGCCGGTGATGTGGGCGAGGGTGAGACATGGGCAATTGGTTTTCAAATGCCTCATGCCCTTCTCGAATTCCTGTGCGCTCTTCCCAAGGACCAGCCTGCCAGGGATCCGCATGGCCTCGACCGCCGCGGCTGGGGTTGCCGCCTGCAGAGTCGGGCAACGGAGCAAAGCATCGACAAGCTCATTGCATGACCCGTTGAGCCGTGCACTCGTCAGAAAACCCATGGCTTTATTGCGCTTCAGCTTACAATCCGGCCGCACTAGCGGTCGGTTCTTGAACCGCTGGGAGTGGAGCCGAGGGAGGATTCGGCCACGAGATCTTGAATCTGGCCAAATTCCATGTTTTTGGAATCACGGATGCTGCTGGGGTTGTTGGTGGAACCACACAGTCATGCTTGAATCTCCTCATCACATCATTATCTCTGTACGGTAGCCAATTAGTATATATATAGATAGGGATTGGTAGATTGCAAAACATGTGCTTTTGATAGACAGTAAGACGGAGTGCATCATTTCTCCACGTAGAATCAACAGGATTAGCCCCAGACATCTTGCTATTGGAGAGCCATCGCTGGTGGCCGTCCGACAGAACGCCATCTCAAGATATATTGAACAAACTAATAGCCAGTGCACCACTCAAAAAAAGTCCACATGGCCCTGTTTTAAGTTCTGGGGTTCAGCCAGAACACATGAGAAGCCCCTGCAGCTGTCTGTGGTCCATCTGGAATCCAGCAGTCTTTCTGCAACAGTCTCCAAACTCCCAGAACCTCCTTTGGCCAGGGCTGACGTCGGATTGAATGACAAGCAGCCTGCTCCATCTGCCCCTCCTGGATCCGTTGAGTCCTGTCTTGAGCGGCGATTGGCATGGGGTGCTGGAGCCAGCATGCAACCTGAAACGCCCTGATCGCGGCCTGCTGTGTCAGGCTATATTTATCCCACGCATCCTCCGTCACTCATTCCTTCTGAACAATCCATTTTCATGGGCAAGGGCTTGCTCCCCATTAAACAAACAGTGCCCCAAAACACCAGCGCCCTTCCCAGTTGGGCCGGAGATCCTGCGCCATCGTTGACATTCGGGGAAACGCGTCTCAGCAACCATGTTGAATCCTTCGAACAAGCGGACGAGGGAAGACGACGTAGAAGAAGCCAGTGGACCGCATGAGCCTGTCATCCCGCATAAAAAGGTGAGTGTTCGATCAAGATCCTTTTGCCAATGGCATCCTTGAATATCTTGCTGGAGGATTCGACCCCTTGCATTAGCTGAGAACTCATCAAATTCGCCTGCTAGAAACCACGTCCTCTCCCTCTTCGCAAGTCGCCCGTTTTAAAACATATCAAGCCATTGCCTCGCAACCGTTCTGAGCCTTCGTTCCCGACCTCGTCTACGCTCACGCCCGCCGAGTCGTCTGACGATGATCCGATGCAAGAAGGTGACCGGGACATGTCACAGAACCAGCAGATGGATATTCACTCGCATGCTTTCAATTCCATGAGAGTCCCCTACGAATCGGACTCGGATTTTGAAATGGTGGATTCGCAGCCGAGGTCTGCGACCATGCAACCGTTATGGTCTGCTGGTTCTGGGCCATCGAGGCCAGAGAGCAGTCTTGAATCTCCCATACCATCATTCTTACTCAATCAGTCTCTAACCGTTAGTGGAGGACGAACAGCGACACCGATATTTAGCCACTTCACGTCGAATATGACCACAGACTCGATGATGAGGGACCCCGTTTCTCTAGCTGAGCAACAGCTTTCGCGCACCTCCCAACGAATGCCGGCAGATGAGGCAGGCTGGTGGCGGCGCAGAAGACTTCCAAGTCCCATTAGTGAGGATGAGGCCCAGGCAGATGCCATGGGTTTCACTGAAAGCTCAGAACGGTGTCCGGATGAAATTGTAAACTTTCCTGGCTCATACAATCCGTCCGGGATTCGCATTTCGATCACTCCTGCACAGGCCAACGTGCTACCAGCCGGACCGCCACAGGTTCCTAATCTACAAACAACGCAAGATACCAGTGCTGAAAATTGGCAAAATATGGATCTCCCACCCGGCAATAGCCCTACCACTCATGATAGCTCGAATGCGTCATCATCCAGGCCTGTATCCCAACTGAACGGCCATTTGACGGGTAGTGAGCGACCAAAGAAGCTGACTATCGCCATGGGATATCGAGCTGATTGCGACAAGTGCCGACAACGCGTGCCTGGCCATTACAGTCATATCATCCGTTCCTAGTTGTTAAAACCACTGGCTTTTCCCCCTCAGTTTCTTACATATTTTTTCGGTTGGCGTTGAAAAGGACAGCTTTGAAGGTGCGGGTTCGGGGTAGATTACAGGCGGCCCTTGGCGTTGGTGGTCTAGCAGGATATCCCTACTTCCCAGGTTATGTACCCTTCTGCAGGCGTTTCTTAGCAGGTTGTGGGCTATGGCCTTTTGTACTATACAAGGAGTGATACGGACTCCAGTGTATTAGTCTATGACTTTTTCTTCCCGATGAATATCATACTGAAGCGGTATATTCGCTCCTTTGTTTGGATTTTGAACGTAGAAACCGATATTCCATCACGCAACCTTTGTGGATGATGAAGTCGGCAAGTCTCCTGCGGCTTTTCTCGTCAGGAAGCTCGAGAGCAGGAATTGATAACCGTGTATTCGCACCCTTTCATCAAAGCTACAGCAAATATGTCCAGCTGGAACGCAAACCGCTTGGGGATCGTAACTCTTGAAAAGGGTGCTGTCGCCGGTTCTCGCCATCGGTAGAGTCTTTAGCCGTGGGACCTTGCCGAAGCAGTGCGAAAATGAGAAGCCATCCCGAAGCGCTTTGCCTCAAGGGGGCCAACAAAACGGCCTTATTATGCTGAGGTCCTCTTTTCTGGAATTTGAGTCTTCCCTTTCTTATCGTTTTCAGCACTCCTTCTCTACCTTCAGTCACTTCATCGCGTGGACAGTTGCTTCACGCCTGGCCAAATCTCCGCCTTTACCCGAGCCATCCCAACGCCATCCGCCCTTTCGTGCACAATGGCCGCCTCCGTCCCGCGAGGTCTCAAGCAGATCCTCCAAAAGTCCCCTTCAGACATCGTCATCCTTTCGTCCCTCCGTACCGCAGTGACCCGCGCCAAAAAGGGCGGATTCAAAGATGCCTATCCCGAAGAGCTCCTGTCCCACGTCCTCCGCGCCACGCTAGCCGCGAACCCGAACTTGGATCCCGCGCTCATCGAGGACGTGTGCATCGGCAGCGTGTTGCAGGAACTTGGCGGTGCAAAGGCAG
Organism: Uncinocarpus reesii 1704; assembly: GCF_000003515.1. NCBI lineage: Eukaryota > Fungi > Ascomycota > Eurotiomycetes > Onygenales > Onygenaceae > Uncinocarpus > Uncinocarpus reesii. The sequence continues at coordinate 4,203,442 of NW_003052500.1, read as the reverse complement.
GCCGTATGGCTCAGATCCACGCCGGTTTCCCGCACACCGTGCCCTTCCACACGATCAACCGGCAGTGCAGTTCGGGCCTCGCTGCGATATCGACGATTGCGCATTCTATCTCTGTGGGAGCGATCTCGGTTGGTGTTGGTGGTGGGATGGAGTCCATGACGAGGAACTATGGTTCAAGGGCGATTCCCACGGTTTTGTGGCCTGAGCTGAAGGACTCCGAGTCAAAGGATGCGAGGGACTGCATTATGCCCATGGGACTTACGTCGGAGAATGTTGCGGCTAGATATGGAATAAACAGGCATGACCAAGATGCGTTTTCGGCTAATTCTCATCAGAAAGCTGCTGCCGCTCAGAAGAATGGATTGTTCGACAAGGAGATTGTGCCCGTTACCACAAGAACTCTTCCGGCGGATAATCCTGAGGGTCCAGCGGTTGAGGTTACTGTCACAAGGGACGATGGTATTCGGCCTACGGTGTCATTGGAAAAACTGGCTACTCTGAAACCTGCGTTCTCTGAAACGGGATCTTCCACCGCCGGGAATAGCTCGCAGGTTAGCGATGGTGCTGCTGCTACGCTGCTCATGCGCCGCTCTACAGCAACAGAGCTCGGTTTGACCTCTAGTATTATTGGGAAATGGGTTTCCACGCAGGTCGCCGGATGCGCACCGGACGAGATGGGAATTGGCCCGGCCGTGGCTATTCCCAAGCTTCTCCAGCACACTGGGCTTGAGGTGTCCGACGTCGGTATTTGGGAAATAAACGAGGCATTTGCCAGCCAGGCTCTGTACTGCGTGCGCAAATTGGGCATCAGTGAGGATAAAGTCAATCCCAAGGGCGGTGCTATTGCTATTGGGCATCCCCTGGGTGCCACCGGTGCCAGACAACTGGCTACTTTGCTCCCCGAGTTGGAAAGACAAGGAGAGCAGGTTGGCGTTGTGAGCATGTGCATTGGTACAGGCATGGGGATGGCTTCCGTCTTTGTTCGGGAGTAATAATTCGAAGTGCAGTTGAGGGTGATGTGTGACCATATGCCCGCATTGGGACTGCGGATTTGGTTCAGAGTTATATTATATACCCTAGATTGCTTGTATAGAATGTACATACGACGGCAAATCGTTCAAATTCGCATGTACTCCGTACATAAGTCAAGAATTGTATGTGAGCTTGTGCCAAGGCTGCAGGTGGCAGGTCACTGTGCACGTGACTATCCTTGGCGTCAAAGCTTCGAAAATCGTTTTGTCCAAAAATTGCGTCTCAAATCTCGCTGCCGTTTTTCAATCTTCAAGCAACAATGCAATCAGGAGCGCGTCTCATTGCCCCACTGGAATCGCTGCCCTATCGGGCCAGCAGCACTCGATATGTTTGCTCGACATGCAGACGCCAATTCCTCCCACGATGCGCGCCCCGGCTGATCGCCAACCAGCATACCCGTCGACACAATTCCTCCGACAGTGGTAGTGTCCCATTCAGCGAAAAGGTCCGTCGGAAGCTGTGGGGAACAGATAATCCTCCCGGTCTGAAGGATCCCTACGGTGGTGAGAGCTTCTTGGAAAAGAAAGCGCGAGAGCAGCGAGAAGGGCGATTGCAACCGGAATCGCAGCAGGTTATCCCTGAGGGACGTTCGACGTCTGCTGCTGCGCCGACTGAAACGGTGCCCGAAGAGTATATTCCTGCGTCGACGTGGGAGGGTTTGGAACACGTTGGGACGTCCGGACAATGGTGGGACTACCCGCCAAACCCTGAAGATTCATCTTACGGGTATGTTCTCCCGGTGTGGGATTTCTAGTACCTCATTGTTTGAGCCGAACGAAATTGGATTGGGTCTAATATTTCAGTAGATTCTTGCACAAAGGCAAACTTACCACTCGCGAGGAGATCCTTACGGCCCTCCATCAGGCAGTTGTGGAGCTTAGCATCATGAAGGAGCTCAATAGGCCACTGGAAGACGTTTGCAATATTTGGGAGTACGACGAACAAGTACTGGCGCTCATGAACCGCGTTGAAGTAAAATCGTCCAATCATCTAGGAATGGACGCGCTCGTTTTCCCGAGCGAAGTCGAGAAAACTGCACTCCTAGAATTCTTCCGTGATATTGACTTTGACGAGACAACTACCGTTGACGAAACTCCCATCGACGAGTCTGAGGCTTCTGGAGTTTCCCCCGGACCCACAGAGACCAGCGCGTTATCACAATTGGATATTACCGACCTAGAGATTCGAACTCCCGAAAACCTTGAGTTTTTGGCGATGCCCCTGACAGACCCAACGTTCCAGTTTGCTGTACGTATTACTTGCATCCCCAGAGGCGGATTTAACTAACCGTATTTTCAGTTCCTCAAGCGTGCCAGCCAGCTAACTGGCTACCGCGTTCCTGACCCGGAAATTTCATCTGTGACCGAGATATCCAGCCTCTTGAAATTGTTCACTGCGGCATCTAAACCCAAGCCAGCAAAGCTCGCCGATATCCTCATCGCCGAGGGCAAGTTTGCTGCTCTTCCCAACGTGAAAATCTTTGATAGGAGACAGACGCCAATTGATCAAGAAAAGGAGGTTGGACGATGGAAGATTATCGAGGAGGAACTTACAAAGAGGGGCCTGCCTGTTACTGGACGCGTGAAAACATAAGTTTCTACTTCGATTTTCCAATAGTCCCCGGCAGTTCGCTATTCTGTTCCTGTATAGTATCTAGCGATTTCGCTGAGATTTAGCTAATCTAGTTCGTGTACAAGTATATCAAGATCGTTTATAAGCAAGCTCGATTTGATTGAAGTTCTAAGGTGCCAGAATGCCGACGTTGAAGCCCTGGTAGTTCGTACAAGTCTCCCTTCCTCTAGACCGCAGTGTCTCCAAACCCTGGCTGCATGTAACTATTGCTGACATGCTGTTTTGACCGGCATTCTTGTTAAACGACGCTTGTCCACCAAATTCCCGTAAGAAGACAACGGTGCGTCAACAGGATACACGCATCATCAACGCCATCATGTCAATTGATCCATTCGCCGCCCCAGCAAAAGAGGAGAGAGCCCATTTCCCAAGAATAAACATGATTTATATATCATAGAACTACCTCCAAACTCCCCACCCCTAGTCCCACCACCCATAGCAATCAATAGCGTCTATCCCCAGTCCACCAATATCCGGGCGCGTCGCCCAGCCTGCATTCTTTGCAACGGCCTTCGCGAGATCTAGTTTCTGCTTGGATGCTCTTGCAGGGGATTCCGGTCCGCTTCGCCTCGGCGCAGGTTTCGACGCCCGCCCGTTCATAATGCTGGCAGTCGTGTTTGTGAACGATCATGACGCACATTGTGGTGTAAATTCTTCCGAGTCCTGGGGGCGTGTTTGCTAGATGGAATCTGGTCGTTGGGGGGGAATTCTGGGTTTTTCGAAGCGATGTGGGGTCTGGATTTCTGGTGGGCTATATCTTGATGAGATGGTTGATAGCAGATTCAGTGTTGTTGAAGTAGGAAGATGCATATCCAGGTGCTGAATCTGGGGGTATTTTATATTGTGGAAAATTTCTCAATTGCAAGCAGGTATCTGAACACAAATACCGTATAAGTACATACATACGGAGTACTCTGTATCATATACTGAGCTGTACGGGGTCTCAGAGCAGTGATATGGGAATGGTGAATAAAGCCTGGTCAAATTGCCAGTCACGGTCACTATCGCCTAAGCGTTGGAAGTACCAAGATAAGTGCTACAAGGAGAATATCAACAGAAAAGGGTGTTCTCAGTTAAGATATGTAAACTAAAATACTTTTGTGATGTTTGAGTACAGCATTCACTTGCTGCCCTCAAGGCTGGACCCCTATATCAAAAGGGAGTAAACAGGAGTAAACAACAGTTCATTCATTTTCTAAAATGAAAAGAATGGCACTGCTATATCCCTTCGGAATACGTATAAACGCGGGTCAAGTTTGACTCCATTGGCTGATTCCGTATATCGTAGGTTACTCGACACATCGTGACCGATATCGAATATCCTTTTATAATATATCCATGTATAGGCGATACAAGCGCTCCTCCACTCGAAAGCCGCATCAAAGCTGCGATAAGGCCTTCACTTTGTCCGTTCGATAACGAAATCGTCGTGGTCAACGGAAGATATTGCGTATTGAATGCTGAATTCGACCTTGGCTCCGATTTCTTTTGCAATCCGGGCAGCGACCGGGTTGGCAAGTTTCCTGCCGTTTCACTCTAAGACAGCGGTTGCCCTTGTAGTTGGAAGTACATGGTATGAACTCGCGAAATTTCGTGCATTGACATTTCTGATAGAGCCAATGACTAAGAGTGCACATAATGTACGACCGTTGCGTTGATTGGAAGTACGGTCCCAGCCGGATACCTAAGGATGGCTTATTTCAGTCCTGCTAAATATTAGATAGGTGAGGCCACTAACCTTCAACAGCTCAAAAACGACAGAGGTGAGAAAGAATTTTGGTTTCGATCAACTCTAGCTGCTAATCAGAAGGTAAAAGCCTAGAATGAAGGAGTCCTGGGCTTCTTCTTCTTCTTAACAAGCAGTGCTTGGAATTGAATGCCAAAGAAATTTTGCCATGTAAATGTCACATTAAAGTAAGAAGGTAACTGGTGACTTTCCCATCATATAGAATGTGAATTCAGGCAGGTGATGTTGGCAAGAGGCCACACGTGACGGGATGTCCCATCAGGCAAGATTGACCCTTTTGCAGGGTATAGTGATCAGTAGACATTAAGGATGCCTCTCTTTGCATTGTGGTTTTATTGTGAAGCAAGAATTGATGCTAAATCCCCTCTTCCCTTTTTGCTATTGGCAATCTATGGATTTAAAACATCCCCAGTATAAGGGTGAAACAATAATCGCATCAATGCCTCTGGGGCCAGATCTTGTTTTGTGAAGTAAATAAGGGAGGCAGCATTAGAGCCAGTGCTCGGGGTCCGGTTGTCATAGTGAACGACATAAATTGGACTGACAAGCTCCTCGTATCGTCATCGTTATTTAAGCATAAGCGCTGCCGTGTCTCCTAGATTAGCTCAACGATCTAACGACATGCTGATAAAGCACAGGTTATTCAAAACCGTCGTTGCCCGCCGCTTGAAAGCTCATCAGTATATGCCACATTTGGTGGGTTTAAAATCCTGGTGGATGCACGCATCATCTTCTGGCTCCAGACGGAATACTAAAACCTCGAGTCATGAAATCACCATCTTTTGTCTTCTGATTTTTGGAACTAGATGTGAACAGGCTTTGCAATGTCTCATTACTTGCAAGGTCCTTTCTCCGCCTTTTACGCTTGTTTTCTTCTTCTAATACGCGATTTGTCAACATCGCAGTGGCAGCATTTTTGATCCCACCAGTTGTTGAAGGAAGAGGTGTGGAAGTCCTGCTGATGAGTCTATCATTCTGAGCGGAAGAAGATTTCTCAGCCGCAACGTCGGTTGTCGGTTCACCCGTAACAACACTGGGAATAGCCCCAGTCTTCTTTCGTTTTCTTGAACCCGGGGCTTTCTTTAGCGAGTGAGTAAGGCCTTCATTAGATAGTTTTTGTTTACGCGACAAAAGCCGCTCCTTTTCAGACTCCTTGGTTGGAAGTATAGGTATGATGTTTTCGGGCGAATACGATTCGTTGCACTGGAAAAGTATTAGCCACGGAGGAGATAAATGAAAATGCAAAGGCCAAAAGAAAGGGAGCATCCGTACTAACCTGCAAGCATTTATCCGATTTCATTTCACGGATAGCCTCCTCCGAAAAGGCATGGCCGCACGGGACAAGATACACGGATTTCACGCTTGGTCCAAGCTCTTTGTTGGTAACCGGGGCAGGTAAACCTCCTTTGCTTCTTCTCATCGCCATCTCTAGGGCTGTCATCAAGGTTGAATTTGACCTCAACGACGTCGCGGAGACTTTTGACTCTTCCGCATAAGATTTCCTCGCAGTCCGATTTCGAGCTCATGCCATCGAGGTCGTCTCCAGGAAGGAGAAAACGAAGAATAGTATCTTTATTATATAGATTTCCGACAGAGTCCGACACTATTGGAGGACGGAGTTCTTTATGAGATAACGGACACGTCGTCCAGCAATGCTCGAGTTGTTCCCGCTGAGTTTCTTTAAGCTGGGATGCGCTGGGGGCCTTGGCGGCCTCTTTGACGAGTTCCCGCCGCGTGGGAATACTAGACCACTCGTTAGTAGTTGGCTGTAGATTGTCATGGATGGCGCGAAACTGACCTTCCACCGTCATTACCCATTTTAAATGCGTGGTGATGCTGTTTGATGCGGAATGTATTGGTCTGATGGAGATTGCAGCTCAGAAACCGCCGAACGCACGTCGCCACCTCTAGAGCTGGGCGCCACGCTATGCCCTATGAGGATAGCGGGCCAGGAGCTCAGACAACAAGGTATCTGGCCTCAATCTCTCAACAGAACCATTGCGATTATTTCTGATCCGGTGCTGGCAGCAGCAGTAATGAGGCCAATGCTGCCATCATGACTCGAAATCACAGAGCCCTTCTTCTTCTAAGCTTAGCTGCACTCTACACCGGCGCTACGGCTGCCGGCGCGGCGGCTCGGCCACGCGGTGTTGGTCCTGAATGTATGTCCAAGCAAATGGCAAGCTTCTCGCCATCCATGGTTGCCATTTTCAAAAACTAACTTATCCACGGGGCAGTCGCTAAATTCTATAAGGATTCCTCGACCTTTACATGTATATCCAACCCGTCTATTACGATTGCATATTCCGCCGTTAATGACGACTATTGCGATTGCCCCGACGGTAGTGACGAGCCCGGAACTTCAGCCTGCTCCTTTATATCAAACTTCTCTCCTTCGTTTATATCTGATCCGGGAGACGAGAAGAGCAATCGAACTCCAGCGCTCCCTGGGTTCTATTGCAAAAACAAGGGACACAAACCCTCCTACGTACCCTTTCAACGGGTAAACGATGGAGTATGCGATTACGATTTATGCTGCGATGGAAGTGATGAGTGGGCACATCCAGGGGGAATAAAGTGTGAAAACAAATGTAAAGAGATTGGAAAAGAATGGAGGAAGAAAGAAGAGTCAAAGCAGAAATCACTCAATGCTGCGATGAAAAAACGAAGAGATCTTGTTCAGGCAGCCTCCAAGTTAAAAAAAGAGACAGAGGATCGGGTTAAGGACTTGGAGGTAGAGGTCAAGGCGTCGAAAATCAAAGTTAGGGAGCTGGAGAAAGAGGTCGAGAAGGTATTCGCCAGAGATAGGGGAAAGATTGTCAAGGGAAAAAAACAGGGCAAAGTCAATGTTCTTGCAGGGCTTGCAAGGGATCGCGTGGAAGAATTGCGAACGTCGTTGGTAGATGTGCGCTTTCAAAAAGAACAGCTTGAAACCCGGTTGACTGAGTTGGAGGGCTTGTTGTCCAAATTCAAAGACGAATACAACCCCAACTTCAATGATGAAGGCGTCAAACGTGCGGTGAGAAGTTGGGAAGATTATGTTGCCAAAGACCACAGTGATATGGCGCCACCCCACCAGGACCTTGACGAATTAACCAAACCCGATGGTCCTGATTCTGGTATCAACTGGGAACAGTGGGAGAATGAACAGGACGAGTCGGGGATGTCTCTCAGTAAGATAATTCTTCGTCCCTCGACCAGAACATATGCTAATTAGCAACATAGTCTACAAAGTGGCAGCGTACTTGCCGCCATCCCTAGTCAACTACATGGAGGATAAACTGGCAGAATTCAGATCACTCCTGATTTCGAATGGTATCCTTGCCGAACCAGACACTGATTCCAATGAAACCCAGGCTGTTCGAGAGGCTCGCGACCGGCTCAGTGCTGCCGAGTCTTCGCTCTCAACGTTGGAGAGTTCACTCGCAGAACACAAAGAGGATCTCGGAAAGGATTTTGGGAAAGATTCCGTATTTCTTGCGCTTAAAGGCAGTTGTATTTCCAAGGACTCCGGAGAATACAATTATGAGCTTTGCTGGATGGATAGGACGACACAAAAATCCAAAAAGGGCCGGGGTGATACCGTTATGGGCAACTTTGATAAAGTTTCCTCTGTGACTATTGACGAAGCGACTGCCTCGGGGCGGATTGTCCCCAAAGAGAAAGTTGCATTGGAGTACATCAACGGCCAGAAATGCTGGAATGGGCCTTCGAGATCAACCAAGATCATCTTGGAATGCGGAGAAAACGATGAAATCTTGAAAGTTGCCGAGGATGAGAAGTGTGTGTATTCTATGTATGTGACCACGCCGGCGGTCTGTGAATCCAGCAATGACAAAAAAGCGAGTGGCGGGAGGGATGAACTGTGATTTCTTGGTGGTTCGCCTTCAAGGAAGCTTTGGGCGTCAGGCAACCGGCTCGAGCCAGGAGTTTTGATCACTATCCTCTCCAAGTTTAGCTTGGAGTTATGCCCTTGTTTCGCTTTTGCGGTGCTTTAAATTCCTCCGGTATTTTCAAGGATTTGTCCACTTGTCATATCGTTTTACATAGACATCATTAGCAATATGTGCCGTGACCATGGAAGGTTGAATAGAAAGGAGCCAATCCATATCCGTTAAACTCCTTCTCATACCAGGCTCTCGCTCTTGTTCCATCGTTCAGCTAGGCTAACACCGGAAAACTTGATCCCCTCGGAAAGAGGCCAAAGCCCTCGGGTACGTGTCCTATCAGCCAACAGAAGGAGGATCAATCTCAAGTCAAGCTTCCCCCAACCAAGCAGCCCTCAACCTATCTGGTCTCGTTTTCTCTGATATCCAGCAATATCCTGCTTCAACCCGACCAATCATCACAAAATCTGGGGTAACCCCGTTCAGATTCGACGAGTGAAAAAGCAAAGAAAAAGAAAAAAGCAATATGCCACATGCATATCCCGCGTGTTCGGGACAGATCTGGGAACATTCTAGCATCAAGCCAAAGGAACAGTGTGCGGGGGTCCAATAATCCGAGATGGCCAGGGGGGATGACTTTCTCGTGCAAACGGATTGGATGTTTACACGGCTGGCGTGATCAAGAAATGAGAGGCCGAGGTGTGGAGGCGGGAATGAAAGTCTGGGGAAAGCTCTGATTTAGACACCGCAGCCGTGGTCAGTCTCGATGCAGAGAGCTTGCATGAACTTGATTATTGGCAGGGGCTTGAGCTCTCGTACAGATGATGTTATGCAGTTGGAGAGTGCAAGGTTGAATCAAAAGGGGGTATCGCGAGAGCTTGAACGCAAGGAAAGCTTCGGCCACTGCTATGGTCCCAGGGCGCTTGAATGCATACATCCGGTTAGATCTTGGATAAAGAAAGCAACATAACATAATCCCTCTTCGCCCAGTGAATCAGACCAAAATACGACTAACTGGGAGGTCAGGAAGAGGAGAGCCTTTGGGTTGGTGAAGCAGGCGTTGTTAAGGGATATCTATGAAGTTAATTAATGGCAGTTTTTAATGTACCGAGTGTCAAAATAGAAAGTCTGCGCTTCAGTTACACGCCTGCTGTGAGTAAAATAGGTGGTGCCCTCGACCTGCGGGTTTCAAAGGAGGAGTGGTGGCTTTTGGGAATTGGGGAACTGTTAGTTAGAGCATAGTGTTATTTCCGACTCGAGTAACTACCGATGCTGATGAATGTCGACAATGGCAAAGCCTCTACGAAGCGAGGAAAAGGAACAGTGTTTGCTGGCCATGCAAAATTATATTGATATAGTTATCAACAAATGAGAGAATATCCACCACCTGACCTTCATGTCAAAAACATCCATCACTCAAAAATCACAAAAGAACCAAAAAAATATCGCATCGGAGCCAAAATCTCCCGTGAATTGTCAAAAGGCCATCTCCGTTGCACTTCGCGGTGTTCCAATCGAAATTCGGCAGTTTCGGACGGTGTTCAATTGCAAGCGTCCCAGAAGACTAGGTGAAGTTGTCTTTCAGTCGATTTCGCTGTCAGGGACGAATGGGAGTTTCGATTGGAGGTTGCGCGGAGTAAATGAAGCAGAACATGTCGATTATCGAGAGATGGGCGGAGAGTATCGACTCATAGGCCGCGGGTTAATTTAGTGCTGGTATCAATTGTCAGCGAGCAGCTTAAGCTAGAAGATGAACGGTAAGGGAAACAGGCAGTCAACTTACGCTGCAGTTGGAGCAAGAGCAGGAGTTGCAGTTGCCGGAGCAGCAGTTGCAGGAGCAGGGAGACATGTTGATTGAGTGGTTTGGAAACGTAAAAACGTTAAAAGGTTGAATGTGTTGGTAGAAGTATTTGGATTGGAATTCGATTGCTTTGCGGTTGAGGAAGGAAGAGAAAGTGAGCGTTGACGGGGGATTGAGGTGCCTTTTATGTCTTTCTGGGACAGGCAGCTCTGTCCTTTCTGGATATCTCGATGTTGACAGATGACGTTGAAAGGATCACTAGTCCAAACTATGGCGCGGCCCCGGCTTGGTATCTCGTTGGACAGAAAGGAGAAATGGCAGATTAGCTCCAGCTAAGCATGGCCCATGTGTCCAGAGAGGACTAGCCAAAGGCTGACTGCGTGGGATAGCGAAGTGTGGAGAAGAAGCTCTCCAATATCAGCCTTGCATCACAGGCCCCAGCGCCAGGCAGCCCGGGATATCAGGCTTCCTGACCCAGTAATCGAATAAGAAAAACACATCTCAAACTCCAGGTCTCAACACGGAGGTTTTGTGGAGAATTAGGGATGGTTTCTTGCCGTTATTTTTGAAAAGAAAGTTCGAGCAAGACATCCCGCACGCCGGCAAGGCATTGGAGGCCTCACCTGTAAGCGCCAAAGAAACCCGTTCAAGTGGTCTGACAATATCAGCTTGAGATTGGGGGAGAAGTTGTAGTCTCCAGAGAAGATGACGCCGGCCGACGTTTTGATGTCACTGCCGACCAGCCGATTCACAAGCTTGACACATGCCGGTGCTCAGGAGCCTTTCGAAAGCCTGCAAATCCCAAGTAGAGAGCCAGACGAAGGGCATTCCGAGCAGCGATGGCTCAGGCGCATCTCAGGAAGAAGCAAACCTGCCAGCTGGTGACGTGGAGCACAGGCAGCACCAGAAGCTCGTCTCGAGTGAAAAAGCAATAGGTTCCGTCCATGTCACACACGGTTATTCCAGAGACCCGGAGTGGACATGACCGGGCAACGGAAGAAGCTGGGATGGCCCATCAGGGATGGAGAGTCACATCCCGGCCACAAGGCGCTTCCCTTTGGACCGGGGTCATCTGGCCAGGCAGTGGGACGAGGAAGAGCAGTGCGAATTGCGGTCTTTTTCTTTTTTTGCTCGTCCCTGTTGTCAGTGTTGTGCTGTGTTGACAAGGGGAAGCAGTGGGATGGATGGCCGAGCAGCGCTGCGGTTGGTCGGCCCGAGTCCGCACCCACGGCATGCCAAGGCCAATCCCGAGGATTGCGGGGCTGTCACGTGAAACACCCCGCGCTAATTCTCCGTTTCGTCCGATCTCTGGCAGCAGAAGTGACGAGACGGAAGACGACGGGAGGGCCTGGCGAGCTGGACAGGGGGGAAGAAGACTTTCAAGCTATCAGTAAAGCGTCAGTGTGCATCCTCAAATTGGAGCTCACCGGGAGAAAGTACAATGACGAGCATTTGCGGAAGCGGTGGAGGGATAAAGTCAGATTTGCTTGAAACTATCTTGATACTGATGATATTGTAGCCGCCCGTCAATGCGTAGAGCAGGCTAGGTACTGATGGCAACAAGCAAAGCAAATATGACAATCATAACAAACACCAAGCATATCCTGACACCCATCGAGACACCTCCCCTAGTTGGCCCTCGGCCTTCCCGTTACTTTCCCTCATGGTAAACTTGATTTAAACATCCGTCAGTTCCTTGGGCATTGGGCGTTAAGCAGCGAGCAAGTGACAGCCAGGAGAACCTCGGATATTCGACTTGAGGATCCGCACCAAACGAGATTCTACAGCGGTGAGATGGATGGGTCGACTCTAACAGCGCCTCCAGCGGCATGATTTATTTCTTCACCTCAAATTTCTTAGCTTAAGCGTCTCCAGCCGGAAGCGGTGGTAAGGTGGGTTAAAACCAAATAACTTACACAGTTGCAAGCGCCGGATGGGCAAGAGCAAGAGGAGCCACAGCTGCATCCACATCCACCTAGAGAGAGAAAAAAGACCCAAGTCAGCCCACCATGCTGTGCAGCCGTTGTGGTCCACATGACGTGAAACCATATGCAAGAAATCAGACAACGCAAAGCAGATCTCTGCTGCCGTTCGCGTTCAGAGAGAGGTGGAGCATACTCATGATTGCGATAGGGGGTGAGAGATATTCGCGTTGAACTTTAGTTTATTCGGGTTTGACGAGGAATCGGAGACGATTAAGATGTTAAGGTGTTGTTGGAAAAGAGGAGAAGGGATCGAGTTTGGAGTGGATATTCCCTCCCCTTTATATACCGCAGAACGAGGTATGTTTCCTTCTTCCAGTCTTCCGGGGATCCTTTCAACCCCCTCGATATCTCTGCGAGGGTGGAACCTTCTCCAACTCACTGACAGTCTTGGGTTTCACGCTAACAATTTTGGAACCATGTTCTTGACTCCGATGTCTACCAATGAGAAAAAGCGTCGCGGAAGAAATTCGGTTAGCATCCGTATGAAAGGCGTGATGGTTGGTAAATCTAGTCCGAGAAAGGTGCTTGGGGATCGGATTGCAGTATTTCTTTTGGAAGCCTGGTCGCATCGCGAAACTGTGGTTGGGCTCAGCAAGGTCATTCTGCTGCAATGCTGCATTGCTCCACCACAGTTCTCGGTTTGCAGGGTTATCGTATCTTTGCCAACAGCCAACCCAGTCTGTCTGACACATCTTCTATCCTATTTTCACGGCCCAGTCCAACCAATATTCTGTCCTCACACCGCTTTCTCTTTTAAGAAGTCCTACGCTGATATCACCACACCTGCTCTGGCGTCACAGATGAAAATATAGCCCCGCCGCAGGCCAGCCAAACAGTACGGAATATTCTTTGGGATCCATATCTTCGCAAAGCAAGCATCCTGTCGTCCAGACCTTATTGCCGCTTTTAGGTATAGTTGTGCTCGGAACAAATGCCCTGGCTTGGAGAGAACATGCAAGTAGCTAGCCCTTGATGATTTCGTGGCTTTTAGCAGGGCTCGGCCTGACAGAAGATATGTATGGGAATAAAAGATCCGGCAAGGCGGGCAAGGGCTGGTGGGATCTGGGTTTTGGATGAGTGATTTCACATTCTTTTCCACTGCAAAACGCAACGTGTAGAAAGCCTGGCGCCTGCAGTCGATCAGTGATGCTTGTGTGGCTTCAGCGAGTTCGTCCTTCCTGTAAAACATTGTTTCGAACACTCTGTTTTCGCGGATATCCAGGCGGCCGAATCACGGTCCAAGGTCGTTGCTGGCCACTGGTTTCCTTATCTGCTAGGTCTCGGCTTATGCTGTCTCTCTAGATTGACCGTTTGGCCCTGAATAATTCCAGCGCGATACTCCTACGCTTAACGCGCACGGGTGCACCACAGGCTCTCCAGAGTCAGCGGCTTGTGGCACTCGACAGCTCCTAAGGCTCAAGGACTGGGGTTGGAGCGACTCATCGGGCATGCATGACATTCCCGTGGTTCTTCGGTATGACACACGGCAGAAAGGAAGTGTGCCGGTCCATGGTTCCGATAAACGAGCAAGGGAGAATCAGGTCGCACTGCATAGGCACTCTTTTCCGGATTCAACGGTTGCTTAACGGCAGGCTGGCAACCAGAGGTTAGATTCATCCATTCAATGGATAAACGACGAAGAATCGTCGCAGAAATCCCAAACTCGCCGTTTGTGGGTATCAAAAGTGATCACAAGTAGAGTAGCATTCCATTCTAACGTGACCCTTAGACGGGTTTACGGTATCCCACTTGATTTCCTAGCTCAACGGGTGCATCGCGTAGTTATCCATTGACAGGACGTGCAAGAATATACAAAAATCTCAAGTGACTGCAATCATCAGCAACAGGACAAGTCGATGAGATACTCGGCATCGTTTCCGTGTTTGGCAGCCCGGCTAAGTTTCCTCACTGTGGCAAGTCGCGTTACTGCCGCCTTCCACCGCCCTCCGGCTCATTTGACTTTTTTTCCCTTTTCGGAAGCCACCACAACCTCTTTTGCCGGCCACCGCCATCGACTTGGACGTCGTTGCAGCTGCTGGATGCCTGGCCAGACGACATAGCTGCATCTTACAACTCAGGTTTTGCTGGCACAGCTCGACAAGATGCCGACAGCCTATGAGTTTCGTGGCAACAGGGACCATGGGACGTCCCGGCCACAACACGAGTTCACTTTTCGCTCTCGTCAACCGCGAACGTTTGCGCGCCCTCTGCTGACCACGCAGAGAGATGCCACTCCTGAGTTCGTGCTCATGAACGAGGACAGTGAGAAGCAGCCGCCCAAGTTTATGAACCTGGAAGAACTTAATGATAGCGACGAGGAGTCTTCTTTGGCTGAGGACGGTCAACCACCTAGAAAACGGCAAGCCACAGAAAGCGCGATGCCATCAACAATGCCCAAATGGTCGAACCCTGATCCATATACTGTGCTCCCACCGCCTGATGAAAGTCAGGGCAAGAAGAAAGATGTCGTCAAACTGATTCGCAAGGCGAGGATCGCCGCCGCACAAGTGAAGCCAGCAGAGAACAATGCCATCGAGTCAAACGAAGATTTTATATCCCTGGGTGCAGATGATTTGATAATGGACCGGCCACCAGAGAATGCACCGCGTGGACCGCGCGTTGATCGGGATGGGGACCCTGCACTTGGAAATCGAAAGCGCACTCGACATGATGAAATTATTGCACCTTCTTTTAAACCAATGCGGTTTGAAAAGCCCGACACGCGTTTCAACTTGGATGGGTCAATCATACAAATATATCGATCTCTACCCGGTGAAGATTCTAGCCCATGGTTTGTTCGCTCCTCGCAGCTACCTTTTCACCTAGGAACCAGGTGAGTTTCTACCCTTGCAATCCAACTGTCAATTTCGGTGTAGTTGACAATCACGTAGACTCCATGACGAAATCATCGGCTTTTACCACTGGGTAAAACCAAAGCCCTTTGAGGATGTGATCAGGACTGACCTTATCACCCGTCTTGAAATGCACATGCAAAGGAGATTTCCCGGCTCACAACTACATGCCTTTGGCTCATATGCTTCAGGACTATATCTTCCAGTTGCAGATGTTGATCTGGTATTGCTCTCAAGATCCTTTCTTCGCCAAGGCAAAAAGTTCCTGTGTCAAAAGCCAAAGGATATCTGGTCTCTTTCCGCATATATCAAAGATACCGAGATTGCCGTTCCCGGTTCCATTGAGACTATTGCGCATGCTCGAGTCCCGATCATTAAATTTGTAGACCGTCTGACAGGGTTGAAAGTTGACTTGTCATTTGACAATAGTAGTGGATTGACGGCGAACAGAACTTTCCAGATATGGAAAACTCAGTTCCCTGCCATGCCGCTTATTGTTTCCGTGATTAAACAATTTTTACTCCTCAGAGGGTTGAACGAGGTTCCTACCGGGGGCTTAGGTGGTTTTTCCATTATCTGTCTAGTAACTAGCCTGCTTCAGCATTTGCCTCATGGCATGTCTGAACCAAACTTGGGAGGGGTGCTTATGGATTTCTTCGATTTATATGGAAATAAATTTGACTTCTCGACAGTTGGAATCGACCTTAACCCACCTGGCTACTTCTATAAGGTACTCCCCTTGGCGTGTTATCAAGAGGATGATTCGCTAACTTGTTCCCAAAGCATTCCCGGAATATTTACCAAGCGAATAGCCGTGATAGGCTTACAATAATAGATCCTAACAACCGCGACAATGATATGTCTGTTGGCACAAAGGAGATTAGGAGGATATTCAAAGCATTCTCTGAGGCCTTCAACATACTAAGACATAACATGGCGTCGATACCGTTCTCAAAGTCCCAAACCTCCAGTTTACTTGCTTTGATTATCGGTGCGAATTACGAGTCATATCATGCACAACGACAACACTTGTTTGAGCTTTACGCAAACCACCCAAGATATGTTCAGTACCACAACGCCGTTCCTGTATTTCCAACTGTTTCAACGCCCCCTCCCCCCCCTCCTCTTTCACCACCACCTCCACCACCCGAACTCGGGACTGTAGGAATATCGGCAAATGGGCCTGCTGGACCGAAACTTGGCAAAAAAAAGCAGAAATTTCTGGATCGTGCGGCGCGCCTGAGGTTACTTCGGCCTGATTTGAAAGCGATCCCGGAATCTCTTACCCATGAAGAGGCGATAAAAATTGGCGGCTACTCTTGTGAAACCGAAATGGTCCGTGACCTTCTTGCCAGAGAGAAGGCTCTTGAACAGCAACAAGCGAGCTGAGTTGATGCTCGACACATTGTGAATTTTTTGTCAACTTCTGGCCGCTGCCCTTTTGCTTTCCTAAATTTTTCCCTGCCATTCCTCAAGGACGAACGATGCTCGTTCTATCTTATCTTTAAACAATAGCTAGGCTTGCTTGCATCTTTGCTTGCGCCTTTTGAATTACCTCTGTTCTGGTGACGATGCATGTGATACCCAACAAAACATTTGTTAACTGGGAAAATGGTGTGGTGGTTGTGCTATGACCTCCTTTGAACAGTCTACATCAATACGTGTGGTTTCTATATGTATGAATATCGTCTACGGAGTACATGCTTTTTGAAAATTTCTCCCGTCCAACTCCTAAATTCTTTTGGTTCCTTTCCCCAATATACTAACTGTGCTAGCTGACCTAAACGTCAATCAAAATAGGCCTGTTATGAGGCTACCATTTAGCTAACTGCTATCCAGCTCCTACACTAACTGCATTTAACGATATCTAGGAACTTTCCATCAGGTCCGGCGCTGCGTCCCACTTGACTGCCGCTCTCGATGCTTTCCGGATACTATATTCACCACCGTATAGTGCGCAACCTAGCGTTTTATTGGCAACGTCCATGGCTCAGCTCGCTAATAGGTTCTCTCCTTGTCTCTCTCTTGGATTTCAACTGTGAAATTACTTTCCCGTTTGGTTCCAGCTTGCCGAATCTGTATCAGACTAGGCTATTTTCCTTTTCCTTCTCATCATAGGATCTGCTATATGCCGGTCCATGGAGAGGAGACAAACGAGATTGTTACTTTTATTAGTCTACAGACCTACTTAGCTCTTTTGATTTGGTCTAAAATATTGGTTTTTATTTTATACGCAGAAAATATATTATGTCTACGTAAGGGCCACCCCATCCATTTGAGCTGTGTAGATTGGTTACTAGATCTTGTTGCTAGTGCGTCCAAACCATGATGAATGAAACCATGGTTCAACATCAAAGGGCGTGATTGATATCTTTATCATAGCCTACAGGAGGAGGTTCGTTCACGAACCCCTTTTCGGGACTGGACCACGTGTAATCAACCCACTCAGAGCCTAAAATCTTTCGGATGTCAGCGGCGAGTGAGAGGATTTGCTGGCGTCGAATATGGGACAACTCATGACTCGATGCACCGTCACAAACGGCAAGGGCCGTATGTGAACTGTTGGCTGCAGCATCATCGTGGGAACTAGTGATTTTGAGAGATACAGAATCCGTGTGTTTATCCAAAGCTTTCTCGGAAACCTCGATGTCAACGACCTTTTCGAGACCGTCGATGATACCTCGCCAGACGCGAATGGTTTCGTCAAGTTCCTCGACGGTACTCACGCCCATGACGCTAACACCGAGCTTGCGCCCGGTAGCATGCGTTGCTACATGGTCAGAATTGCTATTCGACAACGAGGCCAACGGCTCTTCCGCTGTTCCTACCGCCGAGCCAACTCGTAGCCACTCTTCAAGCGCATAGCGTATTGAAATCTCTTCAATTTTCTCACCCTGCCCTTCCACCCACCGGCTTGCGTCTCTAATCGCACTCCGCAATCCGGCTGGCGCAGGATGAAAGTCACCCATACTTCCAACCGGCACACCGTCCCGTCTCAGCAGCCCCATTCCCAACGGAGATGCATTGGGCACCACGTCTACTCCTGCAGCGACAAGGCGAGGAAGTCCCTCAGACGCTAACTTTGTATTTTGCACAGTAAAGTTTGCGTAGGACATCACCGCATCGAGCGGCTCACCAGTCTCCATAAGTATCTTTTCTGCAAGCTCGCATAGAACATCGACGGGGTAGCCGGATATCCCCACGTATTTCACGGTTCCTTGTGTATCACGGATCCGGCGTAATTCCCTAACAGCGACAAGGACTTCCTCTGCAGAAACGAATTCTACGTCATGACAGTATACCACGTCAACGTATGGGGTGTCGAGACGGGACAAGCTGCGTGCCAGACTCCGCCTGATCCAGGACGGCGAGTAATCAAACGAAGAGGCTGCAACGCGCCCGACCTTTGTGAGTAACCGATATGTATGTCGGGGATAGTTGTCGCGGACAAAAGGCGTAGACAAAGCCCGCCCGAGAAGCTCTTCGGCTGGCCCATAGTAGGGCGAGGTGTCGAAGGCTCGGATACCTGCATCTAGGGCACGGTGGACTAGAGCGGTGGTGGGGAGGGCGTACGGGTCGGGGTTGTATTGAGAATTGAACGTTGCGGTGCCCATTATCAGCGGAGGGAGGTCCGCTGAAAGGGGGACTGCTGGCTTTCCCATGTTTGCGTTCGCTCTCTTGGTAAGATCAAGGCTCTCTCTTTGCCTTGAGTGCGTGGATTGAAGCAGCCGGGCGCGGGGGCGGGGTAGCGGATATATGTGCGGGCGCCGTGAATGTCAGGAAAAGTGAAGCATCACCGCAAGCAAGCCGCGCAGATGGGCAAACAACATAATCATGCTAGTTGAGGAGGTTTAACGTGAAGATGGCATTGTTTGAGATGCTCGTCCTTTTGCTTCGCAGCCCGCGCAACCATTTCTTTCCCTTTTTGGCCGGAGGGCTTGGACTAGTAATGGATTAGTAATTACGGCAAATATACGGCTGACTTCCTAAACCAGATGTGCTGTAATTAATTCAGTTTCGATAATTACACAATCTGATTGGCCTGTTACAAAAGGGGTGAATCCAAACATGAAAAGCGCAACGCCGAGCAAGAATCACAAGCAGCGGCTATCTGAAATTCCCTGTTTCTGAAAGCCAGTCCACATCTTGACAAATCAGACTGTTGAGTTGAGCACAGGTCGCTCTGAATATCGCCAAAATAACAAGAAACAACTTTTCCATTTCACTCTTAAGACACAAGAGAAATCTGCAAGGCAACCACACCTCCGCAACAGCCGCGGATAATCAAGAATAGCCTGGATAATGCGTCAAGGACTCCGGATCGGGACTCGCGTTTGATACGGTTGCGCTGGCCCCCTTCCACTCTCTAGCCAGCCTCATCTTCTGTCCTTGCTCGACGATAACCTCTTCCCATCCCAGTGGAACATCTGATGTTGGAAGCAAATACTCTTCGTCGCCGCCGTTAAGTTGCAGTTTGCGCAAAGTTCTCATGCGCCGGGATTCTCTCTGAGCCACCACAGCTCTTGCAAGATCTATATCCTGATTTCCAAATGCAGCCATGAAATCGAACACCAATCGCAGATGTTTGTATGGGAGCGCTATAAGCGTTGCGGATACCGCCCTATTCTTGTGCCAGGTGATATCGGCCGCCGCGCTCTCAATCGACGAGTAGCTCGCCTCTTGGGGCCATCCCAATCGATCAGGCATTATGGCAGTCCTGGCGGAAGGGTGAAACGTAAAATCTGGAGTGATCTCAGCTGCAACGAATTTTAGGGCGGCTTTTAGCAACTTGGGACCCCATTTATGAACTAGCTCAAGGTTGAGGGTTTTCTTCGATAAAAACGGGTTGTCGGGCTGTGGTTCTCGGTGGTTCCCATTGATATCGAAATCCTCCACCGTATCAATACTCTCGTCGTTTGAGCTGTCTGAATCGGACTCTCTATCCCGAGCGAATTCATCACTGCAGCCGATTAGGTACTGGTTGGTGGCAAATCCGAAATGAACAAGTGTTTCCAAGGTGTTCCAATCAAGGATCGACTTTATCATTCGAATCGCGCTTGCAATGATATTCCGGTTCGCCAAAAAAGCTCCGGAACTGAGATAAGACAACGCAAAATTCATTCGAGCGACATCACCAACCTGACAACCCCAGTTGACAGCAAGAATTTCTGGCTTGCCCATTTGCTCCTTGGTCATTAGCGGAGCACCATAGAGGTTTTGAAGCGCAATGTCGAAAGCTGCTGGGATTGTAAAGCTGGTTTCAGCAACAATGTTGATTTCCCTTGGAAACTGCCCTTTCTCAATATTCTTCATAATAGTATTCAGGTGCGGGTTTCTCCACATTATAAGACTATGAGGGTTAAAGTGAAGCGGAGGAATGTGTTCCTCCTTGCTTTGCAAACTCAATTTGTAGTCTGAGTGCAGACCGGATTTGAAGGCCCGAAGAAGATAACTGATTATCGCCCGCGTCTCTGTGTTGGCATCTGCATTGCCCTGAACGCGAGTCGGTACCGCTGTGATTCGCCCAGTATCGAAATCCAATGGCCGGTCTGTACCATTTGCTAGCATGTTAAAGCGGTCTTTGGGAGTGATATCTCTCTGAATCAGGGGTTGCCGTGCCTGGCGATTTATGCGGATTGTATCCAGACCATCCAAATCAGATACAGTTTCAACTGGGCAATGGCTCATATCAGAAACTGGGCGTTGGTATGGCCACTGGTGGCTGTGTTGCCCGCCATCTGCAGCACATCGCTCTGTATCATTATACGGAGCACATGCTGTATTATGCAGTGGATATGGGTACTGAGCGCCGTAATACCCTTCCGGAACCAAGAACGGGGGACAGTACTTTGGATTGTGCGGCTGAGACACCCGAGATTGTTGATACGGATCCGAGTGCTGGGCCCAACCTCCTGGAAAATGGAGACGCGGCGCTGCCTGGTCATACGGGCCACGGACTTGTTGATGATATTCTTGCTCGGAATGAGGACTAGGGCGAGGCGGATGCGAAGATACTGTTCCTGACGATGGGTCGGAATAGTGCCCAAAGACAATCCCATTTTTGCAAAAAATGGTTCGTTCGCAAGGCTCTTTTTCATTTTGACTATCTCCAGTGTTTAGCGCCTGTAAGGTACAGGACGTGGCAGTAGTGCCATCTTCGTTCAAACTTGGTGGAGCTTGTGATAAAGTTCTGCGTCTCTCCGAGGACAGTATTGCTATATAACGGGAGTGGTCAGTATCATTGTTGGCAGAGCTCTTCCAGGAAGTGCACCGTCCCTACCTGGACATAGTTCAGTTCCTCTACTCTTAAATTCAGGACGAAAATCACAACTGTTTGATTTTCCCTCGTTTGTGGCATCCTCATTCGTAGTATCATCGTCTACGGATTGCTTTGTCTTGTCCTCTGTCAAATCAACCTGTTCTTTCGAGTTTTTTTTATCGCCGTGCTTCAGGACACTTATTGGGTTGCTTTGTGACTTCGCTCGACACTTATTCTTCCTTTGCTTCCCATGTTCATTCGCTTTGGTGTTGCTGCTGGCATTCCCGCTGACAATATCATTGTCTTGGACTTCGTCGTCCTGTTTGGCTGGTGTATTCTCTGGTTGTGCATCGCCCTCATCGTCGTTAACTTCATTACCATAAGGCATACAGTGACTGAAGTTTCTCCGGTTTGATTTTGACTTGAGCCACATCTTTTTGACTTGGGAGTATACCTGGATGTCCTGTTTTGCGACATCCTCCACGGATCCGTCCTCGCAGGCTTTGATCCTTCTTTTTAACTTGCGTGCTTTGCTTCTAGAAAGGGTCAGTGAGATATTTGCATTTGATGATTTCTCATCACTAGCTTGACTTTCAGTGCTGGGCATGGGTGGATGAATAATGAGGCCTTCATGAGCATCCTGGCTATTAGTTGCAGCAGGTGTTTCAGCCATGATGGAAGGACGAAGCTAGGGATGAGACGGGTGGAATCGAAAATAGCCTAAAAGCAGGCCTGGAAAAAGGTGGATGTGCTGACTTGCTATCACTGCGGAAGGGGATCTGGAAAGGCTGCTCTGATATGTTGCCCTCCTGATTTCTGGACAGGAGAGGACAAAGGGCAAAAGCAAAGAGAGAGGAAAGAGAATACAAATGAGAAATAGCAGTGATTGGGATGCCGCGAGGGGTTTGTCCAGTTGGAGGTCAAGAATGCAAGAAGAGTCTCATTTACTGGCAGCAAAAGAGACAGGCCGATGAGCCACAGATGAATGAGGAAGAAGGGGATTCAACGAGAAGATGCCCATGCAGGTTGTGTTCAAAGTGCTGGGCTTGGTTTGTTGTGGTGAGGAAGACAGGAAGTGAAGTGAGGTGAGGTTGAAGTTTGCAAACAAGAGGAGATTCATTGTTTTCAAGAACGGAAATTTCCACACATACAGGACTCCTACATGACAATCTCTCAGCAATTCGTGGACTTTTTCCTAGATACCTCCCTGTCTGTGTGCAATGATAACTTCCAGCAGGCCGTCATTTCCGTTGTCTGCCCTACATATTGGGTGCAGTTGGGTTTTGACAGCGAAAGAGAACACAGGAACAGGCAAGTAATCCTGGCTTGCATCAAAATAGTCCATTTTTCCCTTCCTAGTGTTTATGGATTATGTTACACTCCCTTCGCATTAGTCAATGTAGAGGTTTTGCTTCGTCAAATAGAGAATGAAGAGGGTTTGCACAATTTCTTTTCATTTGGAAAGTACTCCTATATCACACACCTAAAACACATTAACTCCCCTCATCAAAAGAGTCCCCAGTCAGATCACTCAGTCAAGCAGAAATACCTCCTCAATAATTGGAAACAAAAAAAGGAATATGGGAGCCGTTTTCTAACCCGCTCAAAGGCAGCATAAAATAAAAAAATGGAGCTTATACAAGGATAAAATTATCGAATGTTTGAAAAAGAAGTTTTATCGGGGGTATTATTAGGACAAAGAAAATCGTCTCCAGAGAAAACGACAAGAGCAAAATACACAGAATCGAAGTTAGTATAAAGTTGTTACATCGAGGAGAAAGAATGGTAAAGATTATCCGGGCGGACACACAAAAAGAGCGGAAGAGAGACTCGCATGCCAGTGGGGATGAGTTCGGGGTGATCATTGATGATTTATTAGAACATCCCGCCCTCCATTCGTACTGGCGTTCCAACAGGCGTTGGAACTTGTGGTATAGCTGGGGATTTCGCCATCATAGCTTGCTGGCGAGCTTTGGCATTGAGATTCCCGCCCTCACTTGATATCTTGCGTAGCCGTTGGCGCGGTCGGGACCGTTTATCTTCGTCTGAGAACGTGCTCTGTTCCTCCTGGGATTTACCCGAGGAAATTGGCATCGTTACAGTATCAAGTCTATCAGAGCCCTTGAAAGCGCCCAATATGGTCTGGGTCGCTGTCGGTCGCCGTCTTCTTGGGTTCATGGGAGGGACTGGGGGAGTTGAGCTTCCGTTACTGAGACTGGCACCCGGCGGGAGGCCGACAGTTGGGACATTGGACGTGCTGGAGACGAATTTGGGTTCAGAAATCAGCGATTTGTCAACAAATCGTTTGTGAGAGCCGAGGCTTTGATTCCATTGCGCCGACTGGCCTGGTGGAGGGGTGCCGCCGAACGTGGGTGTAGGCATAGATGAATTTACGGGAGAAGTTTCATATAGGGGCGGAGTTGCATTGGCTGAATACGGAGTTATCGGCGAAGGGCGTGGAGAGGAACCAATCCCCATAGACTGACTAGTTTGCACAGGATGTGGAATTCGAGTCTCAGGAAAGTTAGGAGGTACAGGCCTGCTATTGCTCCGAAACCCGTCCACCCATGGCAGATCCAGACCTTTCGGGTTGAAGCCGCTCACTCTCGGCTGAGGGTCGCGTGGAAGAAGGTCCTGAAGGAGCTCCTCTATAATGCCTGTTTTCCTCGCCGGCGGGTCTGTGTTGCGGACTATCCGTGATTCTTCCGAGATTCTCTAGGTCATCGCGGTGTCTTGGACGACTCTTAGATCGGCCAGAGGCGTCTGATGTTGATCTATCCCTTGCGCTACGCGGCTGTCTCCAAGAGGAAGATAGTCCGTCGCGGAAGGTATCTGGAGCTTCTTCATGGCTACCACGGGGGGTGGATTGTGTTTGTTGCGGGTGTGGCCTTCCATGGCGAACAGTAACATGAGGCGACGAAGTTCGAGGCTGCTTCGCATAATCGCGGAGTCGTTTTTCTTCGTCGTCACGCCAAAATTCGTTGTTCGATGCTAGATTAGGCGCAGAAGCATTGTGAGCAGTGCTTTCCATGCCTAGTATTTTAAGTGGTTTCGGTTGAGGTACATCATGTAGGGCATTGCTCCTAGAAGCCTTGGTCTTAAGCATAGCGAATGCGTTTCCAGCTTTTCCGGGGCCAATATCTCTAAATCCTCCAGATGTTGGACTGGCTGATCTGCTGCTTTCATTTTCTGCAAAGCTCTTTAGCTTTTCATGGACTTTTCTTCGCCTCTCGGCTAATTCATGTGCCAATTCCTCTCTCTCCATTTGGGTCTCCGAACTGCCACCCCGGCGATGCTGTGGGACTCCCTCTTGCCAAGACGCGCTCGGTCCTTGTAGCAGGGGTCGGTTACTGGGCTCTCGGGTGTCAAACGTATGTCCTTGTCCGCTGAGAGCGTTTGCTTGATCTAACATCTGCTTCGCCCTCAACGACATGGCCGAGAATCCACTTTGCTGTTGATGCGGTGGCTGGTCTGGGTGTTGGAATGGCCGCGGAGGGGAATGATTCGACCTTTCAGAAGTTTGAGAAGGCTTGCTCCACTCGTCAAGCTCCCATGGATTACTGTGAATGCTAGCAGAATGGCTCGATTCTCTGGTTGCTTGGATTGAAGGATTAATAGCACGGTTGTTATCGAAGGAACTGGGAGGCAGGCCCGGAGAAGGAGGGGGGAAGATTGAAGATTTATCGCTGTCGTGCCTCAGATGCATTCGGATTAACCCGCTGAGACCGCCTGCTTCGGATGGCCCTAGTGTAGGTGAATCCTTTGGTTTTTCTGACCGTCCCTCACGAACGGGTGACAAAGCGTCCACTGTCTCAATTTCATTGATCGTTTTAAGATCACGAGATTCCGAACGCTTCAACTCAGCCTGAGTTGAATATAGCGATCGACTGGGTTGCCCATACGGACCTGAGTCACTGGACTCACTACTGCTCCTCAAACTCGCATAAGTGCTATCAAACTTCGGAGCGGTGGGCATAACTTTCGACTTTGAGGCGACATCTCCTTCAACATCACTGCCTGGCTCGCTTTCGCTAAGATTTGCCAAGAAGGTCCCATTTTCAGCACGTGGCGGAGATCCTCTGCGGAGATTTTGCGTCAGTCGAGGTGGATGCCCATCTTGGGAGCCACTGTACGCCGATGCGGCTGATTCGGCCCTAGAACGGTAACTGGTTGTAGACAAACCTCGAGGTCGTCCGGTCTTTTCAGTCTCAGGCCCGTGCGCGGGGCGACGGTATGGGAGCGTATTCTTGCCTTCGTACATTTGAACCTGGCGTTGTTGGAATTGATTCTCGTCATACTTAGAGGATGGTTTGTTAAACAACCCGGTAGCCGTGGCCTTGCCTCTATCCTCAGGCTGAAGGGCGGCTGCAAGTGGTGATATTTCTCCACTTTCACTCAAAGGTGGGCTTAGGGGGGCGGCAATCTGGTACCCCTGGCTAGTGCTGTTCGCTGGGGCAGTTTTCCTGCTTAATTCGTTCCCAGAAACTGAGGATGCTGACAGAGGAGGACTGTTTGGACGAAAGTTAGACGATGCGTACACTGGCCCAAGTTTTTGATACTTTTCATTTAAGCTAACAGCACTCTTAGAGAGTGACCGCGTCATTTGCGTGGGATCTGCAATCTTAGGTTTTCGGCTTAGACTTTCAATCCTATCGAGAGTCATATTTTGTTGGTTCTGTACCTCGAGGCCCTGTCCATACAACCGGCGTGTTTTGGTCGGGTTCCTCTCCAAGTTGGAGAAGTTGTGCCTTACTGGAGTGGAAGAGGCCGATCCATGTTCAGGGGTATGAGCTTGAGAATTGATGCCTTGAGTAGCAGTAATAGGCTGATCACCCGGTAATTTGGCTAAAATCTCGTCTTCAATTCGCTGGGCGACCTCACGTAGATCGCTAGCCTCTCCAGTTTGTCGTTCACGTTCGTTCTCCTTCAGTTGCTGAAAGGTCGAGACTGGCATATCGTCCTCATATGAAGCCTTTCCCAAACCGTCACTTGGCCTCCTTTCTTCAAGAGGAGGGAATTCGGACGTTGACGAATTCTTAACGGGAATCTTGTAAATTTTTTGGCGCCCTCCGAACAGGTTGTTGCCTTCGACGGGCCTGGGTCTACTCAGAACACTTTGTGAAGAGTCATCATCGGTGTGGGAGCCTTCACCAGACACATAAGACGTGCGACACAGGTTAAGTGATGGCCTTGCTGAACCACTAAGAGACGAAACTTCGGCGATATCTGTCAAAGGGTTATGCGCGAACAAATTGAGCCTCGAAGCTCTTCTAGGGAAGAGAACGCTATCGTCGTTTGCTTTCCCAATCTTCGTTGTAGGGTCATCTTGTTCTCGGAGCATGCTAAATCGGGCTGATAAATTTGGCATCAAAAGACTCGTCCGAAAGTCATCTGCCGATGGCAAGGCCGCTGAGAGATCGATTTCTGATTTGGACTCGATCTGGTTTTTCTTTTTTCTGAATGTAAAAGAGGGTAACGCATGTGTCTCCGAGTCGCCATCGTCCTTGAGCTTCTTCTTGGCTCTAAATCGATTCATTTTTGCAAATGCAAGATGTATTTTTAGTGCATCAACAAAGAAGATGTTTAATGCAGGATACTAAACTTCGAAGCATTCCGCACAGGACGCAAGTGCTGCAAAATTGGCTGGACGCAAACAGGATACACCAATTGCCGCGATTTTTGGAGCCTGGCTCGAATATGCAATTAGGAATGTTTTGAAAATGAGTGACTGCGCAGGAAATCTAGATAAAGGCGAAATGTCAGCAGTCAATATTCTTGGAAGCACGACAAACCGGGCAAGGTTTAATACCAAAGATGGAATTTGATGGAGGAATCCAAAGAGGACCTGTCCTCCCAGCCTAAAGCTTCCGGTTACAAATAGCCATGTAAGGCGGTCGATGTAAAAAGAACGAGGGATAAGACGAATGGAATTGTCGAGGGCTACGACTAAGGTACCATCAACGATCCTTCGCGACTGGTGAATCAAAAATTCGTAGCCCACTAGCAACGGTATAGTTTATCGTACACGAAAAGAGCGACGGTCACGATGTTGATCAAGCGAAGAAATGAACGTAAAGCGCAGCCAGCGCCCCGGCACAGAAGTTCGGAGGTACGGGAAGAGGAAAGTGAATACGGCCGCGCACGATCCGGAGATATTTGAATTATGAGGAACGAGAGAGGAGGAAGCGACGAGCTGAAGAGAATAATAAGATGATATGATCCCGTCGATAAATTTGAACAAGTCAAGTCAAGAAGCCAGCGACAGGGATTCAATGCCGTTGGTCATAATACGAACCCATGTGGGAGTGGATATCTCGAATATTAAGGCGGGGAGTTTCAAAAAAAGAGAAAATAATGTTAATCGGAAGAACAGTGTCAACACTCAACGATAGCCAGCTCCAACGTGCTCTGCGGATTGAAAGAGAAAAATGAGGACTGGAGAGGAGAAGGAGGGAGATGGGACAGAGGTCGTTGGATTTTGCCTGATCTGGTTGGGGGGAAGAGGAGTGGAATCCCGAGCTAAGTTAAGTTACCGCAATTAGCTTTGTGTATTGTCATCGCTGCGTACGGAGCCGCTGCTGTTTTCAAAAGCGGGCATGTTGGTCACGGCAACAGGTGGACGCAATTGGGCGTCACGCGAAGGAAGAATCTGATTCCTGACAGACACAAAACAACCTGACGGACTAATGCAAATAGTTTACGGCTTCGAGAGAAAGAAAAAAAAGAAAAGAAAAAGGAAGAGGCGCGCCAAACGAACTTGTGATCAGTCTGCTTGAACCGGCAGCCTCAGGCAGGCATCGAAGGATTCATCTCACTGGGAAGCAGGTTGACCATTTCGCAACGAGACACAGCACTAATCAATAATATGTAATGATACCAATAATTATAACCCCAATCCTTTCACTCTGTCAAGAGATATGCCAGCAGAGGCACAACCGCACAGATGCATGGTGCGAGGGTCATTTCAATGATGGCACCCGGGGCTTGGCATCACACTCTCGAAACCCGCAGGCTTACTCATGGATCGGGACTGAGCCAGCCCGGGTTACCAGACAGGCGATTGGGCTGTTTCTGCTGCGGAGAATATCAACTCGTATCCGACGATGAGATCAACTATTCCGGGCTGGGAATAGCGAGAACCTGGATGTTGTCCTGTCTTTTCAATTGTGAGCTGTCCTCTTCTGCTGCAACTGATTTTGTGATCAGAAAGTCGGGTTGCTTCCGGTGATGCCGTACCGAGTGAGACACCGGAAAGTGCCTCTCGACTTGCGTGCCGGCGAACGACCGGAAGGGTAGCGGCATTCTGAGAAAAAAATCCTCTGGCGTTCAGCGTGCTGGTGAGGCCATCGGATAACGCAGGTCCAATTTGCAGTTGGCATCCCAGCCAAAAGGAAATCAAATGCTGAGGTGGGATGGCTGTCGGTCGACCAGGCCCACGCTTCTTGTTCGATGTCCAGGCGTGGCGAGCTGGGCGTTTCAGGAGAATTAGCTAAGCGGGCGGGCCAGCACGATGATTAGCGGGAGCGGAGGAACATGCCTGCCCGCTGCCCCTGGCTAGGCGGTTCCGGGCCTAGCGCCCTCCCAGCCAGTCCGGCTAGCGGCTCCACCGGCCAAGTCCGGCCTTTTGGTTCCGTCAAAACGGGCCTAAGAATAAATTACATGCTTGGGACGATGGGACGATGGGAGCCAAGCCACTGCTGCTGGTGATTCCGCCAGCCTGATCAGAATAATAATGTCGTCTCTGGCATTTCGTGCATTCTTCCTGATTGACCGCAGCAGTTTCCGATGGGCAATCGAAGATCTGAAGATAGCGTGCCGGCTTGATGATGACGCTCTGTGGCACTTCACCCTCGGCTCTCATGAAACACTACCGACGGGAGCGGAGAGATTGGGTGATTTGGTCTCAGGCGAAAGACCCAGGGATGTTTGTTGTGGCTTCTGATCTCCTTAACATATGCGATGGGCTCTGGCCCACCTGGTGGCATGAACCGATAAGGCGCTTTTGCCAAAGAGGAAAGAGGCCAAAGGTGGACAGTGATATCAATTATCAAAAAATGCCACTAAATATCACCCGTCAAGCTCCCTGTTTTACATTCTCCAAAGCGCGAGTTTGAGCGTCCCACTCTCAACAGAATCCCTTGGGTCAGGATGTCTTTTTTTAGGGCATTGGGAGCCTGCAGAGCCCGTGACGCTCGTCGATCAGTTCCAACTCCTGCTTGCCAGGGAGAAATCGCTCTGTTGCTAGTGTGCGCCCTGGGTGGGTGGTTACATGGTCTGCCGCGAACCCGAGATATGCAGAGCACAAGCTTTCCCCCTTAACCAGGGATCTCCTGCGTCAAGAAACCGGGATCGAAATTGACCCTTGAAATGAGCCCATGACAAGCAGTGGCTTTCGGGCGCCCAGAAAAATAAAATGACGCCCGCAAAAGATATTTTAGGCATCCTCGAGACTCCAGAAAACGGCATCATCGACGTTCCTTGCTGGGAGGAACGCGCTCTCATGGTTTTTTGGAACGCCTCTGTCTCTTCAGAAAAATCCCTGACTTGCCAGTCTGTGAGCTTCGTGTCTTTTCTGCTGGTAATTAACTAGTACTCCAGGTCCCTCGACGCAGACTGCGCTCAGATTTGTGCCACGTATCCCAACAGAGTCAAAGTTTGCCCAATTGAGGCCATTATATTGACCATTGCTGCATCCAAGGCCTGTCGTTCACCATCGTAAACACGAAACACCAGCTCATCATTCTTTTCTTCTCCCAGCGCTCACATCCATCTAGTGAGTCTGCGCCTCCAGTCCTCGGGCCGAAGCCAAATCCGAAACAAGCGGGGTGGGCCGAACCGGCCGTCCAATGGCGGTTGATTCTTGCCATCACACGTTCTTCCTTCGCGAAACGCCGCTTGCATCCTCCACGCGCCCGCCTGCATGGCCGTCACACCATGTCTTTCAAGCGCATGAACTAACGGGTTTCGAAACAGACGCGTGGAGGCACGATGCAGTTAAGGCTGCGGGGTCGACTACAGGATGTTCGCCTGTATGGAGGAGTGCTTCGTATTCAAATGATTCTCAACGCTTGTTCGGTGGGTATTCTGAACACACGTGTCGATGGAAATGTGGTTTCTTCACTATGATCATGTTGAGCCAGAAAGAAATGATCTTTGTGAGGCTAGTTCCCTGATGACAGCTCGGCTAGGAGTTGGGGTGAAACCAGGATGCATGCTTTCTTGTGAACAAGACCTCCCCATCAGCCCCAGGGCTCCTTCGCTTGTGGACATCCTTTTTTTTTGCATTCGGTTAACAGAAACATCCCTCACACTAAGCCTTGTGTGCCCTCTTTGAAACAACCCGTTCCAGGGGCATGTCCAGAATGATCTAGAACAAAAGATATTCAATTTGGCTTTCTCCACTGCAAAGTTCTTCTCAATCGACGATCCTCCGCACTACTTCTCTCAGGCGAGCCTAAGATGTGAAGACGTGTACGGAGTTTCAATTTGTGATTACACAGAGGCTCATGGCAATGGCACTGGAACCACACAGGTCGAGGAGTAAGTTGCCAGCAGAGTCTTCTCTCCCATGCTTGAGCATTCATATGTGATGTAAAGTTTTAAAATCGTATGGTATAACTTCAATCTGATCGAGGCGTCAACTTCCTGGCTAGTTCAATCCAGTCCAGCGAATTTAGAAGGCTGGCCCCAGCATTTTGGGAGCAACCCAGAGCTCTCATGGGTTTTCCGTGGAAAAGCGATGGAGGATTGAAAACCACGGCCAGGTTGTTGTGACAACATAGACAACAGGTTCATGGATTCAGCATCCTTCTGACAATGCCTGCTTTCTTCGCTGCTTTTAAGGTAGCCCAAGAGCGTTTGTGATTCATTGGGTAGAACACGGCATCACATCAACATTCGAAACCATCATTCAAGAAGTTGTCGGGAATTCGGGCAGGTTCTTTCAACAGTTTCAGGCAGAAGAAAACCATTGAGCCACGTTGCTTGGTCGTTGAGAGGAAATAACGAGAGAATTGGCCTGTCCTCGCCATTTGACATGGTCGGTTCCTCATCGATGTCACACTGATAACCAGTTATCCTGGCTCGAGCAACCGGACGACCTTTTCCCCGCGGGTAAGCTCTTAAGCACACATCAATCGGCAATATGCCTTGCAGCGGCAAATGAAGTCCATGGATTGAGACAAATCGAATCAATCCACGATGTCCAAGGAAATTATCTCCATTGAGCGAAGGATCTCAAACCGGATAGTAGCTGCTCCTCCTTCCTTCAGTGATACAAGACATCAGTTTGTACTGATAAGCCCCGAGAATAAAAGGCAACCTACCTCTATGCATCTTCGCTCAGCGCGTAAACCTGAAGGAATTTGATGAAATATTTCGTCTGCAAACGTGTTAGATAATGATGCTTTCCTCAATAGCAGACACCATGAAGCCGAAGCGAGTCTGGCAAATCTGCCGACTCAGGCCCAGGGACTTGTTCTTCACACCCGACCGCTGAGAGCCGATCAGGCCCGTTCTGAAGCATGCCATATCCCTGTTCAAATCGCAGCAATCGCAAAAAATGCGGAGATGACCTCTCGCTAGGCAAGGAAGAACGAGGAGCTGGTGGTCCATGCAAGGATATGAGATTAACCCTACAAAGACATGAAACATCTTGGTAGATGGCTATCGCTGAGATGCGTGGGGGTAGTAGGGCTTTGACCTCGAAAGACACTTCTAGATGCGAATTCCGATCTCAACTCCGTTGTCGTCTAGACGTTGTTTGTGAGACCTGTCACCATTTGCCATCTCGATGTTGAACATGCACAACCAAGGATCTTATGTGACTAAGCAGATAGCATGCACGCCTCCAACGGCCATGATAGCAATATGCACCTGGAGGAGAGGCGGTGGTGGTAAACGAAAAGCCTGCTGCTGGACACTGCTTCTTACTCTCGTCACCTGTGATACCTTTTTTAGCGGGCATATCTCGTATTACACGAATGAATGATTTGGCATTCTACCCTGTCCTATCTGGATTTCATCAGTCCATATTTGCGGTAATGCAGTCACTTTGTCGCTTCTGATACGAATAGCAAGATGGAAAGTCAACCAGAAACAGCTCGATCTCAAATATGGCTTACCGTTTTTACCTTCTCGGTTCAAATGGAAAACTTCAACTAGAACTGGGAATGAGTTTCGGAGATATCATAAATTGCTCTAAATGTCCAACGATATTGCGTATCACCTGTGATGCCATGATAGTTGGCCGGTGCTGGATAGCCCTTTGACCAGAAGATATATCAGAGCTTCCCCAGACTTTTATTCCCAGAGAGACCCTACGGATATCATTCTATTGACCAATTTGTTACTACTGGTTGAATCAATCTGTTTTGTTGACTTTGCGACTATGAGGCAAGTTGATACTGATGTTTTTAGTAAGTTGGACCTTTGGCTTGTAGAACAAATGTAGTTAACAGGTGCTGACGAGAGCTAGTTGTGGGATCTGGCCCAGTAGGGGCCACCTATGCTAAGAAGCTTGTCGATAATGATATCCATGTACTCATGGTAGACATGGGCAGACAGTAAAAATGCCATGCATATGTTAAACCCATTCTATTCTAACCACTGCTGAAATAAGGGAGGCTGCAGTGCCTGGAGAGCACAAAAAGAATGCTGTCTACTATCAAAAGGATATTGACTTGTTCGTCAAGTAAGTAATTACCATGATACCGCAATAACTATTGTGGGATAACTAATCTGGAAATTCCCAGTGTTATCAAAGTAAAGACAGTTCTCGCACCACAGTTAAAGTCTCGGTCGGACGTGTAGTTAACGGTGCTTCTAGGGGAGCCTGCAGCCAACGTCCGTCCCGATAAATGTCAACTTGAGCCGCACATTGCCTCCGATCTGCTGGTATTCGTAAGTAGGAATTCTTATGTAGGGGCGCGGGTTCTTGTTGACTCTGAGAATAGAGATAAGCCAATACTTAACGGACAGAATCCTAATCAAAATCCAGCAGAGAATATCGATGCGAACGCAGTTTCGCGTAATGTAGGAGGAATGTCAACCCAGTGAGTTTATATGAAACCCTTTGAGATCTCGTGGAGTTGGGCTAAGTTGTGCAATTCGGGCAGCTGGACTTGTGCAGTTCCAAGACAGAATAATGAAGTCGAGCCGATGGATATATTTACCGCTGAAGAGTTAGATTCTCTCTACACTGAGGCTGAGAAACTCATCGGACGCAGTACCACAGTGCTGGATGATTCCATCCGCCAGCAATTGGTCCTCAAAATTTTAAGCCTTGAGCTGCCAGATCGCCTCTCTGTGCCACTCCCTATTGCAGCAAAATTGAATGAGAAAAACCGGAACTTATTACATGGTCCTCTTCCTCCACTATTTTCGGGGGTATCACAAAAGCTCCTGGCCAAGAGGGAAGCAACTATTTTCAGCTAAAGTCAGAATGGTTGTGTAAAAAGCTTGAAATAGAAGACTCCAAGGACGGTGTAGTTGTCAATGGAGCAATCGTGAAGGATCTCGAAGTGGATGAATATGTCAAGGTAAAAGCTAAGAAATATGTCATCTGTGGCGGGCCAATTTTGACGCCCCAGCTACTCTACGCCTCCGGGTTTGGGGATTCTCAGAATCCCCATTACCTACCAGCGCTGGTGAGTTCAATGGAAATCAAGCATTCTTTTCTATCGTACTTTTGACATTGCAAAAGGGGCGTTACTTGACGGAACAAACAATGTGCTTCTGTCAAATCGTGTTCAAAGAGGAATGGATAGAGGGCTGTGGAAACGGACCGATGGAAGATCCCGGGATGGAAAGAAAAGGTCCAAGAGCATCACAGAAAGTTCCCCAAGGACCCTTTACCGTTCCCATTCCGTGATCTTGATCCCCAGGTGACCCTGGTTGTGGATAGAGACCACAAATGGCATACACAGATCCATCGGGATGCGTTTTCCTACGGCGCTGCTCCCCCGGCTATCGATAAACGCACTGTAATTGATCTTCGGTATTTTGGCAAGGTGGAGCCAATCCGGGACAACTATGTGACGTTTGATGACAAAATCCTAGACGGCTACTCCATGCCCCAGCCAACGTTTAGATACAAGATCTCAGAAGCAGACAAGAAGATATCCCATGAGATGATGAAAGATATGGAAACGGTGGCCGCCAAGCTCGGGGGATATCTTCCCGGTTCGGAACCACAGTTCCTCAAGCCCGGCCTGGCTCTGCATTTATGCGGCACCACTCGAGCAGGCAAAGACAAGAAGGAGTCGTGTTGTACAAAAGACTCGGTGGTCCATGGCCACAGGGATATCTACGTTGGGGGTCTCAACGTAATTCCAAATGCGAATTGTACTAATCCCACTTTGACGGCCATGTGTTTTGCCATTCAAGGAGTAAACCATATTATCAAGGCATTGAAGCCACGGAAGTAAACAACCTTGGCCTTGATGTCCAACGGGGGCCTTTTAGGTGAGTATTTACTCTATTACGGTGGACCTAATCAAATGCCGACAGGAAATCACTGTTTGGGCGGGCAGTCTCTCGGGATATGCACATACATGAAGTTGTAATATTCG
>NW_003052500.1:4153711-4168052 GCF_000003515.1 Uncinocarpus reesii 1704 | reverse complement strand
AGGAATATCGATTGGAATAGATGGAGACGAAGAAATGGGCTCGAGACGTCGTTGGTGCTGCCAAACCAGCGTCTTTTACGCTGTTTCGCTCCAGCTTTATTCTCTGGATCTGGCGTGTTGTTTTCTTCGCCTTCGTTGCGACTAGTGGTCACGCAATTCGAATCAGTTGCTTTCCCTGGAGGAGGTGAGGGCGGTGGAGTGGCTTCTGTGCTTGGAGTTATCTCCACGAGTTCAGCATCACGGCACCACTTGCGACGTCTAGTATACCGGTTCCAGTTATCTTGGCCACGACGGCCATCGTTCCACTGCCATCGAAGTTAGGATTCGTATACTTCACTTAAAATTGCATTCTGAACACCCATGGGCGCCATACCTTGTTGTCATAGTATATCCAGCCACCATCGTCGCCCGCCTCGTTTCTACCATTTTTGATAGGCTTCTTGCTGCTTTGATCCACCCTATCAATGCGCCATTCACTGCCAGAAACCCAACGCCACCTTGAGTTGCCGCCTTGGACTTCAGGGAGCTCAAATTCATCTTTAGAAGGTGCCGGATTCAAGTGTTCATCAGTCCAAGCAGCGCGCTCGTAGGCGAAAAGCGAAGTCGTCCATCCAATGCCAAGCCATCGTCGCTGGTTCTCATATAAGATAAATGTGAAACGCACACCGGGTGAATCGGCGCGCCTTCTTTTGGTGCATATCTCTGCTCCATGTTGGTTTGGTTTAGAGCGGAATGGGTGAAAAGGCAAGAAAGAAAATGCCGGCGAGACTTTAGGGTCCTGATTGTCATTATTAGATAAAATGGTAGAGAATTGAAGTCCTGTGATGATAGAGCATATTCGGCGAACTGTTAATGACCGCCAAAGTATAACTCGGCAAATGCGTGCTGGTTTGGAGTGCCAAGTCAAAATGACGGTCCCCACGGAAATGATAACTCGGCGGGTGGTGATTAGGTAAAACGGTGGCAGTGTCAGGAATATCCAGACGGGTGTGACCAGTAATATCCGGGTCAGGAGGGCAGTCAGAGCTGGCCGAGTTGTGGCTGAGGTGGCCGTCCGTTGAGTGGAGAGGAAATCCGTTAATTCAATCAAGGGTTCTAGCAAAACATTGCACCTCATTGTAAATTCTCTCAAGGATTCGACGATCTCGTCAAGCGTTTTATGATGTTGACTAGCAGTCTCCGAGGTACCTCTCCCGGTGTCCATGTTTCTCCCCAGTCAACCTGTTGAAGACAGCGGCGAATATCGTCGTGAATACATGCCCAATATTAGGCCTGCAACCACAAGGATTGGGCCGGCCCATAGCATAATGGCATCTCCGTATAGAACGATGGCCCAAAACACAGCCACAAGAAGAAAGCTCTCCCACGGGTCTCCACTTGTCCATGACAACAACCCGAGGAGCCGATTTAGGGGAAGCAAGAACGGATGTGAGTATGCGAGGGCACGAGTGACTGCCGGCGGAGTTGCAACTAGCAACGGAGATTTTCTATGGACAATTATAGTGGACCGTTGCTTCGAGGTTAACGAGGACCCGGAAATGCTTGTCGGCGAGAACGCAGCCATCGTGGGCGGAACGGACTCCCTCGAAAGGGACGCCCCTGCGGCCCCATCGTGTTGGGCGTAAGAATTTGGGGACATGGAAGCTATCCACGGTGTTTCTACTGGCATGGTTAGAATCCCCGTGTTACTCTTTTCTAGACGACGGCACCGCGCGGGGAAGCAAGCAAGCTCCGGAAGGAGATGGCACATACCAATAGCTGCCATGCAACACAGATCTGACCATCCGACCCAGGCGTGCTCATCCTGGGTAAGCAACTCGCAAACCACGCCGCAGCTAAAGAAGGCTAGAGGGCAGCTTTGGAAACAGAATCAGTTCGCAGCAGATAGTATCATGAGCCAGCTCTTCCCATCTGATGCTCAGCGTCATTCCACCAAGCTGTCACGTGCCTGCCAGCTGTCGCTGACATGTGAAGCTGTGCTTAGATAAGCGATGCAACTGACTAAGCACTCCCCGAAATTTCAAAGAAAGTTCGAGTGCTGAATCTTCGCTTTTGCCGCAACCTCGCAATCAAATTCGTTGTTGATAACCGCTCCAATTCCTTTCACGTCGGAGTCAGTGGGGTTGATTCGCAGACGCTTCATAATTGCTGGTACAGCACAATGGTATGCATCGCCATTTCCCAATTGCTGGTATTCTGAAGCACTCACCATGACCTGTTTATAGGCGCACCGCATCATATCGCAGATTGTCGTTACAGGGAGCCGGGTCCTTGGCCGGGCATTTGCAGAGGCGTACAAGCAGGCGTCGGCGTCTTCCAAATACGCATCTCATGCGCAAAAGAATGGCTCCTCGGTATCGAACACGTTCGCTTCGTCGGGCTTGACTCTTGACGAAGCTTGCAAAATACTGAACGTAAAGCCACCGAAGGGTGGGGAAGCCAACTTGGAGCAGACTATGGAGAGGTTTAAAAAATTATTCGACCTAAACGATCCGAAGAAGGGCGGGAGCTTTTATCTACAAAGCAAAATTCTCCGCGCTCGAGAACGCATTGAAATGGAGGTTAGAGAGGCAGAGCGGAAAGCAAAAATGGACAAAGAAGTGCGAGAAGGATGGAACCCGAAAGTGTACAAAGACAGATGACGGGCGCAAAAGTCGTGGAGAACAGGCGGAGTTATCCAATCCTATGCCCTGGGAACCCTACCAGCCTCATCCCTTTCGAAGCTCCAATCCACGAAACAGGTCGCAAATCGAATACCCTGTTAAACTATTTTCTGATATTCTTGTGCGTTTTGAGCATAGCATTGGCGTTAGACGTTCCGGGGGAGGGTGGGCGCCTCCCAAACTTTTTATTTGATGCAGACCGTTACCTCTTCTCACGCATTCCGAAGAATGATGCGTGACCTCTATGCGAGCTGCTTTTGCGGCTCCAAATTCAACTTTAACCCCATCGAACTGGGAAAATGCAGCCTTTCAAAGTCCAAAA
Source organism: Uncinocarpus reesii 1704 (assembly GCF_000003515.1). Taxonomy (NCBI): domain Eukaryota; kingdom Fungi; phylum Ascomycota; class Eurotiomycetes; order Onygenales; family Onygenaceae; genus Uncinocarpus; species Uncinocarpus reesii. The sequence goes on along the minus strand of NW_003052500.1, from coordinate 4,165,067 downwards.
CACTTTACACCTGCTCTCTGGTTATATATCCTCATTTATTGGATGGAAACAATAAACGGCCATCCATCTGATTTAATTTTCTTTGATGTCCTTGCGAAATCTTTAGATCTCAGACTCTTGGGCAAAATGCACATATCTTTTTCTTCTGTTTATTCTCATTGCCAGGCTTTTTCTGCACTCTCCGCTCATCCCCCAGTCCTTGATTACATGCCTCAGAAGACCTTGTGAGAGCTTATGAACTGTACCTTTTTGGAACCAACTTGTACCAATAGAGTGTTATTGATGATACCAAACCAGTTGAAAGTTTGGCATATGTTTGATACGAAACCTACAATTGTGACGTGACAAGAGACTATATCATCAAGCCATTCAAGCACATCTGCTATGTCAAAGTATTGTTCAATTCCAGGTATGTTTTACATTATTCCCTTCAAGAATATGCAAGACGAGATCCGAAACTGATTTGCTATTCGAGTTCATGTTAGTAGCCCAACTGCTAGGGAATTGCTGATGCAGTTGGTTATGCGGATTGGGAAGACAATCCTTCCTCGCGAGCTTGCTAAATATTTCACCAGAGGCTTCTGTCTGCCAGATAGAGATTATTTATTTCAACTGCTCGTATTTTGGCTGTTGATATAGCCACTTTCGCCGGATGAATACACAGATGTATCCCATGGCCTTCCCTAAGAGTCACTGATAACCGGATATTCAATTGTTTATTCTAGGTGAGTTTTCTTCGTCAAATCCGTGTATATTATTGCAATAACCTACAGATAACTATCTTGTGATAAACCGATTCCTGACGGCATGACAAATAGTTCAACATAGATCACAAATGCAGAGATCCCGATGCAACTACAGCCATGAGATGCGCAAAGTTAGTTACAAATTGAAGTGCAACGTTAAGTAACAATAGGGACCTGAGCATCTATAACCATCAAATGGGACAGCTTAAGTTAATTCCCCCGAAACTTCCGCGAGCGGTGCAGCTCAAAAACCGACCGGAGGGGCTGCTTCTTACAAAGTCGTTATTGTCTTACCTTGGCAGCCTGTCACACGGCAGCAGATGCCAATGTACATACACAGCTTCTATCCCAAGACTGAGATGTATTGCTTCTTGCATCATCGTCACTTAAGCTTCCCCCGTGGACCGATGCGAAAAGCATCACGATGGCATGTCTTGAAATACTATGGGTGCGGGTTTGTCGGCTACGGCAATTCATCAGACAGGTCAATTCAGGCATGAATGATGGTCCAGCCACTGGGCCTTTCTATCTTGGTCAAGTTTTGGCTTCAAGGTGTTGCACACGTTACGATTCTTGAAGCTTCAAGGAACCCAATGAATGACGCCATGACATCTTTCGATGATTTTAACGCGCAATGTTGTCCTGCTGCCGAGTTCGAACTGCTCATACAGTGGCCGCGATCTTGTTGTCTTGTTCGATCAATTCTTGATGCTCCTTTGCTAATCCCTGAAAAGGCCCCCTATCTTGTGGTCTCACAACCACATCCTCTTTTTATTCAGGTAGGCAACATGACTCCAGGAGCAATAGATAGTGTGTCTGCGGATAAAAAGGCAGCGCCTCGATATCTAGAAGAACTGTGTGACGAAATTGATAAAGTCAATGCATTCAAAGCGCTCGCCCGGGAACGGAGTCTTTATGCACCATCCGAATTTGATAAAGACAAAGATAGATCCCAGTTTAGACAGTACGAAGAAGCTTGCGAAAGAGTCAGGGAATTCTATCATGAGCAGCACACCAAGCAAACGGTTGCATACAATCTCAAAGCCCGAAATGATTTCCGCTCAAAGACTCGCGCCAGATTGACTGTTTGGGAAGCGATAGAGAAACTCAACGTGCTCATCGACGAATCCGACCCTGACACTGAGCTTTCTCAGATTGAACATTTGCTCCAATCCGCAGAGGCAATTCGACGTGATGCAAAGCCCCGATGGATGCAGCTCACAGGCCTCATCCACGACCTGGGAAAACTTCTCTATTTCTTTGGCGCTGAAGGGCAGTGGGACGTGGTTGGGGATACTTTTCCAGTGGGATGTGCATTCGACGACCGGATTATCTATGGTTCAGGGTCATTTTGGCGAAAAATCCAGATTACGGCCATGAGATATATGGCACGAAATATGGAAATATATTACCCCGGGAATCGGTTTGGATAATGTGATGCTCTCATGGGGGCACGATGAGTACCTTTACCATGTTGTAAAGGACCAATCCACCCTTCCACCCGAGGCGCTCGCAATGATCCGCTATCATTCATTTTACCCGTGGCACTCTGCTGGCGGGTATACGGAGCTAATGGATGAGCATGACCAAGACATGTTGGAAGCCGTTCGCGCTTTTAACCCGTATGACTTGTATAGTAAGAGTGACGATATCCCCGATGTGGAGGAGCTCAAGGTTAGTACGTAGTCCATAGGCTAGCATGGCGTTTTACTGACGAGAAGTTTAGCCTTATTATCTCGAGCTTATCGATGAATACTTTCCACAAAAGGTCCTTCGTTGGTAAAAAGCCAATGCTGGCTTCGCCGTTGAGAATTTATATATATATTTTCTTTTTCTCGCACGGGTGCATATGCATATGTAGATGCATGTACTGTACATACGGATCATCCGTGCTGGTTCCCGGGATGCGTGCACGGCGACCTTGCATTTCATGCATTTCGATATTATGGAACGCAGACGGTTAGCTTGCCGTCGAGCCGGGTATATATTTTCATTCTTGTCAATAAAGGGCGCGAGTGCCGAAATGTGGTTTCGTTCTATATATATGGTCTGCTTCATGCACTGTTTTGGAAACACGCTTCGAATTGGGCTCCTTTCTTTTTTTCTTTTCGAGTCATTCCTTTAGAACACTGTCTGGAACAACCGTAGAACATTGTATCACCATCTCATACACATGGAAGCACGAGACAGCTGTAAGTCATCGCTTCGATTTCAATCCGGGCCGCGTTAGTGAGATTCGTTATTCGTGAGATCCTTCAACAGTCGCGACATCGAATCTCTCAACGAACCCATTTCGCGCCAGCAACCAGTCTGCTCCCCCAAAGGGCCAAAGCCAACAAGGTTTCCGAAAGAAGTCTCGACCATGAAGCCAGAGCCGACGAAGCTCGTATCCATGGATGGTCAATTGCCGACCGCATCTCAGGCGTCATCGCCAGATGCCAACCGTCCTGTGGTACTCTGGCGGGGTGAAGCGGTGCCACGAGAGACAGCGGGACTTGCCGTGAAGACAAAGAAACACGGTGCTTCTCGTCAGTTGATCCTTTTTAAGAGACGCCGTTTTTTTCATTTCCTTTTCCTTTTCTTTCCTTGTATCTTGCGTTTCTCCTTCTGGCCCTATTCTTTCTAACTTGTGAGGGTCGTTACCTGGGGAAGAAGCTTCAACGTCCACCATGTCTACGATCACTGATATCCGGTTTCGATTGAACACGGGCGCAGAGATTCCAGCCCTTGGATTAGGTGAGGAAGACTTTGTTTGGTAGCTTATTGCTTGGATTTGGCAAATCGAAAACTAAACTAGAACTGTATAGGGACCTGGCAATCCCCTCCAGGCCAGGTTCAAACGGCGGTTTACCATGCGCTCAGGGTTGGATACAGACATATTGATGCGGCACTCTGCTACCAAAATGAAGCAGAAGTTGGCGAGGGGATAGGGCAGGCTCTCAAGGAAGGAATAGTCAGGCGAGAAGAGATATTCGTCACAACGAAGCTGTGGAATACGTATCATAGGAAGGTAAAAGAAGGCTTAGAAGCGAGCCTGAAGAATCTAGGATTGGACTACGTGGATCTGCTTCTGATGCACTGGCCTGCACCGATGAATCCGAACGGTAGGTCTTTCAGCCGTTTATTTATCTTCCAACTGAGCTCACCAGTGTCCTCAGGAAACCACCCCCTATTCCCTACGCTTCCTGACGGTTCACGAGACATTGACTGGTCACGCTCCCACATCGACACCTACAAGGACATGGAGAAGCTCCTCGGGTCGGGGAAAGTGAAGGCAATTGGCGTGTCCAACTACAGCCTTCGTTACCTTCGAGATCTAGTTTCCCATGTCTCAGTTGTACCCGCGGTGAACCAGATTGAGAACCACCCGCTGCTACCGCAACAGGAGATTGTTGATTTCTGCAAGGAGAAGGGGATCATTGTTACCGGATTTAGTCCGTTAGGGAGTACAGGCGGCCCATTGATGGCGAGCGAGGCGGTGGTTGAAGTTGCGAAGAGAAAAGGCGTTTCGCCCTCGACGGTACTATTGAGCTGGCACAGTATGCGACCTCATTTTCTTGCCTGCTTCGATTCTACTTCAACTGCTAACCAACATGGATTCCGTCTCTTGTAGCCGCCCGCGGGTCTTGCGTAGTGCCAAAATCCGTCACGCCATCGCGCATTGAGGCAAACCACCATCTCATCCAGCTAGATGAAGCTGACATGGCGACAATCGCAAAATTCACGGAAGAGTCGGTGGCGAAGAATGGGTTCACGCGATATGTCTATCCGCCATTTGGGATCGACTTTGGGTTCCCGGACAAGAGTGTGAAGAAGAATTGAAGTTTGCTTTAGCCATGTATTCTATTAGTCCGTTCAGCATGTAGAAAAGCATCGCATATCTAGGGGTTATACTGCCTGCCGGCGAGATCGGCTGTCCAGCCCCGGAAATGACGCAATCCCGCACGCCGCGAGAAAAGCCGTTGAAAGTGGGGTTTTGGCGTGTATCGCGATGTTTTCTTTTTTTTTTTTGTCGCCGTTTCTCCCTCGCTCGTCCAGCAACACTCGAAGAAGGGCGCGAGAAGGGCCCGTTGTGCCTGATGCTGAATGGAACTCTTTTTCATTGTCCTTGCCAATATCCTCCCCACTTTTGTCTTGTCATATCAGATCAGCCGAGATCAACACATGGTTATTCCCAGCACCGGTACGAAGTGACCAGCACCGCAGAGCCCATCTTCCCGTATCCTTGAAGGCATAACGAGCGAGAGAATATCCGTCTTTTCGAACAAGCAGTGGGCAGCCATATTCAGGAAATTCCTTCGTCATCCCGCTTTTTCCGGGATTTTAATCGCGTCTCCCAGTCTGCTCGGATCACATCAGAGATACTGGCATCGCCGCCAATTATCCAATTTTATTCTGCAGCTGCAGCCCAATTGTCTTCTCTGCTGGTCAACCCAACCACGGCCTTTTTTAGATTTGGTAGCAGCCAGCCAGATCAGAGTCGTGCTCTCCCCCGCCGTGCGCCTGGAATATCCGAAGAGGAACGGTTGGAGCCTGCCTGTCATTTCTTGCTTATTCGTGTGGCGTGTCAACAGAGTCTCCATACCCGAACCTAAACCATACGATCGGCAGTGGGTTTGATACTTCGTGTTCAGCCATTTGTGACTTGAAGCGAGTGCATGTGTTGGCTGTTGCTCGGCGGGTGGGAGGCATTTTTCCCTCCGTTTCTGTTTTCTTTTGGAGTCTTTCTACTCGCATTTCTTTGTCTTGTTTAGGTTTGCTTAGGAGTTAGTGATACCCCTTTCCTTTCTGTCCTCTGACTCTCCCCAGGTGTATACTCTTCTGTACGTAGATCTAGGTTTGGGGATACTTAACTAGGTCACTGTGTTCCGACATTCTTCTAACGCCACAGAGTTGGACTAGGGGGGAAAGAGAAAGATAGAGAGAGAGAGAGTGTGTGTGTGTGCGTGTGATATAAGAACCTCAGCCAGACTGAGCTGAAAGTACAGAAGCCATGGCGGACTCGGACGCCGGCAGGAAGATGTTGAACGCGGAGGAGTTCCAGCAAGGTTCGTAGCCAGTTCATCTTGGCTTGCGAGTCATACTTTTCGTTGCTTATTCTCCTGCACCTCACACCTTGTTGTTCTCCTTTGGTTTCGTGTTTCCATTCCAATTCCCAGCAAGTAGAAGACACGGAATAGGGGGGAGGGAAAGCAATGACCCAACTGCTCAACATGCTACATAGGCCTGGAGAAACTCGACGTAGAGATGGGAAAAGACCCCATTCTCACCGCGTTTGCGCCCATCAAACTCATCACGGCGGGAGGTTTCGTGGGCCGTGTCTTACCTCAAGAGCCGAGAAAGCACAGACGATATCGACTACCTGCTTGACCCCGAATGGGCCCACGACGAGGAGATAAAACGACCGCTGCACGGAGCCATGGAGAAAGTCGCGCAGATTCTGCACTGGAACAAGAATTGGATCAATGAGGATATGGCCCTGTTCGTGACGCGGAGCTCGAGAGTGCATCTCTTTCGCAAGGCTGAAGAGCAGAATATCGTTCTGTGGCAGGGTGTCAATCTGTGCGTTCTGGCCGCGCCCATGGAGTGGGCGTTGGAGAGGAAGCTGAGGAGGATTCACCATACGGACCGGGGCCGGAAGACCAGTCACGATATGCATGATGCGATTGCCATGTTAAAGCATCTAAGGGATAAAAATGGAGGGCCGTTGGACAAGAATTATATCGCGGGCATGAATTTGAATACGTTCGACGTGCTTCCGGATGATACGACCATGAGTCGGGTCGAGGCAGAGTACCAACAGACTTTTAACGAGAAGATATTCCAATAGGCTACTCTGGTTTTTTTGCTCATCTTCAAACAAAATACTCCCGGTTTAGAGAGCGCAGTCTGTTTAAGGGCGTGAGGGATTCTGACGATTGCATTAAGCGGTTCATAGCATGGTATTTGGATTCCAGTGAAAATCGATAAAGATTATGTCCTGTATTTCTCATTTCATTCAATTCTTGTGTTGACTTGCCTTATTCCAATTGCTTGTGCTTGATCAGCCAGAGATAAAAGTCCATACAGCCATCTGCAGTCTCGAGCACCGCAATCAACGCTTCCTTGCTACCAAACAGCTCCTTTAAACCCACGGTGCTAACAATGATGATCCAATCTGGCGGTGGAAGCTCGCACACTCCACTCCTAATATAGCAAGTTGGGTGTGTCGCAAAGGCATATTCCCTGAGTTCAATGCAACTAGTCCTCTTCCTTCCCGTGGCATGAGGTACGAGTTTTTTTTGCAAACAGTACATGGTCTCTGTGAGCCAGACCTTGCCCAAGCGGGTGAACTTGCCACGGACTTCGGCAAACTTTTGGCAGTAATGTTGGCCATAGGCGAGAGGGTAGCCGCTGAGGCCGCATTGTACCACTTTCTCGAGGCAATCCTTGTAAAAAGTGCAGCTGTTTTTCTCGGGAGATGAACAGGAGTTGCGCCGTTCGAGACGATAGCTTTTACGTCGGACGCAGCATTGCCTGGCGCCTGGGCGGTCATCATCTCTGTATTGGCGTTAAGTATTGCGACATGTCACAGGTAAACGGGGACATCTCATACGCTTCGAATCCTCCACTGCAGCTTTCGTTGATTTGCTTGCAGGGCAGGCCCACATGACTTTCCCCTGTTGCAAAGATCAGTATTCATTGCTCATATTTGGATGGCCAGATATTCTCATACTTTGGGGGTAGCTTTTCTTCACTTTGATACCCTCGCATACGCCACTTCCCCGACAGATATCGTCTCCCTATTGTTTGTGAACACATGGCCACCGTGAGCTAGTCACATGCGTGTAGCCATACCTTGCCGGAATCACTCACTTCACGGGATGACAAGACAACTGGCGCCTGGATCAACGCGCAAAAGGCAAAAGGGAGAAAAACGACTGGCCGCATAATGATTTAAGCCTGTAGCTCAGAAGTGATGGGAATGGTTCCAATGATCTCTCCTTGCATTCTGGGAACAGCCGGGGTATATCAAGTTTCGCCCTGACTGTAAAACCAAGTCTAGGGCTTTCGTGTCGAGCGAACCATTTGGAGCGCGCATGGGACCTTGTCACGACGACGAACGGGGTGGCAGACAGGGCTATATTGAACAAGGCAGTCGAGTTGTGAATAAAATCGACTCGATCCAAGCAGTAAGTGAAAGCTCACCCGTCTTTTGGCCTTCTTTCCAGCTTAAAAGTTCCGGGATTGGGTTTGCTGTAGGGCACAGGATACACCCCTGATTATATCGCAAGCTTTACGCTTGTTGAGATATGGGCTCATGGCGCCTCGTGATGGATTTTGGCAGGGGTTCGAGCGACTGTTTAAAAGATGGACAATGCAAATTCAATGTTGATAAACGAGTCAATTCGACACCATCCTCCTCTCCAAACTCCCATCGAGCCTCTTTGCAATGGGAAAACGAAACGTAGCTTAGATGCACGACAGCAACGCAATAAATGCAATAGCACCTGGCATATATACAGCAATGCCTTTCAAAGAGATCTATGTAGGAGACCCATCCAGCAACCACTGGAAAGGATCGGGTATCAACCGGACGCACAATAACTCCTGGATAAATGAAGCAGAAGGAACGAAAATGCAGCTCCCGGGGAAGAGAAAAGAAAAGGTTTATATCGTATATAGCCATCCCACATTCGTCACGATATTCCGCTTGGCAAATGTCTCGTTCACTCCCCCATCCTCCAGCACCAATCTGCCTGCCGCATCCACGACGTCAGAAGGCAAGTCAACCGTCCAGTGCGGATCGATCGGGGGAACATTCTTCGTCCACGGCGCCACAGTCTCCGGATCATATGGCGGGTATGGATCCTCGTCCCTCTCACGGTACAAATGTCTCCCGTCCCGCCTCATCCCTAGGCCCAACCGCCAATTGAAGGCGTGCACCAGCTCCTCCGCCAGACAGGCAAGGATCGCGTACCGCATAGGGTCAGGATCCTGCGGATCGGGAATATTCTCGAGAGTCCAGCGCGAATGATACCAGAAGTATTCCGTCTCCGTGCCTATAGGGATGTAATCGCCGGACGCCATGCATTCGTAGAGGCGGTAGAGGGAACGGAGTGGGGTGTCGCGCGCGCTCCAGAGCGGGATGCTCCAGAGGTTGTGGATGTCGCCGCGTCGGGCGCGCATGAGGGCAGGATTACCCCATAGTTCGTGGATGGAAAGAGACGGTGGTATGGGGAAGTGCCATGTCGGGAGAGGGAGGAAGAGGCGGAGAAGGGCGAGGTAGGGGTGTCTGTGGTGGGCGCGCAATCGGTCAATGCTGGCGCGGAGCTTGAGCGGGCTGCTGAAGAGGTAGAAGAAGCGACGGATGCGTGTCCAAAGAGAGAGCTTTGGACGCGGACGTGCCATATGAGGGCTGACGGTGTAGCGTGAGGGGAATCAACTGAGGATACGATGCTGCGATTGTCCCTTTTCCACGGTCAGCAACCGATGCTTAAAAAGTAACATCAACTCGAAATAGCGAACTGAATACCTTTCTGTCAAACCGAACCAGCCCAATGGTTCCTGCAGCGGGCTCTGTTGCTGATTTGTACTGTCCGTCACCCCGTCCTCCTTTTCTATTTTTTTTTTTTTTCTCTCCTCTCCGTTGCTGCAAGATGATGGCATCAATGCAACCAGCGGTCAACAGGGGTTCGAACCTTAAGCTGCTTTGCCTTTGCCGCCAGTAGTTAACTAGTTAGTTATCGCAGTTTAGCGGGCGCAGCAGAGTGAGCAGACAAGCAGCATCCAGCTGGAAGAGAGAGCAGAGTGCATCGTGGCGCGGCCCACGGGCTGTCCGGGATGGAGAATAACTATATAACTAGCACTGTTATGCCCTGCCGCACTGCAGTCTCAGCTTGCAAGGGAATGAATTGCCGATCCTGGCTCCCGCCCAAATCTATTTCCAGAGTCCTTCGTTTGCAGAGATCAACTCCGGATCATCGCTATGAGTTCTCCAGCTCCTTGATCCATGGTTAGCTGCAGTGGATATTCTGGCTTGCAAGCCCGCAGATAGACTCGCCAGCCCAATCAAGAGAACCAGCTTCGCAGATTACAAGCTGAATTGGGATATTCGTGACTAACCGCGGAGAAAGCCGAATATTCGAACCCTGTGATCATAAAGAGGGCATGTTCTATCCATTGGCAGCTTGGTATCAATCTGAACAAGGAGCGGTGAGCCCTGGTCTCTTCCAGTGCGTTTAAACAGGTCAGAATCACACAGTGGGATCTCGGAAATGCACGCCGTTGCCGTCATTGATCTGAGTCGGATTCCTCATGATCGACTGCCAGTTCGCTTTGCCAGTTTCATCATGCTTCGCTTGACTTCAGAGATCCCATCAGGGCACCCAATCAGACCACTATCCGCTTCGTTCAACGCGTCTCGGTCAAGGGGCTCCAGATCGTCTTGAATATTAGGCTTTGGTGGCCGCATCCACACCGGTTGAATGATGCCGATTAGCTCGCTGCCCCGATCGTCTTCTTCTCAAAAAGACACATGGCATGCGACCGTTGAAAAAAAAAACAAGAATGCCGAGGAGTTGACCGGTAACCCAAAGAAGATCCCTATAGCTGCTGCTCACCGCCTCAATTGTTGCTGCCAATGCTGAGCGGCCTCAAGGTGGACTACGATATAGTTATATTAGTGACTGGAAAGACGACGATAATTGAATCCAAGCCCTGCCACATAACTAACCGACTAATAAGCAGCGATGTTTCTGTAAGGGTACTTTCTAATGGCTTTCGCCCCTATTGCATTGGATGCCAGCATAGACATCAGAGCCGACCCAGGAGGCGTGAAATGTTTCAACGAAGAGACCCGGTTGAATCAGCTTTTATTTTGGCATTCCCTTCGCTGCCTTCGTCTGACGGGGCACTATTGATAATAGTACGCCCCCAGGCTATGTCCCGTTGTCCATACGGAGCACTTGGATTCGACTGATATTGATATCCCTGCGCATGGCCTGATGACCACCGCTAGCCCCATCCAAGTTATTTTTCCAACTGTCGGCAATTGATTCCCTGGTCCCTTGGCTCTGCACGATCCCTTGATCATAAACCGATACTTCATGATGTCTGGGCTTCTCATTTGCTAGGCGTTGTTGGTCTAGTTAGTCGCCAACAACGTATGGGCTTTCAGCAGTATTCACCGTTGGATTCGCGTCCTATGGTTAGAATCTGGTGGCTTTGTAGCTACCTGCTACGCAAGTTCAATTCACGGATGGCGCTAGCTTTCGTTGGAAGGCAAAGCCTATCAAATCATTCATCTTATTGTACGGTTTACTCCGCATGTAGTTATCGTCTATCTTGCTCGCCATTAATGTAAACTCTCCGCCATCCCAGGCAGTCAAGCAAACCTCATCCGAAACGCCAAATCTTTGGTATCTGCGTTAGCTGTCGCAACGACTCGAGGCCAACGCTATTCGCTTTCAAATATGCTTCGTCGAAGTTAGGCTCTTTCAATGCATCGAGCACTAGCCTGCAGCACAGAATGTCGAGAGGAGTTCATGAAGCGGCGATGGAAGATCAACTTCAAAACCAAGCTTCACTTAGCTGATGATGCGGGATGGCAATACGGGAAAAGCTAGTAT
>NW_003052500.1:4106403-4153351 GCF_000003515.1 Uncinocarpus reesii 1704 | reverse complement strand
GCTCCAAATGTCAACATCTAGAGAGGATATTGAGACTGAAATCGCCAGAAATCAAGGCGCGAAAGGGCGAGCAGGTTATACCATCTCCACTTGCTTGTCGACGAATTCATCCCACGCTCTCTTATCAGTGACATCCAGGACTTGATACGTAGTGTTATCGATGCCTATACCCCTCTTCTCCGCCAAATTCACCATCACCTCGCTGCCGTCAGTAGCCACCACACTCGCTCCATTCTGGGCCAACCAGTGCGCAACGAGCCCATTGCCTGTCGCGAGATCCAGCGCACGTATTTGCTTCCCAGGCGGGAACTGAATCATACGCGTGAGGGCGGGTAGTTCGAGGACGGTGAAGTAGTCGTTGCCCCTGGAACCCATCGTGGCATCCCAGGAGGGAGCGTTGATGGACCACGAAGAGAGACACTCTTGGTTCATAGCTGCCATGATTGATCTTTTCCTTGTGTGGAGAAGGTCGTTGATGAAGGCAAGTCTGGCGGTGTTCAAAGACTGCGTGTTGAAATGGTTTTTGGAGTGAGACATTGCTGTGATGGATCACTAAGCCAAGATCCTAGTCAACTGAGCGTATGAGGCAGACATCTTTAGCCGGCTAGAAGGCGGTGTCTAGAAACGAGCGAAATCTCGGGCATGAAGTCGCATTCTGTTGCGACTATGTTGAAGTGAGACCCGAATCCTCGACAGACGCGAGGCTAAAAGTGAAGAATAATTCATTGAAGACTTTAACATACAGTATTGAGGAAACAATTACTCTGCCGCAGCCTTCTTTCCTTTCTTCTTCAGCCGGGACTCTGCCGGATCCATAAACCCATCACCACGGATCCAAGCCAGTATCTTCCTGGTCTTAGATCCAGTGACCGCCTTTGGATTGCTCTCCAGGATCGCCCCGATTGCCGCCCAAGAAACGGCCAGGATCCACAGCTCGCCACCCGTCCATCCACGCCATAATCCCCGTTTGACCCCTGCTTTCCATGCCGAATCAACGGCCAGGCGGAAGAAATATATGAAATGTGACCGAACACCTGCGGCGCGGAAAAACATAAACGGTGCTCCGGCGAGCGCACCGCTCAGGTAGAACCGTTGAGTGCGCAGCATGGAGCGCGGCAATAAGCTATTAAATAAACAAATGCTACCCCAGGCGGCACCAAGGGCAGCCGACAGGACTGCCGTCGAGGAAAGGATCGTGCGGCACAAAGCGTTTGTGCAAGTTACTGGACGGAGTAAAAACGATGCGAATCCCGGAAGTGACAAGATAACGGCAATCTTGCTGATTGTGCGTGCGAGTAGAGGGATGGAGAGGAGGTTTTGCTGGAGAAACGCAGTGAGACAGGATGGGGTCTTCGGATGAAGAAGCGCGCAGGACAATGATGCCATTGCCGGATGTGCCGGAGATGCAATAGGGGATATCCCTTCAAGAACAGCGGGGAGTGGGTTTGGATTGTGTGGATGGAGAATAGGAGAGATAAACGCGCTGTCGCTCTGAATGTAAGTATAGACTTTAAAGGATAAACGGCGGGGAGCTTACGGCCACTTTAATTCGGAAATTTTTGCCAATGCATCGACAGATTCATATTGATCTGGCCAATGTAACTCGGTAGGAAAGCCTTCCGGGCGAATCTGCATATATCCCAGCGAAAACTTCACAATAAAGTTGCTGAGCCACTGGGTGCGATAAGGTCAGCTACAGGGGCCAGTTTTCACAATTTCCTTTTACACACCTTTGGTATTGTTTCTCTATCGAAAACGAATGCGTGGAAGAGTTGCGCGCAAGAGAGAGGCATAAGTAGCCAACTTCCGATCCACCACGGCTTGTTCTGAAACCAGCCTTTTTCCCAAAGCGCGTTATATGCAAACTCCAAACTTTTCGCCGCCATAAAAATTGCAAGCGTTATCCGGGGTTGAGAGCTGGGATAAAGCCCAAGAGCAAAGCAAGCTAGACTGGCCCCAATGGCTGGAGTGTACTTTGATATTAGGATCTTCGCGATCCGCGGATTTCGTTTGCGGAATGGACGGGCATCTTCCGTGCGGAGGTTGGCACGTAATCGAGTGAAGAAACGGTATAAAAGCCGATGTGCGAGGATAAAAAGGGAGTGAGAGATTGCGAAGCGGAAAATGATCCGTTGCGGTGTCGTAGGACTTGCGAGCATATCAGCCTCTCCCGCTCAGCCTTAAATGCGGGTTGGAACGGGAGCTCTTACTGGTTCTTCATGAAAAGCTTCTGAGCAGTCTCTACTACATTGCCTATGGCCTCTGTAGCCAAAAATGCCCGTAACGAAGACCGAAGCGCTTCAGTAGTGAATTGGTCGCGAGAATCGGCGATGGCGCTCAGTGTGTCAGGAGAAATTGGTCGATCTCGGAGCTTTGATGGCAATCGTTTCGCTAAACGGTCATGGATACCTTTGTACTCGCGAGGGGAAAGGCAAATTAGTAGAGCACGGCTCAGGATAGGGCTCAGTTCTGTGCTGGAAGCACTCGAAGCGGGCTCGGGGGTTGCATGTGAAGCCATTTCGGGCAAGATGATAGCGGCATAAGCCAGGTCCAATGATGCGGTGCCGGTCTGTTAGCAATTCCGGGTTGAAACCAGCACCAGCAGTATCATGTCTGACAGGAGGACCTCTGTGGGAACAGAGACGTTCATTGACTGTAGTTCCTCGATGAAGCAAGACGGCGATCAAGATTCACGCGCTGACCTCGGTCTTGGCACCTAACGTACTCTACCACTCAGTGACGGCCACCACTCAACAATGGCAAATTCAATTGAGATGATGCACATTCAAATAACTATAACTTATGAACTAAGCAAGTAATTAAATTGATACTTGATAGTTCATAACTCTAGATATTTCTCTATTAAATGTCATAATTATACTAAAAATTCAATCAAAATTCAATTCAGAATACATTATGTAATTCAGCTAGTTATATAATACTTCAAAACAAGAAAACATGTATTTCTAGATCAAAAGTGAATAAAATTGAAAGATTTACTTATAAATCTCTTAGAATACTATAAATATTATAATAATGTTTTAAAAATTGAAAATTGGTCTATAGAAAGTGAATAAAATTGAAATGAAATATGAAATATTATTGTATTAAAATTTAAATAAGAATAACTCAATCAGTTTATAAGATATCAAGCTCAAATTGTAATATTACTTAGAATATGCCATTTTCATTATATATAAAGATTATAATGTTATAAAACATCTATATTTATAAATAAATTGAAGTTATTGTTTAAGATTATTGCAATTCTGAAATTACTTGTGTATTATACACAACATTTGCATGATTTTAAAAAGATATTAGATTATTTATATAATACTAGATCTACTCTTTACTATATAAAAGTTTCAGCTAGAAATTCTAAGTTATAAGTAAATTATATATCATTATTTTTAATCTATATTAAATTTTATCAAGTAGCTCATAAAAAGCTCAGATTTTAATATATTTTCAAATTATAAGATTCTTTTATACTGTATTTCAGTTTCTTTTATATAAATAAATAAAACATTCAAATATCTCAAGCTACAAGTTAGTTATTATATTATTATTAGATACCAAACATTATAGTTTTTGATGCTAAAAGAAATGTCAAGTATTTAATATTAGTGAAAAATTTCTTTTCTATTATAATATATAAGATGAATTAATTATAATATAAAGATTAATGCTCAAAATCTATATTATTAAATAAGATATATAGCTTTTCATCTATTTATTATTACTATGAAAAGAAAAAGCTTATAAAAGAATATATTCTTATATATGCTTATATAATATATATTCAAAATGAAGTTTGGCTTAATTACTCTCATTCTGACTTATAATATTTCATATATAATGTTAAATAAATCATAATTACATCAATTATAAAAGTATATTGCATTCTATGATGTTTTGAATGATATTATACACTGAAATTAAAATAAAAACAGTATCTTTAATAAAAAATAGCTTTAAATAAGTATAAATCATATTATATTGAAGTTTTATAAACATTCATTAACTATTTATTATAATATTCAATTTTGTAGTTTGATACCAATTCATGACAAACTTTGAAAGCTTATGAAGATCTATATATTAAAGATTTATAAAATTTGATTTTTCTATAAGATTCAGCTTTAGTTATTCTATATAAAATACTTAAATATATTTAATTAACAAGATTCTATTAGCTTATATATCATATCTTTTATTTTATATAGTATTTTGATAGTCAGATTTACATGTGGTATTATAAGTCACATATGCATTTCTATATTATATAATTATACTGTCATACTATTCTAATATTGAAAAATGATATATCTTAATTTCAGAAATATATCTCAAGTATTGCTTATATTATTTCTATTTAAAGTCTTATCATCCATATAGAATTTGCCGTCATTGAGTGGTGGCCGTCGTTGAGTGGTAGATTACGTTAGGTTCCATGATCTGCTGCGAATGCTCTACACCTCGCCTCAGCATATGCAAACAATATCTCAGTTTCGTCAGCTTGGATAGGTTGGGTCACTAGGCAACCATCAAATTACAAGACAAAACAGCAAAATGTCTATAAAAAGCAGGTCTGTCCAACATATAAAACAACAACATTATCGTAAAAAGTCATGTCCTGGTCAAAGTAAACCCAGAAGCACATTCCAGACTCCACGCATGAAAATGGCCTCAACCAAAGAGAAAACCAACTACCAAAAGCTGCACCACCCAATGTAATGTTGACATAGGTTCTCAACGCTCGTGGCTTGAACCAAGAGTTTGTCGACTTGGTCAACCACGCTGAGCTCCTCATGGGACTTGAAGTCCCGACCAGTCAATTTCTCCCGAACTCTGCCGAGTACTTGGAGAGCACGAGCATTCTGCACTTCTCTAGCTTCGTTAGGGACGCCCTGCTGAGCATCGAGAATACCACCGTCCAAAATTGAAGGACGACGACGTGCAAAGTTGCCTGGTTGCAGCGGATGGTCGAGATTGAGTTCAGTGGACTGGCGACGATCAGCGAAAGATGGCTGCGCAGGAGACTCGCGTGCTCCCAACCGCCAATTGATCAACGGGTCATGGATGAACTACGTATCAGATCAGTAAGGAAGCCCAGACAAGTCGCACAGACGTGGTACTTACCGCCTCCAAAACCGCCATTAGTGATTCTTTATTCTCTCGAAGCACTCGCATGACAGCTCCACAAGTAATGTGATAGCTTCCTTCGATATTGCTAACTTCCATCGCAAAAGTGAGCATGCGAGTAAGTCGGAATGGAACCCGTTCGGGGTACTTTTCGCGGTGCATAGCGACCTCGAAGCAATCGCCAAAATCAATATGAACGATTTTACCAGTAATTCTATCCAGCAAAAGGTTGGATGGGTGGCGATCGCCTAAACCGAGAATGTATCCCGCCATGGACATGACACCTAATGACCGAGTATAGTTGGTGCGCCTTTCAAGCCACGACTCTGAGCTCTTGCTCTTAAGCCATAAGACTCTGTAGAGGTCCTTGCCAGTCGTGTTGTCCATGGCATAACCAAATACTTCAACCTTTTGCATCAGAGTCAGACTTTCATAGTCTGGAGCCATCTGTAACATTATGCGCTGCTCGATGTTGAGCAGAATTCGCCGGCTCTCTCGATACTCCTTAATCAAAGCATGGAGAGTGTCTGTGTTTGTGACCCACCCAATTAACCCAGAGTTTTGAGACAAAGGAATAGCAGGGAAACGCTGAATGATCAAATGCCGTTTAAAGCATTCATTGTCCTTTTCCAAAAGGGTGTTGATCAGGCCAAACAATTGCATGACTCTCTCATCTTGACGGATATCCTCGTGGCCCTTGAGATTGTACATATACGAGTTGCCGTCACTACCTTTGATAATCATCTTTCGCGGTTTCTTCTTCGTTTGGACCAAAATCAATACTGGATCCAAACTCATAATCCTTATTACTGGCTTCCCGCTTTGATATGTCCCTGGAATTGCCAGATCTAGATCTGCGACGTCCTTAAGTTTGGGGGAAACATATTTCAAGTCAAGGGTCCTCATGTGTCGAACCTGTCGATCAATTTTCTTGAATACCGTGTAATAGAGATCCCACGCTTGGTTGAGGTCTCCGACTTCCTGTTTCTCCCGATAACGGTTACAGAAATGCCTGGCTTCAGCTAGATCACGGCCAAAAGCTTGAGCAAATGACACTTCTCTCAGGGTTTCGGCGCCTTTGTCTAGCATATCATGTAGAGGCGCTAGGGTCGCGAACATGCCCTCGACGTTATGATTTGCGAAATAAAGTCGAGATGCTTCTTCCAATCCGTCATACCAGAGCTCATGCCATAAAACTGCAACTCGAACCAACTCATGGCTAACGATTTCGGCTTGTTCGACAAGCTTCGGACTATGTTGTCGCATACTGTCCATGATGTAACTAGCCAGTTCTGATCGGCGGACCACGTTGGACTTTGTCGCAACAGTTAAGGGGTATACCAACGCTTGCGGATGAGCCTTACCCAGCTCTGCAAGAAGACGGTGAACTGAATCGCGGACCCGAGGATTGGGTTGATTTATTCGCGCAATAAGCTGGGGCGTAACCTCAAGCCAGGTATCAATGCTAACCGTCGCAAAACCTTCAGTGACGACACTATTTACTTCTGCATCGCCTCCATGGGTAAACCAGAGTGTGAGAAGCCTCAAGGTGTCCTGTAAAGCACTTGATGATGACAGGGCGATCGACCGGAAGAATCCACGGATAGCGGGTATTACATGTTCGCTGATGACGTGGTGAGGTATTGACACGGCATCATTGTTGGACTGCGGACTCAGAGCATTCAAAACCTCGAAGTTCGCAAGCGCCCAAGCATGCCAGGCTTTATAGGAATCGCGGTTGTAATGTGTAGCTGCGGAATAAGCGCTCAACACATCACGAACACTGTCAGATCTCCAGTCCCCTCTGTGTAAAGCCGTCTGCCATTCGCCTTGTTTGAGATGGCTTTTAGCAAGAAGTCGGCGGAATTTCCCAAGATCGCCAAGGTGCTGACGGATTGCAGCTATTTCAGCTTCTCTCTGTTCCGCGTGTCCGTTAGACATATGATTTCCGTCCACGCCTTGCTGTTGTTGCGCATGTGGTGGGTTGACAAGGCTGTTGTACTTTGCGTACTCTTCGGTCAATGAATGAGTAAAGCCTTTCAACGCCTGAAGAGCCTCCTGTTGGTGACCTGCAGCCCAGTCAAATTTAAGACGGGCATAGGTCACCTCTGGTGGAATTCCAAACTCAGACGACTCGACCGTTTCCAACGAGCTGAGGGAGCGTTCGGCGAGCCCCATGCGATTAGATTTCCGGCAGAGATTGGCAAACTTAATCCACATATCCAAATTTTCCCTTGGAGAAATGACTAGAGCCCTGACTTTGAGCATTCGTTGCCATACTTCGACATTCTGCTGGCAACCCAAGAGTCGTTTATTCCATGTTTGTCGCATGGCCTCTTGCTTTTCATAATCCCCGGCACTCTGTTTGTATGTGATTATTTCTTCGAGCTCAGCCAGCATTTGGACGCGGACCACGACGTTATAAGCACGATTATAAGATTCGCCCAGCAAAGCGGACAGTTCGGTGTCAAGGGCATTACGAGCCTTCTCGATGTAGTCCGCCGCCTCTTTGAATTGATTTCGATGCAAGGAAAGAATCGCACCGAAGAACGACCGATCGGGTGATTGATCCTTCATTACTCCAATGTATGAATCCATCAATCCCCACTGGCCGCGGCCCCAGGCAGCAGCAGCAGCAAGCGGGGCAATCGATATTCGATGGTCGTTGGACGCTTGATTCCACTTTTCTTGCGCCAAATCTGAAAGCATCTTCCATTCTCCAAGGGCATGCAAGCAGCGCATCTTTCCCATGGTGACCTCAAACGAATCCGGATCAATCAATTCTCGTCGTTTATAGGCGGCTAATGCTTCCTCCCAGCGTTGCAGCTTTACAAACCATGTCTCTTTTAACTCCACGTCCCTGTACGCTTGAGCCTTGCGGAGAATACCAATTGCGGCATCAAATTGCTGAAGCTGATTATTTATGCTAATCAACGCTTCTACCGCGCTCGAATTCTGATCTTGCTCAAATTCAAGCTCTTTATAATGTAGCGCCTTCGCGAAAGCATGGCATTTCCCTGCATATTTTCCAAGTGTTCGAATGTCAATCGGAAGCGCTTTATCATCGTGCTCCATAAACTCGGCTAAATTTAGGAGAATTTGAAGAATTTCTGGAGGTATATTTCGTGCCCTAAGTGCAAGGTCGATTGAGTGAACTAATTCTTCTTGGTAGGTGTGGTAAAGTTCAGTCCAGCATGAAACGAAAGCGGCGTTGAACAGATCCTTTGCCAGTGGTTGGTAGATACCGGCTAAGCTGGCACAAGCTCGAAGGGCATGAGATGGGGATTCTTTAAGCAGCTCTACGCTGAAACGTCTCATCCACTCTTGCCAATCCTCCCGAGTCGACTTTTGGGTTGCATCCCATGCATTTTTGAGATGTTGCTGGTTCACGAGAATTTTCTTCTGGCCAACTTCTCCAAAGGATTGATCATCACCAAACGAACCATACTGCTCATCTGGGTTCAAATCCTGTGGCAGGGGTTCGCCTTTTTGGAGTTTTGAAATGAGGATTTGATAGTTGTGGTGATGAATTTGGTTGTTTTTAAGCACCTGCCAGAAGTTAGTAAAGAAATCAGACAAAGGAGGTAAGAGATGCAGAACCTTGTTGATTAACTGGATATAATTCGTAAAGTCCTGCCCCAGCTGGAATATTAGAGTACAAATGCAGTCTAATGCAGACTGTCTCAAGGTGCGGTCACTCCCTCCAATAACCCTCGCCAACGGATGGATCATGAGGGATGCAAAGTCGGACACGTTGACTTGACGAGATAGCTTAGCTAAAGTTTCAATGGCCGATTTTCTGATGCTCTGAGGCGCTTGGGGTTTATCAAACGACCTAACAATTGCCGGGATAATTCTGTGCATGTATTCTTCGGCACTTGACCCAAACACAAGGAAAGTATGTAGAATCCTTTCCGACGGCTGGCGTCTCGGGCTATTATCCTTTTCGATGGTGTCTAACATTAATGGGATCAGACTAGCTAGGTATTTTTTGAATTCACCTTCGAGGGATTTTGATATTGCCTCTACAAGAGATAATATCGTTGCCTGAACCTGATAGGAAGCATCCCAATACTCGCGGACGACAACTATTATCTCTGGCAAAAATGCACGGATATGCTGTCTGACGATCGTGACCAATATTGCCAGCTGGTTGAAATAAGTTTCAAGTCGACTGGTTGGAGTATTTTTTATAACCGAAATGAAGGCCGGGATGATTTGTCCTAGAAAAGGAACACATTTCAAGCCCAACGTCTTGAAAACGGTAACAATAGCGTCGATGACGGCGGAGTGATACTGTGCAAGGGAGCTCTCGCTTAGGATGTTTTGTAATAGAGTATTGATGACAACCGTAGGATAGTATTCTTCATTAGAAGGCGTCAAACCTTGCATAATTAAGGATACATCGGATACTGCTTGAACTTCATTGATGTGATGGACGTCAGGGGTATCTTGGCTTATTTGCTGTTTTTGAATGAGCATTTTAGAATAAAATTCGGGGATGGAAACATCTTACCTGATATTTGTATGGGTCCAAAGCGCCCAGGGTACCAATAAGCTTGATCGTTTCTTTTCTTAGTGAGCCAGCCTGTTCCGTCTTGACGATATTAATTAGAACAGCAAGAAGTTGTGGGTACTCCTTATAAGGTTCAATGACATATCCAGCATTGCTCGCCAGCTGTCCAAGGGTGCGTAAAGCCGCTTCTCTTTTCGAAGGTGATGATAGATCCTGCAATGCATCTAAAATAATAGGCATGATCTGAGGTAAGTATTGCTTCATGTCATCACCGCCAATGGTTGCAAGTTCCCCAATAGCCTTAATAGTAGTAGCAGACACAGCAGGGTTGAAATCTGTCGTCTTGGGTAATAATGTTGTTATCATCGGGTCGACATACGAACGAACGAGTTTCGTTGCATTTGAAACAAACAAGCTTATCAATTGAGCGCTTTCTTCCTTCTGGCGTGGAGTCGTGGCGAAACTGAGCCCTGTTAGGAGGTTGACGAGCAATTTTCGCAGGGGCGGGAAAACATAAGCAGGATTAACGTTTGATAAACGACCGATGATACTAATTGCAGCTTCTCGCACCATAAAAACTTCATCGTTGACGGCAAGGAAAAGACAACGAACGTTTTCCGGTTTGGCTAAATGACGATCGAATTTCTGATCCAGCGACTGCAGTACTGTGCAGCGAATCTCAGGCTCTGGGTCCCCAACTCCCACAGACAGCAGCTTGTCGATGACCTGGCTGACAACTTGGAGAGAATGGCTGCTCGTTTGATTTAAGATAGGATCATGCACAAACAGCTGGCAGCAGGTTAATGCGGAGGCTTTACGAATCTCAGCATTATCGTTATCGACATATTTTATTGCGACATCACGCACGAACTCGTTCAATATATGGCCTATTACAGTCAGACAATCTGCTTTCACAGGACCCTTAGGACTCACCAGAAAAGTCGAAACTGCCGAGCGTCAGCAGAGCAAGAGTAATCTCGCTGTCAGTGGCTTCTTGGGGCGGCTGTGTAGAATCTTTGACAAAGGATGGCATGGGCGGGGCGCGATTGTCTGGGCAACCCAGAGGCTGAAATGGTTTTCCGCACAAAACCAAGCTCAGCATGTCAAGGAGCTTTTCTTGGATGGTGGCTCGGATGGGCGGGATATAATGCGCGATATCAACGAGCGCCTGGGTAAGGGCCTTGCTCAAACCACAAGCAAAGATAGGGTCGAGGAGAGATTCCATATATTTGCTCAACGTCTGCCCCACTGCTAACGCTAGCATACTTAAGCATTCAAGCATAGGAGCTTCGTTCACAGCAGCACGGTTACGCCTGTAATAGCATTTTAGCAGATGTCCACTGGTTGGTTGGTACTTTTGGGGGGCCTACGCTTTCAAGGTCAAGCCCTCGCGGATATACACGATTATCCCGTCGAGAAATTGCCCAATTGCATTACCTACGGCGCTAGCAATCTTGCCAATGGCAATGAAGGCGGCATTCCGTTCTTTGTCCCGCTTTAATTGGGCCTGGAGATATATCATAAACCTATGAAGATAGGTATTCGTAAAATCCAGCGGAGCATAAGATGCAAGAACTGGGATAGTTGCGGCAACCTGGATTCGAATTTTGGGGTCTCGGTGGTCTTTTAATCGGAGTACTATCTCACAAGCATTGCGATAATGCTCGTTCATAAACATAGCCCCCTTAAGAAGTAACTCCCTAAGGGCTAATAAGGACCCATGAATCCAATCCACGTTCGTTGACCTTAGGCCGAGTAGAGTTTCGTCATAAATCCCCGCAAACCATTGATGTCGGACCTGGCTATCTCGAGCAGAAATGATTTCAAAGCATTGGCTGATTGCGTCGGCAGAGGTTTCCCGGATAAGGACTTTTGGGTCACGAAGGGCGACCCAAACGAGTTCCAGGATCTGTGCAATAAACCCGTAGAGAAGTGTTGGTGATCCTTTGGCAAGTTCTCTGATGACCAGCACAGCAGCAAAACGCCGGTTCTCCTGTCGCTCTGATTGTAGCCATTCTAACGCAGATTGTATCTCACTTTCCACAAGTTCCGCGGTTAGGGCGCCACCTGGTTTTGCTAAACGGCCGAGAGACGTGGCGGCATAAAGAAGGACGGTGTTGTCATTGCTTTTCAACGCGCTACGCAAGTAACCAGAGAACCGGGTGGTTTTTTGAGCAGCATCGACGCCATCAAAGTCGATTAGCCTGTCAAGCGCAAGTAATCCGCCGATTTTCTCATTCGCATCACTTCCCGTAACCACCAGTTGAGCTATCCGTCCGCTGACAGTATTGTAGTATTCAAGGAATTTGTCTTGCGGGAGTTCTAACAATCGCAGTTTGTCAACATTATAGCGGCGGACACATAGAAAGTACCAGATGGGCCCTCACCTCTAGAGACCGCTACTACATTGTCGTATAATTCAAGTGCGGCTCGATGCCGGGTTTCCTCGTTTTTAGACTTGAGCTCTAGAAAGAGCTTCTGTGTGGCATCAGCGACTGATGATGCTTGTGACATGGTTGGAGATTGCACCCCAGAACCAGCAGCGCATCCGCCTCGTGGAAAATAAACATCGATTATCGCATTGATAGCTGAGAGGAGAGTGACCGTTGAAGCGCGGATGTCTTGACCTACTAATTATGCATGAGGAAGCTCAGTGACTAGCGCTGAAACGATGATCACCCCGTGACCCAACTGTCGAGGGCGGATGATGTCAGCATCGGCCGTGATCATGTAAGCGGAAGCTCGATTGGGCTAGTGGAAAAGCTGGTGATTGGCCGAAACTAGGCTTGGCGCTGGCAACGGCGCTGCTGGTTGCTATGGCTAACCGTAAGAAAATCCCAATCTGGGTGCGGAAACAAGGACTCTCATATGTACCTCGCTTCTCCACGTCAAGAGTTGCGGAAGACGAGCAAAGCAATTGTTCCCGGTGAAAATGGCGGGAAGGCTGTCACCCGCAGCTAGTTTGCTCCGCAGGTCGCGGGTTTTCTCGCTGCCGCCTGCCCTTTCGCCGCCAGCACCCCCTATCTCGTCGTCGTCTGTGGCCGAGTCCGAGACCGCAACGCTTCCTTATCCCATTCGTGCTGCCATCGCAACGCCTCCTTCCTCCTTACTAAAAGGCGACTGGGGTCTCAAACGGTCACTTCCAGCACAATCTACATCTCAAAGCTCCTCGACTCCCGTCGTCCGCATCAATCATATAGACACGTACGAACATATCACCGATTTCGATTCCGCGGGCGACCATGCCATGACGCTGAGGAAATTCCAAGAACTCTCCCTCCCAATATCTACTGTGATCGAAACTGGTGTCTCATCGGATGCCGGCGGCGGGCGCCACGCCAGTGTTTTTGAAGAAAATGCTGACAACACTCATGAGAGCAAAATGCCTGACACCCCGGATACGAAACGATTCAGATTTAAAGGACCATGGCTAGCGGGACAAAGCCCTGCCGAATTTAATATATACTTAAAAACTATTAGAAAACAAAGGCCACAATTTTTGGAAAAACTTCGTCATATCCTCGCGGAGCGCAAAGTTTTGGAAGCACGCAAAGAGCTTTTGGATCGGGGCGAGCCCCTACAAGAACAGCAAGTTCCGCAGGAATTAGGCGACGAGGAATTTGAGGCAGCTCTTAGGTCCTTACGTGCAAACCCAGAGTCACTTGGGCCCGAAGTCCATAAATTCCTTGATTTGGCCACACCACCAACTTGCCCTAACCAATATCTAAAACGACGCCGCTGGGTAGCCGGGCCTTCCAACATATCCTCCACCGAATATGCAAACCATGGGCCTCCGATGACACATCCGTCTGCGGGCTTGTCATACCTTCGTACCAAAGCATATATGGACAACCACCCGGTTGCCGGGCCACAACAACAGCACAAACCCGTTCAAGCCCGTGTTCTTGGCGCTCGGAAATCGCATAAACTACAAACTGTGGTTGGCGTTGCTGGAATAGTTTTGGAGGATGCGAAATCGCAGGGATGGAGGCAGAATAATATAAGGGTGACAGCCGGCATTGATCCCGACGTTCCCGGTGGCTCTAAATATTGGGTAAAGGCTGAAAGAGCAGCTGTGCGGTCAGACGGAAAACTCGGACTACAGGTTGGCCGACCATCAGAGGCTTCAAAATCTCTTCTTGGGATCTACGAACGTAAACGAGAGGGCTCCATCTCCCTCCCGAACAGTATCCTAAAGCAGGGTGTCCCGAGACTTGATCGCAAATGAGCATGATGTGTATTATATTGTCTATTTGTAACCATTAAGAAATCAACCTATCATCAATTCCCTACTCTGTACTTTGATAATTGAGACCGTTAGAATTTCGGACCGCAAAGCCTAGATGTTTGCACGTGACTTAGGGCACAGTCACGTGGCGGGTTGTCGCACTTCGTAAGCGAGGCGATGGAGTGATATTGATTTCCAGACAGCGAGCAACACGAACTTTTCGACAACCTCACTTGTTGCAGCGCCATCAACAAATACCGCCAAAATGGGTCGCGTTAGAACGAAGGTAAGCTATATTTCTCCTCTCGTTTGAATATGTTACTTTGGTGGCCGAGACTGACAAAATCACCAATGAATCGTACAGACAGTCAAGAAGTCCGCAAAGGTCATCATTGAGCGCTACTACCCAAAGCTCACCCTCGACTTCGAGACCAACAAGCGAATTTGCGATGAGATCGCTATCATTGCTTCCAAGCGTCTTCGTAACAAGGTGAATAGTCGAACATGCTGAGGTTAATGAGTCTGGTTCTGATATGCGAATTCTCAATCTCTAGATTGCCGGATACACCACCCATCTGATGAAGCGTATCCAACGGGGTCCTGTCCGCGGTATCTCCTTCAAGCTCCAAGAAGAAGAGCGTGAGCGCAAGGATCAATACGTCCCAGAGATCTCTGCTCTGGACATTTCCCAGACTGAGACTGGCCAGCTCGAGGTTGATGCTGATACTAAGGATCTCCTCAAGAGCCTCGGTGTAAGTATTGGCTATGCAAGCTATATTTCAACATCGAATCACCGATTATTTACTAGTTACTAATGTTATTGAATTTATTAGTTCGATTCACTCAAAGTCAACGTCGTTGCTGTCGGTCAAGCTCAACAGTCGGAACGCCCTCGTCGCTTTAGATAAACGCACTTCTACTACTTATTACGGCGTTTTTATGGCAACTATGTCGTTTTATGTCTGCGACGGATCATAGGTGGCAGCTTGCAGATACAAAATTCAAGGACATTTCATGAACTCAAGGTGTCGCTGATTCCTTACAGGATGATGCTTGATTGCCAAATCGTTTCCTTTCCATTTCATTTTTAGAGACCCCATGCGGCGGAACTCCAGCCGATCGCGGCAGCTGAGTTTGCCGTCAATGGTATGTAGATGTGTTACGGTAAGGAGGGCTGCTGAAATATTTCTGAGAAAGAACATTTTCCAGGCTCGACATTTAAACTCCATACCTCTTGAACGCCAAGATTCAAACTCCAGCCCTACTATGGGTATTCTTAACAAACGCAAATCTGACCTCCAAAGGCTAAAAGAGCATGTTTTCGTTCTCCAATCGGCCATCGACATTGGATGTTGAAGCTGAGGGTAAATCCGCGTGTAATTGAGGGTCGAACCCTTCAATGGAGCCTCCTTGCATGTTATTTGCCTGCAGAGTCGGCGCTGGTGCTGGAGCTGTGTCCTTTTCTAGAATGTTTACCTGAACTCCAGTTTCGTTCTTCGCGATCGCTAGGGAATCTCCCCTTTCCATTGCCAGTAATTTCAAGGAGTCTTCATCATTCATAGCTAATTTGCCAAACCGAGAGCTGAGAGATTGTTCCTGTCCTGCTGAAGGTCCAACTTCAAGCCTTCGAAGCTGATGTTCCAGAAGTGTCATTTTGGGAGAATGTTGCTTTCCCTTCCCCTGACCACCCTGCCTTCCCTCCTCCAGCAATACAAGATCCACGTTCTTCTTGCCTACCCTCTCCCAGGCCGGTTCTTCGCTTAACTGGACGCGAACGTAGAGAGCTCGCTCGGCACACTCATCGGAACACCATTTTTCCAGCTGTTCCTTGGGCACAACTTTCATCTCTTTTCCTCTCCCGCCTGGTCCACTTCCCTTTGGACCCCATATGATGCGAAATTTCGCTTTCGTGTCCTCTCTTCGATGGTCTCTAGGGCATAACGTATATCCACATCTGCCATCGATATTCCTTTCCAGGATCAAATTATCGTAGTCTGAAGGCTGGAACGGAACCAGCGCAGTTTTGAAAGTAGACGCATCTTCCTCAGAAGGAGAAGCGGGATTCGCATCAGAGGCGGCGGGAAGGGTCATCAAATGCTCAATGCGAGAAAGAATGGCTGCTTCTGTGTCTTTTCGAGCTTGGATGTTACGAGCATGATGAAGGGCGATGGCCAAATGGCGTGGATTTGGCGAACTGCCCCGCGGTGGGGTGTAACTCATGGAGCCCGGCGCGGTGTTTGAGCAAGCATGAACAGCAGGGATGGAGGTTTTGCGCGTTGAACTTGTTGAGGAAGAATCGATAGACGGGTCCATATCTAGCTCAGGGACGAAGCTTGAGAAATGGCCTATATTAGTTGGGCTGCCATCTGACGAAGAGATCAGAAAATATATCCTAAGAAAGCAGTCCAGATCAGAATCAATGATGGCGAGGATGGCTTGACGTAACCAAAAATTTGTTTTGGCGGATTGGCCGTTATAGGCCTCCGTAGGTGGCGTAGTTTAGGAGCTGCACGAGCCACAGCTTAGGTTATCAAACAGCGTTGGCGTGGTGGAGCAACATCCGACACACCTCACTGACGACAACGTCCCTCACCTGTTCTTCTAATCGCAGTATCTGTTACCAGGCTCACTAGGATGCAAATCCATTGAATATAATTCTTTCATATCCTCTTCAACGCCGAAATTCGGTCTGAACTGTGAGTTTTCTCTCCCAGTGATGCTTAAATCTGTAACCCTCCAGGACCCTAACACAACCTAAGAGGAATACCAGGATAATCATTCCTATGCTCTCTGCGTAGGCCTGCAATTTCGTTCTGAATCGCACTCGTCTCCGGTTTTATTGGTCGTGTGATAATCCCAGGAGACAGCCTGATCCGGACCCCGCCCCCGCGCGACGCTTGTTGACAATTGTTCTTCTTCACATCAACAGCCCCAAATGCCCGCCCTTCCATTCACTGTCAAAGCGATCTTTGAATACACCTCTGATCATGAAGATGACCTTACATTTTCAATTGGTCAAATCCTTACGGTGACAGCGGAGGAGGATGAAGAATGGTTCTACGGAGAGTACACAGATGAGACTGGAGCCAGGAAGGAGGGAATCTTTCCCAGGAATTTCGTGGAAAGATACGATCCTCCAGCACCACCTCGACCTTCAAGACCAAGTAGACCAAAAAAGGAGTCTGAAGCTCCCTCGCATGTCGAGGCAGCGGCTCCCCAACCACCTCAACCAGTCAGCAGCCCCACGCCAACAAACCCGGAACTCGAAGCCCCATTGCCAATTGAGAAGGAGTTCGAGTCCAAGCCATCCCAAATCCTTCCACCGCCAGCCATAGAAAGCCAACCGTCAGGTACACATCAACAAGCGCTGCCACAGCCTCCAGTGAGCACCACCTCTAAAGCAGAATCCAAACCTCCGCCACCTCCCGTTGCCGAGAAGCCAACCGGATCGTCCTTTAGGGATAGAATTGCGGCGTTCAACAAGCCGGCAGCATCGCCAATCACACCTTTTAATCCAGCCGGGGTAAATACAAATGCCTTCATCAAAAAGCCATTCGTCGCCCCACCCCCAAGCAAGAATGCATACGTTCCCATGCCAGTCGAAGCATCGCCAGCAAGGATATATAAGCGGGAGGAAGACCCTGAAATAGAGCGAAACCATGAGCGACCAGCTGCTAGGTCACCACCCCCCGTGGAAGCTGGAGATGAAGAGGACCAACCTAAACCTACCTCTCTGAAGGAACGAATTGCGCTGTTACAGAAGCAACAACTCGAACAGGCAGCACGGCATGCAGAAGCAACTCAAAAAAAAGAAAAGCCTAAGAAACCACCCACAAAGAAACGCGTAGAGCCGCAAGAAACTGCAGACCACGGGGATCCCAGCCAGGGTGCGGAATTGGAAAGAACTGTAACTTCTGAAACAGCTAGAGGGTCCCCTCCAGCCACAGATCACCATGACGAGGGTACTCAACACAAATCTCGCAACCCCGTTGTACCCGTCATAAGTCCTCCGCAGCCTTCACGAGAGCTTACAAGCGACACTAATGATGCCGACTACTCCGGCACTGGTGACACAGAGGAAGCCGAGGAAACTTCAACTAGTAAAGAGGACGTCGATGAGAAACAGATGAATCAGGGCATGGACGTGGCAGAGGGTGAACAGGAAAGCCGGAAGGACTCCAAAGGCTCCAAGGCTGAAGCTGAGGGTGAAGCAGCAGAAGGGGAGGAAGAAGAAGGCGAAGATGAAGATGAAGATGAAGAAATTGATCCCGAAATCAAGCGAAGAATGGAGCTTCGTGACCGTATGGCGAAAATGAGTGGCGGAATGGGTATGATGGGAATGTTTGGACCGCCTCCCGGCATGCCAGGAATCCCAAGTGGTGGATATAAGAAACCGAAACCTGCTCCATCAGCTGATAATGAAATGAAATCTCCGGGCGAAGAACGCTCAGCTCCAGCGACACATGCACCTCCTGTTCCGGTTATGGTTCTCCCAGGAATGCAAGCACGCAAGCAAGAGACTATAAAGTCTCCAACCGAAAGCAGGGGAGAAGAGGCAGATGTGCACGTAACCACTGCGGTCCAATCACCTAAAATAATAAATGAGGAATCTGAGATTCCGGATACTTCAGCACAGCCAAAGATAGACAGGGCACCTCCGCCTCCTCCATCAGAAGGTATAAAGGAATCGCCCATACTAGAATTCAGAAACATGTACTGACAATCAAAACAGAACGCTCACCACCGCCACTTCCGCCAAGTCATTCGAGGCCAGCGCCTCCTCCCGTTCCAGGCGACCGGCCCATCCCCCCTTCTTCTGCACCAGACTGTAAGTATTCGACACGTCGTGGATATGATTTCTGGCTAATCACAAATGCAGCCCGTGCTCCTTTGCTGCCTACTAGGAGAACGATGTCTCCGAGCCTAGGCGAAGAGTCAGATGATGAGCTCTCTGCTGTTCCCGAAACTTTGCAAATTGAAAGTCAATCGAGCGATAGCTGTCCAACTGCAGTCCTTCCTAGCCGAAAAGAAGATGTAGCGCCGCCTTTGAAGTCACCTACAGCAACTGAAGAGAGACGATTAAGCCATCCACCTCCAGTTCCACAGATTCCTATTGTGCCATCCGCCCAGAGTCGTCCACCTCCGCCGCCTCCGCCTTTCCCGGTTAGTCGTAAGTCAACAAACGATAGTCGGATGAGCGCAAGGACACAGACGGGGCTCGCTGGAAATGACACGGAAGAAGAAATCACAGAATACGAGGGCGACTATGACACCGATATTGCTTCTGGCGCAAAGCACAAGGACGCTCTTAAAGCGCATGGACGCGATTCTAGCGTGGATGAAGGCACCATTACGGATGACTTCAATAGTCAACCTCCCAGAACTTCACACGACATACGTCCACCACCTCCTCCTCTTACCGGCGCCCCTCGTGGTGCCCCTCCACCTCCTCCAGCCCAACCCCCAAGATCGGTTCGTCAATCCGTTGACATGCCAAGACTACCTCCGCCTCCAATTCCTCCTCCTAAAGATTATGGTGCAAAAGATGATGATGATGAATATGATCCATACCGGTATGATGGACAGTCCACTGTTCCTCTCTCCGAAAGCCCGCCGGCTGTGACAGCGAAATCACCTTCAGAAGAAGCCAGCGAAGAGGACATCTATCCGACGTCGCCACGTAGGCGTTCCATCCACTCGCCTCCCTTACCAGCAACTGAACGCATTACTGCGCAGCCTCCCCCTCCTCCAGTCCAAGCCCCTCCACAGCCTACATCACGAAGTCAACCGTCTCGTCAGTCGGCCGATCTCCTTAGAAGTCAATCCAATACCCGTAGATCTATGGATATTCCGCGGATGTCTATGGAGGGCTATATTGCAAGTGATGTCGACCTTGGGGAGAACACATTTTGGTGGACGCAACCAAAAATCCCTCCACCCTTTTTCCAAAACAGAAAGGACATCCTCTATGAAATTGAAGAGGCTTCATCCACGAAAAGAGGTGGCAAGACCACAATCTCCAAGGATATTTATGTTCTATTCATGGACTATTCGCAAACTGTTATCACTGTTCAGTTTGATTCAAAAAACCCTGGCGATGTTGTTCTGGAACAGCGCCACGAACCACCGCCTCCTCGACTCCGTCAAGATCAACTCGAAAATGCTCATGCTCAGTTTGGGTCTCGTATTTCGGAAGCTGTAGCCTCCAAACACAACACCACCGTCGGCGACGGAACACCCCATGCCTTGGTGCAAGCACTACTTGCTCCACTTTCTGACGCTCTTCTCCCGGTCGGTATTCGTACGTACGGTGCTGTGGTATATTCGAATCTAGCCAACGCATCTGTTCAACAATACGATGAAATTCGTGCTGGCGACATTGTCACCTTCCGGAATGCTCGCTTTCAAGGTCACAGGGGAACAATGCATCAAAAATATAACATTGAGGTTGGAAAACCAGATCATGTTGGCATTGTCGTTGACTGGGATGGTACCAAAAAGAAAGTTCGAGCATGGGAGCAAGGTCGAGAAAGCAAAAAGGTCAAGATTGAAAGTTTTAAACTAGGGGATTTGAAGAGTGGAGAATGCCGTGTTTGGAGAGTCATGCCGCGCAGCTGGGTTGGGTGGGATGGTGAGAAATCATAGTCATAGATTTCTCAACCTTTCCTACTGTCACACATTTCGAGGTGTTAGCATGGGCATGTTGGAGAATTGGAATGAAAATGGCAAATTGATAAAGGTTGATGCATCATTTTGTCAAGCTCGGCACATTGTTTTGCTATGGTTCATTCGCTCACTTGCTCGCTCATTCACTTACTCCTGAAATTCAATCGCTTTTCCCCCAAGACATAGCTCCCAGTGAATATGCTTTGTTTGGGTATCCAGGGGCTCTCTTTCTACCCAGCATTGTCCTGTCCCATTCAGCACAGTTGATTTATATTTGGCCCAAGCTTTTTGACATAGCATAATATCTGTCCATAAGTATGTGGTAAAGAATGAAGACGGATGTCAATACATTTCAAAAAGCCGTTGGTACGGGCATATGTTTAAGAATGTTCCCATTGATTTTTTTTAAATAAAAAAAAATCAACAGCGAGCGAGCAAAATGCTAGGTGCAGTCATAGTTCTGATCTCAGCAAGAACAATATAGTACTCCATGCCTGGTATATACAATGTATTGTTGCCAAACTTCCCAGAAAATCCCTTTTCAACTAATGCACAAAAATACCTTCAAGACTCAGATGAGGAGCAATTCACCCGTAGCCGCCCCGCCCACGGCTTGCGGTTGGTATGGTTGTTGGCCAACCT
Organism: Uncinocarpus reesii 1704; assembly: GCF_000003515.1. Classification (NCBI taxonomy): domain Eukaryota; kingdom Fungi; phylum Ascomycota; class Eurotiomycetes; order Onygenales; family Onygenaceae; genus Uncinocarpus; species Uncinocarpus reesii. The sequence continues at coordinate 4,132,151 of NW_003052500.1, read as the reverse complement.
GGTTCACAATATATTGCGGTGACTGTAAGCCATTTGATCCCTCATCGGCGGCATCACCGCCAGCCAAGCTCATCGCGGCCATTTGTTGACTTCCTACTCCAGCGAAATACACATCAGCGGCGGTCACAGCTGCAGACATGTCGCCACCTAAAGTAGGGTTAATATTTGAAGGGATAGCATCATTCCTCGCTGCGAGAAGGGTAGATATGGGTATCGAGAACGGGGTATCTGTAGCTTCGCCTGCCGGTGATTTCTGTAATGCAGGACTGTTTCCCAAGCGCTTTGGTCTTGCATTTCGGAAAACCTGTTGCACAGGTTTCAGGTAGACAGTTGCCAAAGTTCCGACATTTAGACAAAGCTCCTCGAGAGTGCGAGGATCTAACCGCTCACTTTCTGCTGTAATAGGTGGCTTTTCACCCATCACAATATCTTTTGCGGCTGCTGGATCGGTAGAGAGGAGCCGCCAGTACATGAATCCTCTGTCCCGGAGATCCGGGTCGTCCGTTTCTTCTGTACACCACTTCAAAACTTGCGGAACAAGCTGCTGGCCTTTGGTGGGTCGTTGTATGAATAATTTTACAGTTGCTGTGAGAAGCGCAAGTTGAACTTCCACTGGTTCATCGTGGAATGTTGCTAAGAAATCTTGCAAGAAGGCGTCGGAGTTTTCTATCCGATCCGCATATTGTCCAATTATCCAAATAATAGCCGCCTTCGCTTCAGGCTCATCAAGTTCGTCGATGTTCTTCATGACTGCTCCGATAATGCCTTCATACTGATTCGGATATTTTCGGAAAATATTTCGTATGACCACGGTTGCTTCCTGGACAATATATGGGATTTTGGCGTTAACCAGGTCTAGCAATGTTTCAATGCATTGGTTGGATGCGGACTCGATTTTGATCGCCAATTTTCCGATAGCTCGTACTGCTTTACGAACAAAATGCACATCAATCTCGGTAGCGTATCTATGATGATAGTTAATAATGTGTACATGATGTGGGTCTAGTGAGGCTCACTCTCTCAACTCTGTTAATACCACAGAGATATTGTCCTTGGTTGCTAACATAAAAATCAATTCGAGCTTTGTGACTTTGACGTAGATCGGGTCATTGTATTTGCAGAAAAAGACACGGATGTCGTTTCGCAAAACCTCGGGCTGTTTTTGTAGAATAAGAATTGCGTTTCGAAGGGCCAAATACTGGACTTCGGGTCCTTTAGATAAAAGCGTTACAAGCGGAGGTGAGAGCTTCCGTGCTAAAGACGTAATCTGCTTTTGGTCGGCGATGTAATTCATCAGGTAGAGTATAACACGGATACAGGTCAATACAACCGCAGAATTCGAATGCGATAGGCGCGGTGCAATTCTCTCAGCTAATAGTAGTGCTTCTGAAGATTCTCGGGGCACATAGGACATCAAAGCTTCGAGGATGTAGGTTTGTCCCCACCTAAAAGAGAGTGAGTTTGGTATGCCAGGTAGGTAAGCCGCGGGAGCAAACGTACTCGGAGCAATCTGGAAGAATGGAAATCATTTTTGAAGCGCTAGCATAATCAATCGTCAGCGTGATAGATTCGCTTCTTTCCCATATATCCATCAGTGCAGCTAGTGCACTAGACACAACGGTGGGGTTTTCATCTTTAAGCATGCCATTCAGTCGATCGATCAAGTCTGATGTCTCAGCAAGCCTTCGATCATGGTCATAGAGCTTTGCAACCGCAAAACATGCGGTTTTACGAACATAGGGATCTCCATCGTTGAGCAGCCGCTTTATCGGCTGGACGGTGGCCTCGACAAATTCACGAACGTGGAGATACGAAATAGTTCGCAGAGCAAGGGCACGGATAAGGGGATTTGTGTCATTCATATCCTACGTCCCCCGGTTAGCCTATGAAATAACCAAGGCCGTTATACCCTCGATGCGTACATCTAGTAGATATGGCAGTGCTTTCATCGCGACGTCGGGTTTCGTTCTGGAGTAATTGACGAGGAATAAAAAGCACCTAGCCAGATATCCGTCAGCCATGTTCTCACTTTCGCTCGCGCGAGGAGGAGCCGGCATACATCTTTTTGATTTCAAGGCTTGGAATGGTCATGCATTCAATCACGTCGGGGAAAAGTGCAATCATATCATTATTGCTCATCGTCATATTCGCCACGATCCTTTTCAACGCAATCTTCTTCGAGGAGTAGTTTTTGTCCTTTTTGCCGCCGCCATGGAGCTCCATGCGGAGCTCGTTGACCTTGCCCTGCGTATTGTAAGCGGGAGCTGCCCTCGCCGAATGTGGCAGCATAAACACTCTGGCAGCAAACATCTCGACTTCCGGGGGGAGGCCGGTACGCAAAGGGGCATGCGTCAGAAGATCAAGTACCGCAGCTCTCCTTTTCGGAGATGCTAATAGCCAAAGATAGACAATAGATGAAATAGCAGCTCAGAAACGAAACAGAGGCGCAATAAAAGGGCAGCAGGAGATATGGGCAGAGCACATACCCTCGCAAATAGCTTCGCATCTCCCCCGCTCGAGGACATCGTTCCGTCTGCTGCTTAACTGCGGAGAAAGCTTCTGAGGTTGCGTCTAGCGATGTCGGGACAAGGAAGTAGATGGCAGGGTTACCCTCTCGCTTGGGGCGTCGTCAATCACATCAAGAAACGGCCAGGGAGCAAAATCGACTCGATAGCTGAGATTCGTATGCTCTTTGCACTCTAGCTCAGCGTTGATTACCGGCTCAATTGAGTGGAAGACGAGAAGAACGTTGTGAGGCTGCAGGACGCGGTACAAACACAAGACAGCCGCCACGGTTCCACCTGGACTGACTGCCTGGCCTCAACCATCCGCGAATTCCATCCACCACCACCACCACCTACCATCGACGCACAAAAGGCCTCCAGTCGCTACTCGACCTATTCATATTCAGCATGGCTTCGCCGGTTGCTCTCCCTCAATGGGCCATCGACATGAACTCAACGCCTCCGAAGCCCTCAAAGGCAAACTTCCCCAACCCGCCAGGCTACTCATCCTCCCCAAAAACCAGCTCAAAACCAGTGAGTCTATCGTTGCTTTCTCTGTCGGCAACATGGCGATTCTTAGTCTTACGGCATTTCTTATTTTCTCACAGCTCAAGTCCGCACCCTCCTCCGGCTCATCCCCACGAAGCTCCGCCGAAACCGACGCGCTCAAGCTGAAGAAAGCTTGGGAAATTGCCTTTGCGCCGGCAAAGCAACTCCCAATGAACGCCATAATGATGTACATGTCCGGAAACAGCCTACAAATTTTCAGTATAATGATGGTTTTCATGCTGTTCAAAGGCCCCATTCAAGGCTTGCTAGCGACCAATTCTGCTTTTGCCAAATTTGAGACGGAGGGCATCCGGACAAAATTGATCGGAGTGAAGATGGTGTATGTTTTGATGCAATTGGTGCTTCTGGCGTTAGGTGTGTGGAAGGTCAACGGGATGGGATTATTGCCGTATGTTCGACACTAATGTTGTTTTCATGCTCCGCTTGACGATGGCTAACTGATATTCTCAGAACTACGAGGTCGGACTGGCTTGCTTGGGAAACGGAAAGGATACCTCTTGAAAGGGCTTACTTTTCATTTAGATGAGAAAGCCTGCAGTTTCGCTGTGCTACTCCGTATATACAGCCCTCCGTTACTTGCTTCCCGGCCCTGTTATCAATTTATTGCCAGTCGCTTCTGGGATTTGTTTTTTCCATTTCCCCTTATCATGACTCCCTTCCACGGACATCGATTTCACTTCTCTTGATCTTTTCTCCATCCTGGATTATAATAAACGGTAGCCAACATCATAGGAGCCGTGGTGAGCATACCGAAAGCTACCACAGTGAAACTCCATCCCCGACCCAACTTGTCTACCATGGGTAGAATCCCCGCGGTCGCTCCCGCTCCAAGAAGACACCGAACAAGATTATTTGCGGCTGTGGCTGTCGCGGCATTGTTTGGGTGCAAATCGACAATCAGTGTTCCAAGTGTATTAAAAGCGCCGAGCAGCGACGCTCCAGCAAAGAATAGAGCAGCTAGGGGAAATGCAACAGATACATTAAACTGCAGGGTCCAGCCGAACACCAGTGTGCTACAGCATGCGACAAAAAGAAGCGGTAGCGTTAGTTGAAGCCTTGCTTTTTCGATCGGGAAATTCTTCAGGTCTCGCTCCTTATTTCTTTGAATGGGATACCCAATCTCCTTGGCGATTCTTTTGTAATTCCAGTCGACGATATAGCCGGTGATGATTGAGGCCACGGCAGAGCCCACGCCGAACGGAAGGAAACAAAGACCGATCTGAAACTCGCTATATCCATATTTCTCGTCAAAAATTTTCGGGATGGAAGCGGCAATCACGTAATACCCGCAGATAATAATTGCATTGCTTAAGAGCGTGAGCATGGTATCCTTTCGAAACACGATCAATATCGCATTTACAGGATTAGGGATTCTCCATTGTGGCCTCATGGCTGGCCGATCCGCATGCTGGCTCGATTCATGCCTGTCCGCATACGAAACAAGTGACTTATTCCACCTCGGCGGCGGTATCGACCCGTTTCCCACAATATTCCTCGATGTTTCCGGACAGAACAAGCTGTACTGGATAATGAACACCGAAGCCATGATAACGAGGAACCAGAATATTGCTCTCCAGCTCAGGTAATGGGCCAGCAAACCACCGATTACGGGCCCGATCGAAGGACCTGTCGACGAGCCTGCCATGGTATAACCGATATACGACCCCCTCTGGGCTGATGGGGCTATATCAGCCACAACTCCAGAAGCAAGAGCAATCGTCGCGCCGCTCCCAGCGCTCTGCAAGCACCGCAACACAAGTAGAGCCGCGAAGTTGTTCTGCAATGCCAGCCCAATATTCGCAGCAATATATATGGCAAAACAAGCCATATATGCCGGTCGCTTGCCTGCCGTGTCCGCGAAATCTCCCACGAACATCGGTGCCAAACCTTGCATTACCTATCCATTGGACCATCAACTGGTCAATATTAAGGAATCTCTTTTTACTTCGAGATACATACCATATATGTTGTGATGCTCAAGTTCATCTCCCAGGCAGAAACCTTCAAGTCTCTCCCCATGGCATTCAACGCCGGAAAATAAATGTTTGCCGAAAGAAGGGAAAAGAGGCCAGCCCATGAAGCACAGACGACAATGTATCGCCGCAAACCTGGCGAAAAGACAGAGTATACAGGCTCCTCCTGAGGGCCGTCAAGCATATACTCCCCGCTCTCAACAAGACTGGGACTGCAATTTGGTTCCACCCCAGCCAATGAGCCATTCTCCAAGGTGGAATCGCTGGCTCTCAGAGCAGCAGACGCCATAGTGCCCTATTGTGAAGATGTTCAGAGGGTTGAAAACAACAAGTTCCCCTTGATGAGGGGTAACAGAGGTAGACCAAGTTCACCGCTCAAGCCAGAGATCAGACATCAAGAAAGAGCGAACCACTGATGCTGGGATTCGCGTTCTCTTGAATGTGATCGTTACCGCTAGCATGCTTGTGATATCGATGCCTATCAATCCCGATCTTGATCCCAGAACTGCACAGCAAGAGCAAGGAGAATGCCAGTTGAGGACCATGCCGTAACACCTACATGATGAACCCTGCCGTTCATAATTGCAAGCCAACAATCGCCCGGCCACCTGTTCATGATAGTTTCAGGGCCATGCACGCCAGATCTTCCCCCATTACGGGATAAAAATGCCGGCTTGAGCTCAAGAGAAAAGAACCAAGGTCAAAATACAATCTGTCATGCACAGCAACATCCCGTCGCGCTGCAGGAACCACGGGGCCCATTCCTGTGGCACCTCTCCCCATTGTGTCTGCAAGATTGTTGCCCGTTAAGCGCGGGAACAAAGGGGATGGCAGCACGGAATGCAGTCCGGCTCCACATTGGCGCCCAAACCATGCTATCAAACTATCTTCCGAGTATTCCCCAAACCGGTATGCTGACTACGGACTGGAAAGGGTTAGATATGCATCGCGCAGGCAAACACGGAGCTTGCATCCTTCCGGGCCACTATGAAAGTTTTCAACCAGAAAAGACAAGGCAGATTGGGTGAAGTATCAGCTTCACCGCGAGCATGTTCCCGGTATGAAGGGCCCTGCAGGACAGGACCCGCAAAACCACTGTTGTGTAATGTTGTTCATCTCCAGATTCTGCCAAAGAATTACTATGACATGGCCTGTCAACCCCTGAGTTTTACAAGCTTCATGAAAGGAAACCTGGGGTCAATGTTGAAAACGCAGCTCCAGCACAATACTGTAAGGAAATTTATGCTTGATTATTGGCAGTATGATTTACTTGTTAGCATCAAGCCATAGTTATATTACTAAGTCCTAACATAAAGGCGACGGTTAGATGTATGTACACCATGCTAAAGGGCGATATGGAAGAATGGCCGTGCAACTCCTATTGAGAAATTTTCCTTAATTTCCCTGATCTTTCTCCTGGCCTGCTTTGCGGCAGGCCTCAAAGAAAACGTGAACAAAATCCCAGACGTCGGCAAATGTGTTGTATAATGGTGCCGGGGCTACGCGGATCACATCAGGCTTTCTTTGATCGAGGATAATGCCATTGTCGGCCAAGTGACCGAATATGCTTTCGAGCAACCCGGGTTTCAGCAGCACGCTTAGTTGTGCTCCCCGAGCTTCGGGATTCGACGGCGTTATGATGGTGAACAGCTCACCGTCCGGACGGACATTGCTGGGGGAGTTAAGGAGTAAGTGCTCCAAATACGAAGTTAGAGCAAGGGACTTTTTCCGGATTGCAGCCATTGTAGCCTTGTCGAACATGTCAAGCGAAGCGAGGACAGCGCTCATATCAAGCACGGATGGGTTCGAGAGCTGGAATCCAGCCGCGCCAGGACGAGGAACAAACTCTGGTAGGGATCTTGTTAACGGATTGAAAAGGGCCATTTGTCACCATGTTCCGAGAGCAACTTACTGTTATCCATGAGAAATCGCAGGTCCTTGTCTCCACCCCACCAGCCAGACAACCGGTGTCTATAAGGGTCCTCTTTGTTCTGCATGTCAACTTTGCCATGCTTCTCGTGCACAAACAAACCTCCCATGGAACCGGGTCCCGAATTCAGGTATTTGTAGGTGCACCAAGCCGCAAAGTCCACGTCCCACTCATGTAGCTTCAGTTCAACATTTCCAGCGGCATGGGCACAATCCCAGCCGATAAGTAAACCCTTGGAGTGGGCATGGGCGGTAATGGTTGGGATATCGAGATACTGTCCGCTATAATACTGGATGCCAGGCAGCAGGATCAAGGCAGTGCTATCAGCATGCTCGTCGATGACCTTGAGGATCTTTTCTGTCGGAAGAACGGGGTCTTTTAGATCCTTGGGCTCAATGAGCACCATGGCATCTTTGGGATCAAAACCGTGGAGCCGAATTTGAGATTCGACGGCATACTAGAGCAAAAATGTATCAGCCACAGCCCTGCAAAGAACAAGTATGATGCCCGTCCGCCTACATGGTCACTAGGGAAAGCCTTCCCCTCAAGGATTATCTTATACTTCTCCTTTGTTGGCTGATAGAAGCTGGCCATGAGAAGATGCAGGTTACCCGTCAACGTGCTCATGACGGCTACTTCACTTGGAAGCGCGCCCACGACGCCGGCCATCAGCTTCGCAGAGGCATCATCGCAGTCCATATACGCTGGGAAAGGCGAGTCTTCGAGCCGCGTAAAATGCCCGAGGACGGCCTTGGTCGCCCATGTCTGCAAAAGACTGTCGACGTATGTACGAGTGCTTTTGGGCTGAAGGCCAAGGGAGTTTCCGCAGAAGTAGATGCAGTCGGGAGACGGGCTCTCTAGTAAACCGGGTGTTGGTCAGCTAACCGTGCCTACATGTCGCAGCAAGGGAAGATCCAACCTTGTTCCGCGACAGCAATAGTTTTTCGCTTCAGATCTGCTTTGGACGGGATGATGAATTGGTTCCTGTACTCGCGAAGCGGATCTGCAGCATCCAGCGACTCGGCGTATTCCCTTCCAAAAGATGAGCCCCTGTAGGGGAGTTCTGTTTTGAGACCGTCTGCCATTGTGGTTTTGGGAATGTATAGTTAACTACTTTCAATTTTGCAGAGCTGATCGAGGCCTTGTTTGACTACTTTATGCCTCCAGCGGCGAGGGTCAAGGTCCCCTTCACTGATATTATTGACTTTCACCCCACTCCTGGCTGCCCAGGGTTACATAGTCCGAGCCATCGCCAGCTTTGGCTGAGTTTCGGCAGAAGAAGAGCGTTAGGCATGATTTCAGAGCTAGTGAGCTTGCAAAGAGGCAAAACGGTTAAATATCCGGTGCCAGCCGGTCTCGAAGGAGTTTATCTTCCGGCGGAGGGGGGCACTGCGAAACACTACGGAAAAAGCAGATGGGAAATTATCAACATCATCAAAATGCGAGTTTGGCGCCAACTGTCGCCGGAAGCAGACGACCGGGCATGACTCTCTCGATCTCATATTTCACTCTCCAGCCGGAACAGTGGCCTGGCAGCAGAAGCCTGGGCTCCAACGCTTTGAGATCTCTGACGGTGGCCTCGATATGGGCGGGCTCGCTTCCGGCAAGATGATATCCACCGAAAATTGCGTAGACGGGGACGTTTTTCCCCACCAAATCCACGGCGTGCCTCGACGCGTTTACAACGCCGGCGTGACTGCAGCCGGTGAATATCACAATACCCTTGTCTAGGGAGATCTTATCAGCTTCCGAGTAGCCGCACAGTCAAGGACGACCGCCCTCTATCTTACCTTTCACATTACATGCAAGCAGTCGTTCATCCCTGATCGCCTCGTCCTTGTCCCATGTACCGGTTGCTTTATCAAAGCGCACTGCATGCTTCAAACCGGTCTCGTACTCTGTCACCCGCGGAATCTCCCCAGAAATCAGAAACATATCGTCCAGCACCGTATGGGGGGTTGTGCTCTTCTCGATCCTTGCCCCAGCATCCTCAATCTCCTCGAATGTGGGGTCTGCCTCCAGTGAAACTGTCTCGGAGCCAATTGTAAATCCCCGGTAGTCTGGCCGTGAGTCGTGCAGATCAACCACGAGATCGTGGCCGCTGCGACCATTCGCCCTTTGTGCTTCTCGGATCATTCGTATCGCGCGAAGCATGCCGCCTTATCCATGTCGAGCTGTCAACATCCTCAACGCCCCCCAAGCCCGGGCCACATTTCATTCATACCTGAGTGGTCTCGATGCCAATGCGATAGCTGGATGAGCTCAATCGTCGAAATGTCAGCCCGCAGGCGATTGGCGTTCCGTTCCCAAACGGCTTCTTCGGGACCGGTGTCGAACAGCACCGTATGTTTGGTATCTCCTTTTGTAGCTGTCTGTCGAATCACGCATAAGCTCATCCCGCGGCCGGCTTGAAAATCCACAAGTCTTGGAGGCTTACGATCATCACTGAGAGCCCATGGGCGGAGCAGCAAATGCTGCTCATGCGAAGCTCCTTGGAAGCATCCCCTCTATCGTGCAAGGCATGGGGAGATTCGAGTGCGATGTTCCCCATCAACCCGGTCGACTGGACCGTGTTTGGCGGGGGAGGGGACATGACATCAAGTTCATTGTCGACGATGACTGTAATGTCGAGAGAATCGATTTCAACAAGCGAGGCCATGTTCGACTCTAGGTCCCAAGGTACAATCAACTGTGATGGAATGCAGGTGTGCAGAGCATCGCACCGGAACGAGGAGCATCTAGAGGCTGCGGGGCCGGATTAACGACCAAACAAACTGTAGCCCGTTACGCCCTCCTCTAGATGTTTATTGAGAACTGCCTAATATACATCTATCCATCCTCTGGCCTCAATTCCTACGAGCCAACCATCGACTAGTTTGCATATAGCGAGCCTGGTCAATCAAGTGTGGCTGAACCGGTTTCTTGCTCGATCTACAACAGCCAGAAAGCACCGAATCTTGGAATATCTGGAAGCTTCATCGAAATGACGTGAACGAGAGCTTATCCCACAATATTTGCCAATCGCAGAGCAGCATCACGGGCGAGCAGCGGGAACTCTTTGCCCGGTGACCTCAAAGGTAGGAGCATATATAGATGAAATGGCCACTATCTCGCCCTGCCAGACCAAGGTGGCCCTTTTGAACTCTCATCGAGGACGACGGCCCAATATATCACATACCGTTCAATAATAGTATACACACACACACACACACACACACACACACACACCTAGCAACGCTGAGCGACAATCGCTTTCAAGATGGTTCGGATTTCAGATGCGATAAAGCAGGATCAGGAGGAGATGCGCGATCACTACCAGAAGACCATTGAGGCCCCGGATGCCGAAACAATGCAGCGCTGGGGCAACCAGGTAAACATCCAGTATCATGAGCCCAAATTTTCCTCCTGCACTGAAACGATAACAGCTTGGTTGGGAGCTCGCCCGCTATGCCGTGGCTGAGGAGCTCGTTGTCTACCCAGCCCTCGAGACTCATATGGATCACGGCAAAGTCATAGCCGATAAGGAGAGGAATGAAAACCAACAGGTATGGCTACGGATAGCCCCCCAAGAAGTTGGTCGAAATGCTAACAAGGCTGGAAATGATAGATCAAAACTACCCTCGCCCAGCTCCAGCAGATGTCGGCTAGTGATCCGCAATATCGCGTCACGCTAGATCAGCTCATGAGCAAACTGAACCAACACTTTGACGAAGAGCAGGACGAAGATCTCCCATCTCTGGAGTCGGTGCTGGATGAGCCGGTGTCGGAACAGATCTCCAGGAGATTTGAACGAACCAAGATTTTGATGCCCACCAGAGCCCACCCGAACGCGCCGACTCAGCCGTTTTTCGAAACCGTATCAGCGTTTATGCTGGCGCCGATCGATCGGATTGCGGATATCATGTGGCGTGAATTCCCTGACTATTAATACTGAGGAATAATTACGTGCTGGTCCTGTAGAGGTCTGTGGCGTCGAGTGTATGGATCTGCAGTAAAATCGCTGTGAGCATTGTGAGAATAATAAGGGACTCAGCTACTTAGCCGCTATCATTTGACTCTGTTCTTCCGCATATCTACCAGTCTATGTAGTTCCATCGTAGAATGAGCTTTTTGCGCAAGATGTCCGCAGTGAGCCAATCGGAGTGGCGTGATTCAACTTAGTCAGAATCTCGCGATGGAACTGAATGCGAGAGGCAACGGATAATTCCAGATTCGACTGAGAATCCCATTTCTTATCTGCATTCCCGCCTGCCAATAAATCGCACAATGTCACAGCGAACGCTCTATTCGGTGGGCTGTCGGCTCACCCAGTGTCCAAGCTCTCCCGCCGCATCCCTCTCCCGACAATGCGCGCGTCACATTTCCTCGACCAGTTCAAAACAGCGCTTTGCTTGGTTCAGAACCCGTTCCGGTCCTCACTCTGCCTCTTTGACCTCGTCACCTCAGCGGATTTCCCGAGCGTCTCGAGGCTTCCGCCAAACCCAAGCACAGAGCCGCTTCTTGCTCGATCGTCGATTAGCATTTTCAACGACGGCTGCGAACCAGAAGACGACCGTTTCTTTAAATCCGAGGGCCGATGATGATGGGAATCCGATGACGGTTGAGATATCTGCTCGTGCTGCAAAGGTATGGTTGATCAACTTCTGCTTGCCGGCCCCAAAATCAAAATCCTCTTCCGCGATGATAATGCAAGTTGCTTTACATACCAAGCACATACGACCACAGGAAGTGGAAAACAGGGCTTCCCGTCCGCTCAGCCGTACTTAAGCCACTTGCCGGCCGGCTAGTAGTTGGGTGGGTGACCACCAGCGAATCCCGGCTGTTGTATGTTTTTTTGTTGTTGCGATTTATTTTCCTTTTGCCATTCTTGTCTCTCGATTCTGCGCCGTCGCTTGAGCCGCAATAGCTAACAACTGACGACCAGCGCCTCCGAGAACTAACCGACCCTTCATCCAAATCTTCCAAGGCCGAACCATACGATCATCTTCGCGTCACCGTCACAAGCGGCGGTTGCCATGGCTTCCAATACCTAATGTCCCTCGACCCATCCTCTAAAATCGATCGGGAGGAGGACACTGTTTTCGAAGCAGACTCGGAAGACGCTTCACAAACCAATACCCCGCCAGCGGGCGAGGCGAAAGTGGTCATGGACTCTGCATCGTTGGAACTGCTTAAAGGCAGTACGATCGATTACACCGTTGAGTTGATAGGGAGTCAGTTCAAAATTGTGAATAACCCGAGAGCTTCGAGTAGTTGTGGCTGTGGGACGAGCTTCGATGTTACCGAGTGATGATTTGGAATGCAATTGTTTACTCCAAGGCCGTACCAAGGCCGTATAGGTACAGGTCTGCACCTTGCCACGGCTTGCGACAACCTGCTACATAGACACATGGGCCCGCGTGTTCCTCCATGTATGCATTTCTATGCCTTCTTTTTGTATAATACACGACATAGACTTTTGCACGTTGGCAGCAAAAAACGAAACACACAATCATCCAATTTTATGCCGAAACCATGAGCAATGGATGCGCGTCTTGAAGCCATGAATCGAAAAGTTTCGAGTAGTGAAAGAGGAATAAGCCATTAGAATAATAGAAAAAAAACATAGACCAAGGGCGCCTAATAAGAGGTAATGGAAATCATGATCATGACGCTCTTGATAAGAGATCATTCCTGAACAACATAGGCCGTTTAGAGACGGGAAAATCCAAACACAGACTCCGCGTCTTTCTGCTCATAGCCATAAAGAGATAAAAGAGTAGCATCAAAACAAATTTTTCCCCATAACCGCTAGAACACTATCTGCGCAATTCGGAGAACGTGGGCTAAACTCGGAAACCACCCTCAATTAATCCTCTTTGAGCCGTTCAATAAGTCCTAGCAAGGTTGCGCAAATACCAATCCACCAGTCTTCGACCAGCCTTGGCCTCGCTGATATGAATCAAGTCGCCCTCAATCGCATAATCCAAATCACCAGAGTTGACGACTTCGCCCTCCAACAAACCTCCTTCCGACCATCTTACCTGTCTGCTGCGGAGCTTGTTCACGAGAAGCCAAGACCGAAGTTGCTCAGGTTCGACATCAAGGAAACCAGCAAGCTTCTTCAAATCCATGGTGGTGTAAAGTTTCAGGTAAGATTTCACAGTTGGGTTGTAAAGGGTATTGCGAACTTCGTCCATGAAGATGGCGGTATGATGGTCAACTGGGTCGACGTTGAGTCCTGGGTTTTCGAAATCAGGTGGAGTTGGGCTGATGAATTTGGGGCAAGCAGAACGGAAAAGTTCTTCAAATAGTGGGAGCGCCTCTGGTCCACCACGCTGGAGACGAGTGAGCTGATCTCCGTACTTCTCACGCAGGGCGGAGTGGATAGTGTCATCCAAACGGGTTGGGTGGAAAGCGACGCAAATGGCGACGAGCGCAAGGATCTGATCGTTCTTCTTCGCAATCGCGTCATAGCTCTCCCGTCCCTTTTGGAAGTTCTTGGTTCTTGAGACGTAGACCAGGATGTGGCTGAAGGTGCGGATGGCGTCCGCGTAGCGGCGCATCATCATGTATGAGAAACCAACGTAGTAGTACGTGGTGAAGTGGGCGGCCATGACCCGTGCGAACATTGCCTTTTTGTTCATCTCAATATCGTCAAGAGTCTTGAGAGCCAAGCTAAAATCACCCAACAAGCAATGGACCCGTAGCAAGCCAATGATCGAGAAATATCCGAGCATGCGATAAAGAGGGCGAGACCCATACTCCCCAGCAACGGCCATGGGGTCCTCGTTGAGCTTTATGGCTGCCAGTTGCTCGCTAATTTGAGACCGTTGAATGAGGGAGTAGAGGACGTTGAGTACGGAATAGCATCCCCAAGTGTTGGGATTTTCCCGGAGCAGCTGTGCTTCCTCCTCGTTCGATCCGGTACGGGCAACCCGGTTTCTATAACGACAAAATGATTCAAACTGATAGATGAACTCGTCAATCACGTCCCAAGCCCAGTAATACTAAACAATTCATATCAATGTTAGCCTTGTCTTTCACCCAAAAGTATTCCAGAAAAAGTAAAAAAAAAAAAGCCCGACGTACAGAAGGCACTTCCAAATCCACCGGCCCATCAGAGTTTAAAATATAATGGAACAGATTGCAGTAATTATCGTAGCTCGCAAACTTGGTCTCAAGGGTCGCCTGGAACTCGAGCGGAGTCGCTGCCGCCGCCAGCTGCGCTTGGATACCCTGTGCCTGCGAGGCACTTCCTAACGAGGTGGTGCGATCCAATTCACTCATTCCATCGTCGAAGTGTACTTGCTCCTTATAATTGTTCACGAGTGCCTCTTCTTCAACATCTGATTCATCCTGCAAGTTGGGAGCCGGTCGGCTGGCCGGGTACGCTGTGCGAGCGTCGACTGACATTTCTGCGCGCACGGAGGGAGAATTGATAGGTACGGTCTTGTGATTAAGCTCAATCGCTTCGTATAAGAGGGTACGGTGCGCTACGCGTACGCCTTGACGTCGAGGTTGCTGCCCTGCTGAATTTTTGATGTTGAACTCAGGTTTTCGATTTTCGCTTCAATGTGAGTGCTTTGTGCTTATCTTATCTTAGCGTGCATCTCTGGATCCCGATCACGTGAAATAGAAGCTACAAGTATTCACGCTCGGGTGACTCTATATGGTCAACTTTCAAGGCCACGTTGGGCTTGTTAATTATTATAGCAAATAGCAACTATGGCTCTAGATGAGTATTGCAACCGGCCGCACCTCATACCCCAAAGTCGAAAGAGATAGAAAAGACAAGTCTCCACACCATAAACCCAGGGAAGCTTCAAAGATATTGGGTATCTAATAAGAGCATATAAACCATAAAACGGCGCAGAGTTGAAACATAGAATAGACGGGTATGATGGTCGAGTATTGTGCTCCGGGCGGTGCGTGTGGATGCTCCAAGTAATGCAATAATTAGTTAGGAGATAAGAAAAGAAAAAAACCAGCAGCCGTCGAGTTAATAGTTAGACAGCGATGGGGGTGTTGGTCCAATTGACTCCCCCTGCAATTGAAGCACAGCTTGTCAGCTCCTCGGCTTCGTCGGAATCATCCTCATTTTCATCTAAATGAAGCATTTCGAATCGATTGGCCATCGGGTTCAATTTTCTCACTGGTTGAGGAATATTCTTCCGTGGTACATTCTGTATCTTTGGCAATGGTTCCGCACATTCGTCAGGGTAGTACTCAATCCTCATAAGCTTATAGGGCATGCGAGATCTCATGCAGTTGCGTGCAAATGATGCCTTCTGAACTGAATTGGTGGCGATATAGGCGTTACCTTGGGAGAATGTAATGGAAACGATCACTAGATTGTGAATATGCTCCATGTCCTCGCGGATTTGGCCCTCTGTCAAATTTGGGTGGACTCCGCGGATTAAAATGTTTCGGGTTGCTCCATTAGAAACCTGTAAAGCAACGTAACTCGATAGAATAAATTGGCGGTCGCTCCAGGAAACATCAACCTAGGAGGCCTGTGAGTCACCAGCCATCAAGGAAAGCTACTCCTCAAACTCACAGGCTTATCAAGTATGCATAAGTGGCTTCGTTTGGCATATAGGAGAAATTCTTGGGCAGCTTTGCTAGAAGTGAACGAGACAGTTGCGGCCCGTTCCCTGGCACGAAGGAAGATATCGGCAAGTGCTCCTCCACGGATAGCAGCGGTAATGTCAGCGTGTGTAGTGCGTTCTGGGATGCCTTTTAGCACGACTGTACGATTTTCAGCTCCATTTTCGTGGGACTTCATTGAAGCGGTATGCCCGTTGCCAGAATATGGGGAACCCGATTTCTCATCACTCGGAGTCGAGACTTCGTCATGATCATAAGGCTCTTGACGGATGGGCACCCCAGCTGGTCGGTGTACATTCATTTCCATCGCATTGCGTTGGGGATAGTGTGATGGACTTGCTTGATTTGCTTGGTTGACCGTCGCAGATTGTGCAAGGTAAGAAACAGGCTGTGAGTCACGACAGGCTAGGTCAGAGTTGTGTCCGCTTTCTCGGGGGACTTCATAAGAATCTTCGGGACTGTAGACCAAAGTCTCGAATTTGTGTCAATAGAGTTCCGAATTACGCTAGGTAGGATACCCTCACTTCGAGAGACGACTGGGGTATGCCGCCTTGTATTAAAGCTTGCTTCAGTCTCTCTGGTACCACCACAAGTATACTTAGAGTATGGTCGAAAAAAAAGGGGTAAGGATGTAGAGGTAGCCGTACCATATTCACAAGACCGGCGGATCTACAGCAAAGACCATTAGCCTCCAAACCTGAGCCATTGTGAGAATAACAAATGAGATACCCACCAGTAAATCATATTCAGACTTGGAAATTGTGACAGTGGCAATGTCAGAATGGGATGTCAACGACGATCCATGCTGGAAATGCCCACAGTCAGTAAGGGCATGTGTGTCGTTGATTGCGGGCCCATACACTTTCCGGAATACTTCCATAGCTGGACACAGAAACAATCAGTCAGCCTTGTCCAAGATTGCACAAACCGACCTGAAAACATAGTGATATGGCAAAACGCTGGAAGTCACATTGAGGGGCTGAATAGTTTAGCTTGACTGTAGTGCGTACCTTGGCAGAGAAAACTCAGAAGAGCCTCTCTCAGTTCTATTATAGGTTGCCATTAATTTGCAAACTAGCCTGATCCTTTGAAGCACCAGACACTTGGAGACGGTCAGCGTTGGCGGTGGAAGATAAGATGTAGTGTCAGGGGAAGAAGAAAGGGGAAATGAGGAAGCTATGGAAGTCAAGAGGGCTCGAGCGGCACCTTGACATTCACAGCGTTGCTCAGACCACAAGACTGAAGGGAAGGCGAGTTGGGCCCGCAAGCAAGATTGCTACTTACATTGGAGGGAAACAGTGTCTTTCTTCCTTTGCAGAGATAATGAAGGGGAAGTGAGATTCTGGGGTGGTTTTAAGTCAGGGAGCAGCCTGAGATTAACTTCGTGACATTTCCCCGGCTGGCGCTAAGCTGTGGGCGGTAACTAGCCTTAGGGGTAACTATCAAAACTAGGCGGCTACACACAGGGACTCATGCTGCCTTGACAAACCAGGCACCTCGTAGCCGTTGCGGGTTGGCCCAAATAAAGGTCCAAAGCACATCCATATTAGCAGTCATCCGCCACAAGTGTCAGATCAGAGCCAAATTCCTGAGTTTTTCTACCGTGAAAGTGTGTTCCTGACACAAGCGTGGAAATACAGCCGCTCTCATTGATAGTTTCAGGGATATGGCACTTTTAGTCCACTTCCAACTCAAGCTTAAGATTAAGCTTCTTCACAAGCATGCAATTTTCGGAGTTAAACAAAAGGAAGTCCTAGATTTGAATCAGAATAACACTAATGACCACCAAGTGGTTAACTTCTGGTTTGGATTGCGCTACAAGCATTCATTTAAATGGCATATAAAGGCAAGGACTAGTCATGAAATGTAGAAAGCCGACCCATCATAACACTGGAACGCATAAAGCGGATAGAAAAAAGGTAATTTGAACGAAAGAAAATAAATCCAAGTACATCGGAACCTATATCCTCTCTCCATTCCCCTGGCCGACGGAGGTGTTTAGTCTTGGGCTGCCGTTAAAACTATCGAGTTTTACTTGAGCACTGTCATTAATTTTCGACTTCATCGATTTCACGGCGATGATTCCCGCGTAGATGAGCCCGATAACGCCCGCGATCACGCTATATGCAATAGCGCCCGCTTTTGGCACGCCGGGGTTTCCGATTCCGCTGAACATGAAACCCAACCCGCCATTGATGACGCCCAGGACCAGCAGGAGACGGCCACCCCAGCGGTGGATAATGCCAAAGGAGCTCGTCTCGCCGGTTCTTCGAAAATGAATATGCTGGACGAGGCCAAGCGCCGGCTGGAAAAGGAGCAACGACCCAATGGTAACAAGTCCGATGATTGGGTGGTAGCCTGAGATAACCTTCAGATCCATGGCCAACGATATTCCGATGCCGGCACCGGCAATTGCTAAACAGAGGGTGATGAATTGAAGTGGAGCATGAATGAATGGAACAGTCCTCTTCGACGGGATGGTGCGAACTGTCAATGCGAAGAGCGGGAAGAGAACCACGATAGCAATCGACATGATCAGTCCATGAGCAATGCGCCTAATTTCGACTGTTGATTTCTCCCCTGGTGCGGGAGCAGAGCCGGGGGAGCCGGTAGAAGATGGAGACGGGGCATCTGAAGGCATATCGGAGAATGGATTGTCGGAATTACCACCGACCGCCTGCGTTAAATCAAAGTAGAATAACCCCTTGTCGTCATGCCGTTGTAGGTTCTCATCGACATTCGACGATTTGATGGATCTTCCCCGTTTCATCGCCCACAGCCATGAGCTCATCGTGTCTGTCGGGTCCATGGAGCCGCCTTCCCATGATAGGCAGTTATCGCATCTCACATTCGCAACCATCTTGCCATTGATAATTCCTGTGCCGTCGAGGAGGGAAATTTTCGACTTGGGGTTCACTTCAGGCTGATATAGGCCCTTCGCGAGCCGCGGGGAAAGTGTCACATTCGAAGCGGACGCAGAATACAGCATGAAGACATTTGCGCCCTCCATGCCAGTGCCTTGTCCCAAAGCGACCCATTGAATGTCATCTGGCGCCGAGATTTGAAAGAATATGGGGCCGGACTTGGAGGACGCGGTGGACGACGGGATGTTGACATGATAAGTTATGCCAGCAGCTTGACTTCCAGGACTGTATTGAACCGTTTTCCCCAGCGCGCTTGACACTGCCGCCACCTGTTAGACATGGACTTTAAAAGGCCAAACAATTTCACGTACCAAAGGCCAGGGCAACTGAGGCCGAGCCGAGATTAGGTATCCTCATCTTCACAACCACCACACTTGCGAATACTCAGAAGTGGGAAGCGAACGATTGTTCTGTCCCTGGGGAGGATAAAGAGAGCAGAAACACGAAAGTGTTTTAAACAAATGTTGCAGGCTCCCGATTCTATCTGCATTGACAGCCAGCCGATCAAACAAAACGATCCTGACCACCAGCTGGACTGTGTCTCAGGATGACAAGGCCTTTTAGCCCTCTTCAATTTGGTTCCTCCATGTCAGAAGAAAACACTGTCCTACGTAATTTCGGCTGGGGAGATCTGCAGCTCAGGAGGGAGGGCGAATCGAACGCGAATCACGGCTCGCCCAAGATGAAAGAAGATTGGCTCAGGCTTCTTGGTCTGATCATGCTCCGGGGGCCCCAGATCAGAGAATAAAAAAAAGCTCTTGACCAGCCAGGCCAAGCCTAGCTAGCCGGTGGGACGAGGCGCAGACCAAATGGAATCATGATCTTTGGCGGTCTGTCCAGGCGAAACAACCACCAAGAGTGTGCAAAGAGCCGATCGCATGGCTGATTTGAACTTTTGGAATATCGAAATGGCCGCAGATAAGTGATGACTGAGATGGTCGTGGCCATCCTCTTCAACCGTTTTTTCATGGAGCGTTGGTTTGAGTGTCAAGTGCCAGGGGTTGTCGCGATCCATCTCGTGTTCAAAACGCAACTCATTTGAGGCTTTGCTGTCGAGTCCAACTTGGAACCTTTCTATGATTCCTGCTACAGACCGGTTCTGCATCATTCTCCCCGGAGAGAGAAGACTTGGCCTCTTAGCAGTCCAAGATGCGCCCTCCGAAGCCAGGATACACCAACGATGGAATCAAAACGACTTTCCTGGGACACAATACCCCTGTCGAGACATCCGTCATTTCGCACGAATCGCAAGACTTTGAAATTCAATGCAACTGACAATTTCCCCTTGTGAAGAACCATCAGCCTCTGGCAAGCAGGCTGTTAGTAAGCTGCCAGCAACCTGATGCTACCCTGAGGAACCTTCTTCGATCAAGATTTCGCAGTTGGGAAACACATTGCAACAGGGGCATTGCATGGGCGTATAACGAATGACAACAAGAACCTGTGAACGGCTATGTTGCCAGCTTTGGGAAGCTGTTCTTGAGTCCAATCAAAAATTTATAACAGGTCTTTGAGAGGCATTCCTTGCTCTACAGGCTCAAATCGGGGCCGATAAATAGAGCTCATGATTGTTAATACTCCCGTCCATACACCTTACACAGCATCGTGATCTGCACATTCAAATGGCACCATTCGTCCGAAGTTCAAGCTTCTGCTACCCATGAAGAGCAAGTATCGAAAAGGTATACGTAAGACGGCAAGGGACATACTTGCTCAGAATTAAACAATGCCCCGTGCATCAGCCTCCCATTAACCCCCTCCGTGCACACCTAGCTGCTAGAAGGGCTATGCTAAGGGAGCATCTAAAGGTACGAACTGTTGATTATGTTGTCCTTGTGCAAGATATGGATATTCTTATATTGATATATTGTTGAATCTATATATTGTCCCCGAGACTATCAATAGCGGCAGCTAGCCTGTGGAATCGTTGAGATGTCGCTCAATGTCGCTAACAAGCCTGAATGGCAAACCCAGTCCCCCATTTACCTCACTTTTCAGATAATATAAGCCCGAAAGATTCATCAAAAGGAGAATTGGATAATCCTTAGTTCGACGTCCCACCACACAATCACTGCGGGCACAAATACTTGATCGTAAATTGCATGAAGGTGGAGAGAGATCACATACAGTCTAAGGACGCGAAGGGAGTGGGACCCCTGGTTTCTCGGTTTTCTCCAGAATTGTTTTTATCATCTCATTACCTACTCGGACAGCTTCAGGGAACCGCGGTGCAAAGTAGCTTTGTATCCGTTCAAATCGGTCGCGGTAGGATGCGAAATCACCGAATGAAACGCAGTCAGACCACGCCTATCGAGAGTATCAGTTAGCTCTCAATGTCAAAAGTGTGCCCCGGTGTTTGAAGGAAGACTAACACGAGCGGCGAATGTGAATTCGAGATCATCGGAACGGAAGGTATTATCATTGATAGCCGTCTCCAAGACCTCGTCGAGCAACTCTTCCTTTCGAAATAGATATTCTGTCACTCCGAGCCAGAGTCGAAAGAGCTAGCCAGAATGTGAATAAAGCGTCAGGGTAAACAAGTCAAAACAGTCAAATAGAGCATACGTACTGGGGTTGAGCAGATCATATGGTCATAGGGAACGATCCCCAATTTCCACCAACAATCAACAATCGCCAGCAAGCTAAGGTGGTTATTGGGCATTTTCTCTGTCAGCCCTCTCGACAGGGAAAACCGGTCTAGGACTTCGTCTTCAAGCAATAAATTCTGCTTCACAGCATCCGACTTGAACACGGCGGCTCTCGCGGTTTTGACCCTGTTTCTGAGCTCCTCTCGATGACCACCGAGCATCAATTTGTAGAGCTCTGTCACGGATTCCGCGTATTGGCGGATCTGCTTTTTAGCAGCCGGATTCAATATCGCCAGACCTGCATAGACATGCCACTTATTCGAGTAAACTCGCAGAGTGATGTTGATCTTCACATTCTCAATGCCGCCTACGTATCGAGGAATCTCCCATGGAAACTGGTTGTTCGCATGCCATGCAGTTCCCATGCTCAAGAATGCAGCATGAGTTACAGCCTGCGTGTCAGCAGTGATGCGGTCGTGTTTTTCTCCGCTAAGATACACATATTTAGACTCGAAAGACGAGAATACAAGTTCAACGAACTTGAGGCTTTCCTTCGAGGCTCTGTGCTGGATCAGAACCTAGATTTAAACGGTTACTTGCATGGTTCACAGCCTATATGATGATGCATACCAGCGGTTGTCCTTTGGTGTTCACATTGGGTCCATGTAGCGAATGGACCGAGATGATCTCCACATCATCAGGAAGATATTTCTCAAAAGCGGCCAACTCGGGGGCTTTGCAGGAAGTTTGGCCACCGACAATTGCGCCAACTTTGGTTGCTTGGACTTGTCAGACAAAATTTGATGATAGTTATGAATTCAATCGGCTTTGCATACATGGACCATACTCCGCGACAATTTTGCTGATGGCTTCCGCCTCTACACTGTAAATAATGTAGTCGCTAATTCTGGAGACCAAGTGTCCGTTGGGTAATATATTGGTATTTTTCTACTCGGCAAAAAAAGGCTTGAGCATCAATGTAGAATTGATGATATTAGTGAACAAACATACATCGTTTGCGAATTCTTGCCTCAGTGCATCATAGTTGGCAGGCTTGTCACAGGCATTAATGCTAGCATAACACATCAGCCGCAAGTATCGAGCAGGGGTTTGAAATCTAATTGGATTCGATATCACGATTAGCACTTGTCAACCGCAAGCAGGTGTATGATAGCAAATGCGAATAAAGAACGAAGTATCAGACAAAGCAAAAATTAGGTAGCGAGCGTTTACATCAGTGACAGCAAGATATTCCCCATCCACACCAGAATAGTGCGATGGTTGTATCGAGCCATACTCGAGCCAAATGCACTCAAGTCATCAGATAAATAAGAGAAGATATAGCAAAGGGTTGAGCTTACCATGAACCAACATCAACGGGCGGCGATATCGCTGCGGAAGAAGCTAGACAAAGGGAGTTTACCTCCAGCCAGCTTTACTCAAGCGCTGGGTGTACATCCTGCCCATGTCGCCCATCCCGATGATCCCAATGGATCTTCGACGGGTATCATGGTCCGCCATTTGGAAGGTCACCTTGCTTGATCCCTGGAAAAATAGCAACAGGTTCTCTGAAAACAAATGACCAGATTATAAACGGGTGGGCAGTGGTCTGAGAGAAGCCAGCGGATCGTATCCGCAAGAGACGCTTCTCCCCAGATGAATATATATAGGTGTGTGTATTGCAGAAGACACTCAAGTGACTGCCACAGTGCCTTCTGTGGAGAGGAAGCTGTGGGAATTGACGTGCAGTCGACCTTGCAGCGTTGAAAGAAGAAGAAGAAGAAGAGAAAGAAGAGAAAATTTAATTCGAGGCCGATTTTGACTTTCAGCCAGCTAGCATGCTTAGTCAGCAACCGCCCTCCCTGTCTGGAAGTTAGGGCACACCGGTCGAAGCCCTAGTGCCAAAGAAATCGAAATCAAAATAGCGACGAAGAGCCGAATTCTTCTCTTCTTGCTGCTATCCACAACATCCTCCATCCACCGCCGCCAAAATGCCTCCAAAGAAGAAGACCGAGCGACCCGCCACCGAAAATGTCTCTCTTGGACCTCTGTCCGGAGATGGTAAGAGTTGTTTCTCAGCTGACCCGATCCTTGAGCTTGACTGATTGAACGCCGAATAGGCAAGCTCGTTTTCGGCGTTGCCCGTATCTTTGCTTCCTTTAACGATACCTTCGTCCATGTCACTGATCTCAGGTTCGTCTTATCCTCATATCTATATGCAGCAATCTGGCTGGCGCCGGATTACCACGCTTGCCCGATCGGATTGAATGCGACTAGCGTTGCGCAAAAAATAGTGGCTAAGTCATTTTTGCTGTTATAGTGGTCGCGAAACTATTTGCCGTGTTACTGGCGGCATGAAAGTCAAGGCCGATCGTGACGAGTCCTCTCCATACGCTGCTATGTTGGCTGCCCAGGATGTTGCTGCTCGCTGCAAGGAATTGGGTATCAATGCTCTTCACATCAAGATCCGTGCTACCGGAGGTATGGAAAGATCCACATATCCCAGGGTTATCAACGCTCCACTTCTTCAGATTTTAATATTTTGCTCTATAGGTAACGGCACGAAAACCCCTGGCCCCGGTGCTCAATCCGCTCTTCGCGCCCTGGCCCGTTCTGGAATGAGAATCGGAAGAATCGAGGACGTCACTCCCACTCCTTCCGATTCCACCCGCCGCAAGGGTGGTCGTCGTGGTCGTCGTCTGTGAGCCGACTGCTCGCACTACCCCGCTGCCGCCGGATCTCAATCTGCGGTTGGGGCGAGGATGGAATGCATGGATACTTTTCCAATATCTTTTGCATCATGTGGATGGAATAAACGCGAAGAACGGCATTTTCGCCTGGTCTTCTTATTTGCTTTATCCCGGACTTGCAATGTACCGTATATGAGCCTTGTTAGCATTCTCATAATAGTTTGCAATCAAATGAGGTATCTGAGCAATTCCGAGCTATCAAAATAGGCTGTAATCTTCTTTGGTTCAGTATGTTATGGGTGCCCCGCATATAAACACTTTAGTAATGATGTAAGATCACGACTCAGTGGACGAGCCCTGGCGATCCTGATGTTTACTCTATACGGGGTACGCTCCCAAAATATATTCTCGAACCTATCATGATGAAAAGCATCTGTGGGCTTATCAAACAATAACCTCAGAGCCTAGCAATCTCGATTTCATCCGAGTACCTCTCCATTGATGAGAGATCCTTCCCCCACTCTACCTAGCTGTGAAGGGCTAATACATAAGAGATCATCTTCTCCGCCACTCTTACCAAACTACCATTTCAAAACCAATATACATCAAAAAAGCACCCTACCAAATGTCAGGCTCCCCTCAGCCGACTCCGACCCTCGTCATTAGCGATCTCCCTCCAAAAACTTTAGTTGGTATTGACCTTTTCTCCTTCACCTCTACGCCGAATTTCCACGGAGTCAAAGACCTTCCGGCTGGCGCGCATTTCTTGTACACCGGAACAACAGAGAGCTTCTCACTGAGGAGTGGCGAATGGTTCTATATTGAAGGGCAGGGTAATGGACCTTCAAATCAAGTCTCTCGTGCAGGTGGGATAGATATCAGATTGCGCAAATGGGATACTGCCCTGGAGACCCTGGTTCCCGTCGATGAAAGCAACGATGCTGGACGACAGGAGGCGATGGGTCTCAGGGCTAATCTGGGGGCGATATGGGCGTCCGGCGGTCTGCTGGCGTACACATCGCGATTGAACACGATACCAGAGAATACCACTGGAGCAAGTGAAGAAGGTCGTGGTCTTATGAGTGGCAAAGACGAACGCTCTCCTGCCCGAGGCGACTGGGCAAAACTGTCGGATCACATAACCCCTTCAGTATTGAGCCGCATCTTGGGCCCGTCCAACGGTACATTGGGTTCCTCTACACAGCGTTGGACAATCTCGTCTGGAGGTTCAGCATGGAGGGATACAGACCATATTCCGGGCCTATCTACAAAAGATATTGCCGATGCGGCCGGGACTGCTGGTGAACAAGAGAAGGATCTACAGTTTCTTCCAGTCAATCTGAAGAAAACCTGGCGTGAAGGTGCCATAGGACGTGAGCGGACTGAAGCAGCGCAAGATCGTTCTTGGGCATTGGGAGAACTAATCGCACATGCGCTCCCGGCTAATCAACCACGCGACGCAGAAACTGCAGGGGAAGAACAGGTACTTGGTGAATTACAATTCACGTTCCTGATGGTACTTACCCTGATGAATTACTCGTGTATGGAGCAATGGAAACGGCTCTTGGGTCTAATATTCACCTGCCAATGTGCGATAAAAGAGCGAGAACAGTTTTTCGTCAAGGTCTTACAAACACTGAGAATACAACTGCGGCACTGTGATGATGTTGAAGGTGGATTATTTGAAATGGATGGAGAAGACGGTGGGACTTTGCTCAAGAACCTCCTTGCAAAGCTCAAAAGGACTGTGGATGACATGGCCGATGCTTCTTGCGTTGAGTTCAAGAAGGAGTTCGCTCTTTTGGAACAGTTTGTCAAAGCTGAATACAATTGGGAACTATCAAGGGCTTCCATAGTACGGCGTGGCTTGCTGGAGCTGGAAGACGGGGAACAGGTTGAGTTGGAAGTGAAAGGAGCCGAGGAAGAAGACGAGACCAAGTGAATATGCACCTGTTATCGTCAATCTTGAGGAAGACGTGG
>NW_003052500.1:4065722-4106303 GCF_000003515.1 Uncinocarpus reesii 1704 | reverse complement strand
ATTAGCAGCAATACTATCAAAACTTCTTATTGTTCTGCCTTTTGGCTTTTCATGCTACGATATCAACCTGAGACATATAACCTGGCGATAGCTTAGTTTCTATGAAAGGTCTGTTAGATTACCAGCAGGCAGCTGCCCAACTAACCTATAGGGTTAGCGGAAGCCCCATGTTGTCTACATAAATGCCTGGCACATTATGGAGGACAGCTTTCTGCGAAATAGGCATGGAGTAGCGATACCACAGATGGCCGTTTAGTAAGGCCAATATGCAGTTCAGGAAATCTGTCGCGCCCTGTGGGAGTTGAGTAATCAGGTTGCATGAGCGCAAGAGCATTGCGACATACTAGGCACGGTGAAATAAGAGACAATCGCTGACTGGTTGGGTGTGTCTAGCCCAGGGTCCAGTGATATCAAGATGGGATCCCTAGCCACCTCGTTGATAGGATTGGAAAAATCTGGTGCTTGAACCATAAGCCCATGGTTGAACAAAAAAGTGAATTTGCCATTGCGCGGATAGCATTATTTCGTTCCTCTTTTTTTCATACAAAGGAACAAAACATAATGGTTTGAGACACGACGTTTCCTTCCGGTCCGTCCCAGCGCCAACAACCGATTCCCCGACAGCACCTCGGCGTCACCCTCGACCGTTCCACCATAACCACATCGCAAAAGTAGAAGGTAGGATTAACGGTAAGATTTCTGGAAACGAGAACGGGCACCTGGACCGCCGAACTTCTTGGGTTCGGCCCGTCTGTTATCGGCAACAAGGAGGGTTCTGTCAAATTGAACGAAAGCCTGCTTGAGCTGGTTCTTGGAGTGCTCGTCAACGAATTTCTGGTAGTAGGCGACTAAGGACTTGGCGATGGCTTGTCTGATGGCGTAGATCTGGGAGGTATGACCACCACCGGTAACGCGGACGCGGATATCGACATTGGCGAACTTATCGAGGCCGACGATGAGGAGGGGTTCGTAGACCTATGTATCCAAAAAAAAGTCCGCGATGTCAGAATCGATATTCATGGTTGTGCGCATGTCCGGGGTGACGCCGTTTCGAAATTGAGACTTTCATCCTTGTGTTTCCCTGCAACGTGCTTCTAATGTTCGGGGCAGTGCGCGTACCTTGAATCTAAGGATTTCTGGTTGGACAAGCGAGATCGGTTGGCCGTTCACTTTGATGAGCCCTTTGCCTTGCTATTTGCATCCCTCAGCACCAATATTCCACAATCCCTTTTCCTAACCAAAATTTCTCTACCAGGTTAAACCGTACCTTGCAGTGGGCAACAGCGGTAGCTAAAAGCGAAGCATTGTCAGTCATTACAAAATTCAACTTTTTCCTTCGAGCCAAGATAATCGCACCTGTCTTCTTCTTGCCGAAGCATTGCACGCTTGGAACAGCAGCCATGGTTGCGGATGAATGGGCGGATGGCTTTCGTCGACGTGCGAGAATCGGGGGTTGTCGAAGGTAAGAAAGTCGTCGTCGCCGTCGCGCTGATGAGCCTCGAATTCGATATTCAAAAGTCCGAGATGGTGGGAACGCTCGCTTAGTGTGCGGCTAGGGTAGCTTATGTAAAATCCACGTGACGCCCGAGAATCTCGATGCTCTCATCAACAACCTCAACAGCGAGCAGGACGACCGTGAAATACGAGTAAAACCAATCAATTGGTGGTTTCTCGGACCTTTACTGTATATCCAATCGTTGTTTTTTCTATGTGTCGATAACGGCCCCAATTCATCATGTCGCAAAGCCTTGGACGAGTATGTGCCGAACAAACAACACCCTAAATTTTTTTCCATACTGACAAGCCCGTCTCATGTCCTCAGACCCGTCTTGCCTACTCCAGAACATGGCATTATATAGACGTGGGCTCCGATCCGCGGAGTCTCGGTCGCGTTGCCTCCTCGATCGCCCTCTTTCTCATGGGAAAGCATAAACCAATTTACGATCCATCGACAGATTGCGGTGACTATGTCGTGGCAGTCGGCTGTCAGAATCTTCATACCACAGGGAAAAAGCGATTCCAGAAATTATACTATTCACATTCGACAAGGCCGGGAAGCCTGAAATCTATGTCAATGGACAAAATGTTTGAGAAGTGGGGCGGTGCGGAAGTGTTGAGGAGGGCGGTTAAGGGGATGCTGCCAAAGAATAGGCTGAGAGAGAAGAGGATGCACAGGTTAAAAGGTATGGTTACTGCTGCTAGGAGTAATCGATGGGGAAATATAATTTGGGAATCGTACTGACTTTTAGCAGCCTTTGAGGGTCTGGCCCATCCATACAAATCAAACATTGTCCAATTTGGCGGAAAGAGCGTATTGGATGAACTGCCCGAAATCAAGAAAGCTTTCCAGCGAACAAGAGAAGCTGTGGCTGCGCAGTGAGGTCGTTTGTATATCAATGCATTATGCGTGGAGTATTTTGGAGCCCAGGGTTCATGTATTATTATCATTTGATTTGTCTATTAGATTCTTGACACATACACTTCTAAACTCTTGTATGATACTCGGGCTAAAGATGTGGCTAAAAAGGTTGTGTACACAGCGCTCCTGCTAAGGCTCTTGAAGAATTCTAAAGCCGTGTCTAATGCTCATTTTATAGCTTCGAATTCGTCGCTCTCGTGTTATTTTCCCGTGAAATGGTGCATTGGATCAAACCATTTGGAGCGGGACTAGGTATATAAACTTCCGCATTGGCCCCTGTGTTCTTTAGACCCTTGTGCCAACTAAGATCTGGTGAGTTATTAGTACAAACAGCATCATCATGAGAACCGTGTTCTGCGATCGTGGACTTGCCTAGTTCAAGATAATGCTTGTTTGGAAGGGAGTATGACACAGATTGCAATAGCGGTTCGCTACTCAAGATCTCACTGGCCATTTTATACATCGTGTTCTGCACACTCGCACTGTCGTCTTGCGCAAATATGTTTAGACTTATCTCGCGCGCCGCAGTAAATGCTTGATCGAACTTGTGACCCGCGGACCTGACATGGTTGAGGTTCACAAACGGGGCCCAGATCCAACTTGCGTCGATTTCCGTGCTTAAAATCCTATCCCATGTTTCCGGAAGCGTTGTATACTCATCACGAATGAAGCCGTGGAACTGTGATCCCGTACTTTTCAAAACCAGCAGACCAGATATTGAGGATTTTATCTTGACGCCCTTGCCATCAACGACGTAGGCCTCCGCGACTCGCACATCTGTGCCATCGCGCAAGAACGCATGCGGGTGTGGCTTTCCGTCAGCGTTCATTCGAGTCCATCGATGAACGACGACACGGACATGGGCGGCATGGATGTGGTTGTAAGTTTCTATGAAATGGGTCCCAACGATGGATGCAAACAGCTCGGGAGGAGTGACAGAATGTTGTTTGGCCAGGAGGTAGATGGTATTTTTCATAGAGTCAGTCGCAACAACCACGCTATTGTCTGCTTTGGTATATCTGGTTTTCTAGTTGTAAGCACATGCATTGCCAGCACAGGGATGAAGACATACGAGCTTTCGATATCGCCTTCGAGCGACACGGCGACCGTCAGTTCTGTGACTTCGTGTGTACCAGATTTGGCATCACGGTGAACTTTGCACACTTTGACATTTTCCTTGCCATAACGTGCGGCGGCTAACTTGGTCGCCATCGCTAAATAACTTGTATATGTCAAGTGTTGAAAAGCCTGGGAGCTGGGGTCGTAGTAAGATGGCTTTGATGGAGCTGTATGGATATGATAACGCCTGACCAGAATCTAATGTGAGTAATAATGGAAGGGTGAGAAGCTGCAGCTTTTATAAGCTGAAAGAAACACAGCTGATGAACCAGGGGAGGCCTCATCCACTCTCACAGCTTAACCTTTGACTGGAACCGAGTCGTCTGGCGCGAACAAGCTGCGCACATTCAAACAGGTTGAACCCACCAACTGCAGCGGAGCGTCGCATGAAGCGGGTTGATCCCCCTTGCCTGCAGTTTGTGCTGGGCCAGGTCTGCGAATGAGAAACGCAGATTCGAGAGCTTTGGTGCTTGACAGCAATCCCCGGGGGTTTGGACTCCATGCTGTGTGACGCTAGGATGGAGGACGGCGCGTGGGAGGCGGAAAGGTCCAGGGGCGAGCAGTGCGGCCGCCGAAGCGCTGTCGGGCAACTCCGATGGCCGTCTTTTGGTGACGGAACAGCTGATGGGCCCGTTTTAGAGTTCTGCCCACAGAGTTACGCGGGCGAAGATTGATGGACTCAAATGTATGTAACAGACAGAGGCAAAGGCGCCCCTTGCCCTTGGACATTGAGACCGAATCTCAACATGAATGATTGCAGATCCTTGAACATAAATTCACTACGTTGCAAAAACATTCATCAAATATCCTACTTGAAATAGACCCAGCTCCAGTGCACCGAGTACGAATCAAGCATCAGGACGTTGTCGTTCCATTTCACCGCACATTTCCGCCCCTTGCTAAGCCCCCCAGTCCACGCGCAGAGAGCACCCAAACGCCAACCGGCTAAGCTAAGGTACAGTACATAGAATCAAGAACGAATTTCCGAATCAAACTACCAAAGATAACTTGCCTGCGAAGATCATGTAAAAATTCGTGCTTGGAAAAAAGGGAAAGGGGTATGCAACGGCGTGTCCAGATCGCAGAATTTGTACATGTTAAAGCTCCTAATCAGAAGCAAGCGACTCTGAGTCGAACTCTGAATCATCATCAAGGACTATTCGCCTCATCACACTTTTGTCGAAAAGATCCAACGCAAAGCGACGGGCGGGAAGTCGGAAATGATGGCTTTCTAGAATGATCAGGGTGTTGCGGAAGAGTTGTGTTTGCCGAAAGTTGTCTGGGTGTTTTAATTTGATCCTATCCGTGACAGAATTAGCAAGACATTCAGAAATAGTACACAATTAGGGACCAGAGCGGCTTACCGTTGTAGATCGGCGGCCGCCCTTTTCGTAAGAACTGTATTTCCCATATCTGCTAGCAAATTCAAGATTTTCTGGTTGATAGGGTCAGAATCAGTCACAGCGGATCTATATCGTTCATCAGACACCCCGTTCGTTTCGGCTTTTGGCCCAACAGAGTTGAAAGGAATCTGGACGTGTCAGCATTCAGTAAAGAGATTCTTAGCTAGAACGATAGACCATACCTTGTATATTCTCTCCAAGTTAACCGGCATACAAGATCCCAACGATTGCCCCTTATAATCCACTGGAGCATCCCAGCCAGCTTCAACCAGCATCTCAAGGCCGTGTCTACTAGCCGAGATGAGTCCAAGAACAAAAAAAGCAGTGCCTCTCATAGTTAGCATAGCTGCTCTTTCCGCAATTTGGACGATGAGGCCAAAAACTGGACTTCCTTCGAAAAACTGGGCACTGAGTTCCATCGAGCCGAGATGCCCAACAGCCCATAGGGCTCCTTTGACCCTCTGTAACACTTCGGGATCCTCCTCCTGAAGATCGTAATCTTGAATTGTAGAGACGAATTCTTCGAATTGACCGGAATCTGCTAACAGCCTGCAACCTTCCTTCGTACGAGCAAGTTCCCGGTAAAAATGTGGCGGCGCCCTGCCACTGTCATGCACATCCACGAGATCCTCGATCACCGAGCTATTTCGGCGAGGCTGGTCAATGTATGCTCGACATAAGGACGCTTCAACCAAGCCGACGTAGGCATCGTTCCTTCCAAGAAACCAATCGTCCATTTCCTGATGGACAAAATCAAGCCCATCGAGATAGTGGTAGCCCACAGATGATGATAAGAAACGGAGAAGTAACGACGCCCCAATCTCGCCCAGATGATCAAGCGAGGGGCGACATTGAACCACATATTCAAGTAGATCCCGCTGATTACAGGCTTCTTCAAGAACCTTCATGGCAATCTGACATACCGCAACGTCGGGATCATAGAGTTGGGAAACTAGAAGCCTGATAATCCACTCCACTGCAGGAGTAAGTGCAACACCGCCTACCACGTACTTGCGCAGAACGCGTGTTGCAAAAGTACGGATATCTTTGGTCCCAATAGTCAGAGCCTTGACTAGCATCAGTTGAAGCTGGCTGTCAACGGTAAAGTCCATATTGGCGAGGATTGCTTGTATAAGATCACTTCGGTCCCTCAGCTCTACTATGTGGTAAAACATATTGAGCATGTGCCATCTTTCCATCATATGAAGTCCATTTGGATCGCTACTCAAGGTGCCTAGCAAGGCAAAATAGCCCCAACTTAGCGTGTCAGTCATCTGAGAACGCGAGAAAACCGGAGAGGAGGAAGTCAGGCCGCTTGTCCGGTCTACTTGGGCCAAGCATTCGGCAATTTGCCTTAATAACTTATTTTCCGCCAAATATTTAGACCCTTCAGGAGTTTGGATCAAAGTCCGCATCAATGCACACCCGGTGCGGACGTATCGTTGATTTGGCTTGGTGTTCCGAATCATTGAGAACCTGTACTTGAATGGTCGATAGAAGCCTACAAGACGCTTCATGAACTTGGATCCTTTGATAGCTTCGTCGAGACGTTTCGGATTGGTGAGCGGTCCCTCGATAATATTGTGAATAAGATCCCATTTCCATTTCATAAAATTGACGGAGTTTAATACATGGGTATCCATGATGGCGGTTCGAAACTGGGCTTCATCCATAGTTGGGCTTAATTTCGGCTTCCCCTGTCCTGCATTGAGAAACGAAGAAGACATTTCCGCATCTCGGTTGTACTTCCCCGGCCCGGATCTCATCCAAGTTGATCGAGTTATGGTGCGATTGATGCTTTCCATCTGGTAAATAGTCGAGGCAGATACTCGATGGATATTAACATCTCTCTCAATCAATAGCGACGGTACGTTATCAGGGAGGACCTGAAGATGGGCGCATATTGACTGTGGCAAGGAACGATAAGCACGCTTTAACACCTCCGCTAGAAGTAAAATCCCCTTTCGTTTTAGAGATATTTCTTCCTCTTCTTCAACCAAAACGGTTAAGGACTAGAATGCGAGTACAGTTAGTATTAGTAAATCGTACTTTATTCAGGGGTTCGTTTATACCTTGATCAAGCCAGCCTCGATGAACATCGCAAGGACTAGGGACGCGAAATGCGCCGTGAGGTCGAATACGCCATCTTCGGGTTCGTAGAATGTGTGGAACTGGTTTGAGTCTTGGTCGGAGCCTCCGGTACTTGCGATCCCACCCCTGCCATATGTCGTCAGCCGGCGACCAGCGAGGAATGATGACGACCAAGAAGGAGGCTTAATCCGCAAAGCATCAAACAGGAGTTCGAGTATCAAGCCCCGCGATTGAGGTTCAGGGTATTCTAATGCTTCCATCAATGACTGCAGAGGCTTGAATTTATTCTGAGCAAGCGTCAACAATCCTGGCCAACTCTTGAGCATCACAGAAATTGCTTTCGCAGACGCTTTAAGCCGGGTACTCCTATCAGCTTCTGACATTGCTTCAGTGAAATTAGAAAAAACCCCATCTAGCTCTGATCCTGATCTAAGGTGCTGTCGCGTGCTCGGTGCGTCTAGGGCGTGGACGAAGCTCGCAGCCAAACTATCGGAAGCTAGAAAGTTGCCGTCGCACAATGCATCGTTTAACACACCAATTCCGCCAGAAGACGAAAGCAAACCAGGGTCTTTAACCAAAATTTCTGCCAGGGTCATGATACAGATGTTCCTCAGGCGATCTTCCTTGTGTTCTGCTAGAGACACTAGAGTGCGGACAACAGCACGCGAGATCTCGTAGACCCCGTCCTTCACGTCTAGAAAGGCCCGAATGAATTTAAGCGCTTGTTCGCGTTCCATGCTTGCTTTGGACTCCTTGACCAGCGAATAGATTACCAGTGCATCTGTATTAAACGACCTGATGATCCGGATGGACTGCCGATCCGCGATCGCATAGCGAGTTAGTCTGTACCCGGCTGCCACGACTTGACGGCTATCGCTCAATAGCATCACCTGAACCCGCAAGCCGAAAACGGACCACTTCAAATCATACTTCAAGGTTGGATGGCGTTTAAAGAGATCCACAAGATTATTCGCTCTCTCAACATAATAGCCTGGTGACATGCCTTCAATCTCCAGTTCTTGCAGAGTCTCGGCAAGGACATAAGTAGGCGACTCTGTTTCGCTGAAATCATCATCGTCATCGTCAAAAGTGTCGCCGGTGGTTTGCGTTGCTCTCGAAGGGGAACGGCCCATCGGCACACCAAATAGACTCGATGGGCGGTTGAAGTCTAAGAATTCGGGAGTGTGCGCTCTCTGTAGCTCCTCCTCGAGCTCTGATTGTAGTTGTGCGATCTTTCGATTTGACGAACTTAGTTCAGACTCTACCCTAAGTCTCTGCTCCTTGGTCTGCTTTAAATTTTTTGTTAGGAGTGCCTCTAGCATATTCTCCGTCCCGTTTCGGATCTTCAGCTCCTTCTCTAGCTTGCTCCGAATGATAGCTTGCCGCTGTTCAGAGGTCGTTGCCTCGTTATCGTCATTTGCGCCATTGCTTCGACTATAGTATGCAGAGTCCGGCTTCGGCGTAGTGCTTCGTGATATGCTTGGAACTCTTAATTCGGAGCTGAAACTCCCGGGTCGAAGGCCGGACGGGGCGAGGGAGACCTGAGCACTGGTAGTACTTGCAACAGACCGAGGAAAGGCGCGTCGCTGAGATCCGGAGGTATCATCGTTCCAGCTCCCATCTGTAGAGCCATCCCCAGCACTAGAAGACGGCCGCCGATCGCTTAGGGCACGATTTTGGGTCGGCGTGGCAGAGGAAGCACGATTGTACGTAGCCGCCATGGGTCTCCATCCAGAGACCCCGGTGTCGCGGTTATCTGGCGGAAGCACTGTGGCGTCGCATTGGGGCTGCCAGCAAACTCAGGATGATAACAAGCTGAATGTATTGCGACTGTAACTGGGGGACGTTTGTCAATCAACGATATGAGAGAAGGGAGAGGTGACGGAATGACTGAGGTGGGCTGTGGCTTGTAGACAATTGATCTGGATAAGGACCGCAGTGCTGGGAAGACGATCCCAAGTGAACGCTGCGAGATACCCCAAACGGATGGAATTGATTTTGCAAAAGCGTTTCGAATGAATTAGATGGACTGATACCCTGGCTCTCTGGGGGGGCGAGATATGCCGTCGAGTTGATGGGTTCGCGATCCCTGTTAACCAGTTCACGTAAATGACCACCCAACGATCCAACTACTCAACAACAATGAATTCATATTTGACTCCCATGGCCAAACCTATTCAATTTCTTCTCTAATACTTTTGACCATAATGATTACAGGCTTGGGTTTGTTTTTTGTGAGTGATATTGGGCCAAAGGGAATATCCACTATCTAATGAGCACCATGAAGCCGGCTTTTGTACAAACCTCAATCACAATCCTGTAGAGGATATTTGATTTTAAACTTGCACGAAGCCAGCCAACTCCTGTGTATGAAAGCAACAGGCAACAGGGGGATTTAACATCAGTCTGTCAACGTGTTTTGCTAGAGCACCGCTGGCCCAAGACAGATCAGACCGAAACATTGCTCAACGTCCCCTGAAGAATCATCAATATCCCAAGATCCATGAATCAACTGAATGACAAGCACGGTGTGTCAACTAGTTAGCCAGCTGCCATAATTGATAGAACTCTTGCTGATACACGTGATCAGGAACACTTGCCTAGGATCTTCAAAGCTGAACAGATTGAATAGCCAACATGCTTCAGCTGGCTCTGCAGCACAGCTTGTTCCTGGAAGGCTGACATTCTTATCACTATTGGTCTCCTCTATGCTGTGATTGTGCGGGTTGCATTCTTAGTGTCTTCTCATTTCAACCACCATGACAGAGAGCCAGGATTTGAACGGGGGTTTGTCCGGAAAAGGTCTCAGGGAAATCATTCGCTTGATCCAATGCAAGCATTGCTCTCGTCTGCTGCAGTCTCCTGTGAGATTGCCGTGCCAGGAGACCATTTGCCAGGGATGTCTACCTTCATCTCACCCAAGGACACATATCACCTATTCCATGGATAAAGAACGGGAACAAGGATTCTACTGCACATTGAAGAAAGCCGACGGTGCAGCTTCGGATGCAGCCGAGTGTGGAGTGGAGCATGCACTGGCTGACTGTGGTCTAGTTGTGGCCTTGGACCAAGTGATGGAGGTCTTTGCCGGTAGAATGAATAAATTGTTCCTATCTAATGAAGCTCCAACCAGTGAGATTCCCTTTACCGTCGAAACCGTCGACTCTACAAATCTTTTGCTAAGGCTCGATGACCCAACCCTCCCTTTAACTGCGGCCTATGGCAGCGCGCTTGTCGCCTTATACAGGCTTGCGGAACATGGCAAGTTGCCGTTTGAAGCTGAGGTTACCTACGAAACCAAACTAGCTATGTTGGATAAGCTAGATGTGGAGGTTTTTGATGATCTGAGACAAGCTTTTAATAATGAGTTGGATTGTCAGATCTGCATGGCCCTCATGGTTGACCCTTGCACGACGCCATGCGGCCACAGCTTTTGTCGCCTGTGCCTAGGACGAGTATTAAATCATGCAGACCTGTGCCCTATCTGTCGCAGAACATTATCAGGCCATTTGCCTTCCAGCCCGGAAAACATACGCCTTGGTAGGCTAATCGCGGCTTTCTTCCCCTCCCGATTAGCGGAACGGAGAGCAACCATAAAGGAAGATGGAAGCGAAGAAATCGACGAAGTTCAAGTGCCTCTCTTCGTCTGCACGGTTTCCTACCCTTCCGTGCCGACGTTTCTCTTCGTTTTCGAACCTCAATACGAATTGATGATACGACGTGTCATGACAAGAAACCGTCGCAGGTTCGGCATGGTAATGCCAAATAGAACGCCGTTGGATCCAGAAGCCACTGGGAACCGCGCACAGTTCTCGGAATATGGAACATTACTTGAAATTGACAGACTGCACCCGCTTGGAGGAGGAAAATCCATAGTTCGCGCAACCGGTCAATATAGGTTTAAAGTCCTAGAAAGCACCATGGTTGATGGGTACGCTGTTGGAAAAATAGAGCGCGTCGAGGATATTTCTCTTACAGAAGAAGAAAGACGTGAGGCATCCGAGTTGCGGCGGTCAGTTCAGGCAGCAGACGTTACAAGTGACGAGTTTGACAGACTTTCTACTCACCGTCTCTTCCAAATTGGAGTTACGTATCTTGCCAAATGCCGGGCAAATAATGCTAGTTGGCTTGATAGTCAAATTTACAGATTATACGGGCCACCGCCGCCAGACCCGCGAACCTTTTCGTACTGGTTCGCTACCGTGCTCCCGAGACCGGTGGAGGACCGGTATGCTCTGCTTCCGATCACAAGCACTCGAGAACGATTGAAGCTTGTTGCGAGATGGATTAAAAAACTTGAAAGCGGAGAATGGTAAGATATCTTCTTTCGGCTCATTCAAATCCACTTAAGACGATACGCATGTACTGTACATACATCTAGCGTATCCGGTGTGCTTAACCAACTGACCTCATGCTAACAAGTGTACACCAGGGTGCTAGAATCCCCCTTCACTATTCCTCGTGCGGACCTTTTTCTAGCCGCTGTCCGACCTGTCTCTTCGTCCGTCCTGAAGACCTTGCGAGCCGTTTTGGGCATTCTCTTCCTCCCTCTTTTGATGCTGTCCATTTACAATTTCGCCACAGGAGGTTCCGACAGTGAGCCCTCTTCCACTAACCTATCGCTGTCTATCCTGCCATTTTCATTCTCGTTCGCGCGCACCTACCATGGTTCATCCTCATCAGCCAGCCGGGCTAGAGAACAAGGCAACACGTTAGTTCGGCATAGAATTGACCCGACCGTTGGCTTTGTCCATCCCGATTATATAGAGCGGGAAAATGTCTCCGCCAAGATCGTTTTAGGAGGCATATTTATCGTGTGCATTGCTAGGGTTGTCCGTAGCGTTTTGGAGGTGGTGAAATTCCAAACAGATCGGGCGGAGAGAGTGCGGAGACGTGAGGGAGAATTGGCAGCATAGTGTTTGTAAGCTTTACAGCGATGAGGTGTGTGAGCAACCTGACGTCGGCCAACCGGTATGTGAAATTGAACAGCCGATGGGGGAGGATCGACTCGATGCAAAGTGGACGATACTGAGGCTTGTAACTAAACAGAAGGATGAGAAGGCTCAATGGCTTTTGGTGTCAGTTATCACATCGAGATGCCACTTATGGACCTCGAGATTTCAGTCACAGTAGCAGAATCAGAATAAATGGTTCTTTTTATTTTAGAATCTGTCTCCTAGGGTTCCATGTCACTGTAAGTGCTAATAATAAAGTGTGATGAAGTAACGCGCATAAAATCAACAAAAAATGTCGCCGATTCTCTAATAAATTGAATTCTGGGAACGCCATGAGGAAAATCAAGATCATGTAGTGGGAAATAGCTGAAGTTAATAGACTTGGAAATTAAGAGACGAAATCCATTTTGGAACCAAGCCAGGGTCATCGTGCAACTTAGAAAACCGAACTAATGAGCAAGGACAATCGTTACAAGAGCTCTTCATCGCCGTCGGCATCAATATCATCTTTGAGCACTTCATCATCAGGAACCGGTGGAGACGGCATTCGTTTTGCAAACTTAGAATCAACTTGCGCTCTGTGCGTCGCTCTTTTATACACCTCATCTGGGTTTGGATCCCGTAAAGTAATTTGCATTTGATGCAATTGGTCCTGTTTTGCCTTTACTCGTGTAGGAGCCAATCCAGCTTTAGCAATCGTACGGGCACGTTCAGGCTTAAGGCGAGCCTTGCCTAGGATAGGATAGTAGTATGCTGCTTTCCTCGTCAGACGGGCTCCTTGGCTTGCTTGCGCCGGATCGAAAAGGACAACTGCAATATCTTTGTATTTCTGGTCCGTGTTGAGAACTTGTGTACTCGTTGCATATGTGCGGATACGGTCGTATCGATGGCATTTGCTTCCATCAGATCCTTCATGGGTGTAGTACTTCGAGTCATCTCTATTAGGGTTCGAAAAGTTCAAACTACTCTTTATATCGTTCACCATGCTCGCCTTTTCAGCCAGGAAAAGATCATAGTCCCAGGGTATCGGTCCAGGATCAGGGTAACGACTAGGATTAGCTTTGTGTAAGGCGGTTTTTGAAGCGTGCTCCTGGCAAACTCGGTCTTCTGGCTCAGACGGAAGTAAAATACCAACATCCATACGGTCGTCACGTTTTCCTTTGAGGGCTTGAACAGGCGCCTTATCGAACTTGACTTGCAAGAACCCACCAGGGTCTGGGAATCCTTCGAGGTCTGGGACAACCGGATAAAGGCCGACAGGCTTCAGATTAGGGTTATCTGGGTGAACGGGGTTCGCCCAGGCGTCGAGTTCGGCATCAGTGGCAGGCAAACCCTTGATCTGTTCTTTCGTATCTTCTCCCGTATGTTTGCTTTCTGGATAGGCGATGTCAAACCCTTTGACAATATACTTTTTGATATGCGATGGGTCATCACGGGATGGCTTCGGTTTCTGAATTTTGGGCTTGAGGCCTCCTGGTGCGACCTTTGAATCCGTGCTGCGGCCAGCTCCTCCAGTGGCAATGTATTGAGTCCGGCGAAGAAAGCTTACGTTCGCATTCCTTGGAGCAGGGTTCCTCAACTGGTCGGGGGTCATCAGTAGAGGCAGATCGGCGGGGTCGATAGGAGGAGGGTTCTCTGGAGCCATGATAGCTAATGGAGCAAGAGAAGTTAGCTTTTTTTAGACCAAACATACTACTCAAGTATCATACCACTTTCGTCGCCCAGGTGTAAACCTGGAATTCCGATGAGATCAATTGGCATCCCCCCCTCAGCGTCAACATCAATATTGGGCTCCTCACGTCGCACCATATTCGCTACAAATCCAGGGCTGAGAAAATGCTCTAGGCCCTCGTGAGGGACCTCGAGGAATTTGGGTGGCATTTCGGGGACAGGCAGGTCGTTGCGATAACGGAGCGACGTAATATATTCCTGATGATAGCCCCCCGATGGGGCACCACTCTTCAATTTCGACATCTTCGGATTCAAAGGCGTAACCGATCTATAAAGAGGAAACTGGCGGTTGGCGCAATTGAGCTCGAGCTCTCAGAGCTGACCACCAGATGGTTGAAAAGCCGAGGGACAGGTGGGCGCGAGGGCTTTCAGAGCCCGTACGGAAATAAAGACCAAAATCGATAAGCAAATGATTTAACCGCAGGCTGTAGATTTGAGGACACTGAGACTCAAATAAGAATGCAGTGCAAGTGTCAATAGCGACAGATTTTTGAGCTCTTTCACTCAGGTCGCCGTTCGCAACCAAAGCTGTGGTCCATTTCTGCTGCTTGATACCGCTTTGGATGACATACTTTCGACTATTCCTGAAGCGGATTAGCGCCGTAATCGGAGGCAGCCGGAAATATATTTCTCCTTGGCAGTTGATCACATGACCGATTTTGCGGTCTGTCTCCATCCACCAATCAAATGGTGAATCTCAGGAACCGCAGAACCAGAGTACGCACTGTGTATATTGAGGCCTACCAGTAGAGTAAGGTCGCGCTCTGCAAAAAAACCGACGTCCTAAAACATCAATACCAAACAAGTCCTTGACAGCATTTAAGAAAGCCATCACCAGTTCCACATGCATTTATACGTCATTATTCGACTGCCAAGGCGGTCATATTCTAACCTGCCAATCCAACTATCATTTGTCGCATCGAGCTTTCCAAAGACGCTGGCTCCTTTCCACGCAACGACTTGGGGATCAAGCTCTCGTGGTGGAGCTCCAACGAGCACTGAATTCGAATGATCCGGATATTTGGTCTGTAGCCTTTCTTCCAGAAATGCATGAAATCCAGAGATGAGGCTTCCGCCTCCGATTACTAGGATCCCTCCTAGAAAGTCCGTAAACCGTCGGTTATCAAGCCTTGCCGCATGCGTGATAGACGTAAATATGGCATCATCAAGAGGGAAAACAGGTAGAATGTCGTCCCGTTCCTCAACCGTGGGACGTCGGCCAGAATTCGTTTCAACCGTGCCTTGCCCTGGAGGCAAAGGCGTCGACCTTCCACCCTGAGGAGTTGCTGTGATTTCTGGGACCGGGGACGCCGCTGCCGAGGAGCGTGGAGTTGCTTCAAGATCCTGAAGGCGATTTAGAGGGTTGCTGTGTTGGAATCGGCTAGGTGTGGATTGAACGTCCGCGAGAGTGCTGGGATTCCCATTCACTACAAGGCTGCCATTGGTAGACAGTGGAGCAATTGCTGTGAGGATCGCGGTTTGAGCTGCGGAAACAGGATCGTTTGGCTGTCCATCGTAAAGGTCACAAGTCCGACCAATGAGCTTTCTTCTTCCTTTCAATTTATCAGACAGATCAAAAATTTCCGGCTCAAACCAACCCATTGGCGCTAATATAACTTCATCGTAAGCCTTGAACGTATATTTACGTGTATCCTGGCCGGAAGCGCGGAGATGGAAATCAAATACTTGAACTGAAACGTTTGTTTCATTCAAAGTACAAACATTCCTTTTGAGCTCTTCAGCAAGCAAGAAATCGTATCGGCGATTCAGATTAATTTCGTCATATGGGAAATGGTCGAAGAGCATCATTTTGATAAAGGTTTCCGTGACTTCCGCTCCACCGTATTTGAGATTAACACGGGAGTTTTCGATGCACATTCCTTCATCTACGCAGCAGATAGAGGTTTTCTGTGCGCCGATATCGACGACACACGCCGCTGTGTATCCCGCGCCGAACGTCCCAGCCAGGCTCTCCTGCACGAAACATACTCGACCAAAACCAAATTCGCGCATCAGCATGTCGAGGATCTGCGTGACATACGATTTCTCATAAAGATCTGGAATAACGAAAACGCATGAGTATTGGCCCCAGTCCTTTTTGCGCGTTAATTTTAAGTGTGATTTAATCGCATCTTCCAAGATAAGCGATATATCAAGGAATAGCATATTTTTGTTATCATAGTCTTTTTCATTGCACCAGCCATTTCGGATCGGCCAAAATAGTTTGTATCTTGGGTTGGAATAGTCAGGGATTCGCAAGGCCGCTTCTCCAATAACGTGTTCCGGGGCATCTTTTGGTTCAACCACAGTCCATTCGACTCGCATGGGGTCGTTATGTTCTGAGATCGTCTCCGGAGAAGTCCTTCGGTTATAGTTGGCAACCATTTCCTTCGAGTTCGGAAGCGTTCTCCTCTTATTGGCTCGCATATGTGTTCTCAATTCTGTACACATCTTTAAGTATCTCGAAGCGAACTGCAAAAGGAGTTGTTAGCTAGACTAAACTCTGAACCGATATTGATAGTGCGTACTTCAGGACCAAACATCTTTTCAGGCTCCATACACTGGCCATCATCCAATTTCAACCGTTTTGGCCTTGGCTCTCCGCCATCCTGTTCTGCTTCGTTCTCCTCTGCTCTACGTGCTATCACCATTGGGACTGTTTTTGGCAATGCGTCGCTCGCGAGCCCGATTCGCAGGTTCTGACTTCCGACATGGATCACAATCGTTTTCGACCCTACTAGTTCCTGGGCCTTCTCTCCGCTGGCATCTACCATTGTCGTATCTCCGTCCGCGTCAGCTTCTGACTCAGGGAGCGGCACTTCATTCTTGGTCGCGAGGGCTCTATCCCGGTCTTTTGCATTTTTCGCCATACGGTCTCGAGCAGCTTCATTTTGTAAGCGGTATGCGAGGATCTGATCGTCCCGTTTGAGATATTCCCTACCAAACGAGCGGAAGTGTCAGCAGAAGTCCTCCACTAAATATACCAGAGAAACATGATTGCTACGCTCCCGGTATGCTGAGTAGACCTTACGTATAATAATTCTTTTGGTTAATTGCAGCGACTTGCGGCCAGCTGGTAAGCTCCATGTTATTATCGGTCCGTTCCAGGCCTAGAATAACAATAGTCAGTTTCGATTTCATGGTCTTTTTTTATACGAAATCTCAAACTAACCTTCCTCCCTTAAGAGGGCCTTTCCAGACTTTTTTCCCACCATGATGGAGGACAAGTAAACTGGCTTATTGCACAAGAATAGATGAGATCAAAAGCCTTGAGCAACGGCACAGGATTTCACGCTGAGCTTCTTGGAGAGCCTGCGAGAATGTTGTGAAATCTCACAGATGATTCATTTGGCATGAGAAGTTCAATGGGTGCATGGTGAGCGGATGTGAGGTTAATGAAGTCCTCTGCCGACTGTGAGAGACAAGTCAGTTACCGGCACAAAGCCGCTCTTCCTTTGGTGGATCGTCTTGATTGGCGCGACATCAGCCTAGAAGCTTTGGTCCAGCTTCCTTGCAAAGTATCACCCAACTTCGAAAAAAGACAGCAACTATGGAGTAACAACCCCGTACGCATAGTTCCAAACCAATATCTATTCTATTCAGCTCCCTGCTATTTCATCAAGGCGACTTTGGCGTTTTCTTTTCTTA
The DNA here is from genome assembly GCF_000003515.1 of Uncinocarpus reesii 1704. Classification (NCBI taxonomy): domain Eukaryota; kingdom Fungi; phylum Ascomycota; class Eurotiomycetes; order Onygenales; family Onygenaceae; genus Uncinocarpus; species Uncinocarpus reesii. Next base: position 4,088,937 of record NW_003052500.1, on the reverse strand, counting down.
TAGTAATTTTTAGTAAGGCATCAACTACATCTCACCAAGCGTTCCCCCTCTCACATGCGCCGCTAATGCCAGTTCCCCAGGAATCACAGTCATTTTCCTACGGAGCGTAATCCTAAATACCCGGAGATTCTAACGGGCCAAACCGATAATATCATTTCCGACTTCTTCTTGGAGCTTCCACAGTTACGGAATCTGGCCCAGCGCCCTACCACATATAGATCCTCGTTGAAGAGCGTACGATACCCCGTTTGGTCATCAAAAGATGGGCGGGTCACTATCCAGACTCTTGTCCTTTGGCTGGTGGGCAAAGAAGGAGATCCGCATTTTAATCCTAGGCCTGGTATGATTGATGCCTTGTTTCCCGAGAAGCTCAGGGAGCCGTGCTGCATGGATCACGATAGCTAACAAAGAAGCTAGGACAACGCTGGGAAAACCACCCTCCTTTATCGCCTAAAGGTAAACAAAAGCATTCTTGGAAACGGAGGTAGTTGCAGTATTAATCGGGTTACCGGAGCCAGATCGGTGAAGTCGTCACTACGATACCGACGATTGGATTCAATGTCGAATCTGTCACATATAAGAATCTTAACTTGAACGTCTGGGTATGTTCTTCGACTTTCCGCATTTCGTACGCTTTACACCCTGCATCGCCTCTTTTAGCCGGTATAGGGGGAGCTTCGTCTCGCTTACAGGATTTTGCACAGGATCTCGGTGGTCAAACGTCGATACGACCCTATTGGCGATGTTACTACGCAAACACCGCCGCAGTTATATTTGTTATCGACTCCACAGATATCGAACGACTTGGTACGGCATCGGATGAGCTAGCGGCAATGCTAAATGAAGAAGAACTCCGTGACGCGGCGCTTTTAGTTTTCGCGAACAAGCAGGATCAGCCCGGTGCAAAGGGTGCTGGGGAGATTTCTGAAGCGTTGAAGTTAGGTGAGCTGAGGGACCGGAATTGGAGTATAGTTGCCTGTTCCGCGATCGATGGCAAAGGTATTGATGAAGGTATGGATTGGCTGGTGGTAAGTATATGCGCGCCGATATCCAAATCTCCGGCTCAAAGGCTAATTTTCTGCAGCAAACGGTGCAGTCGGAAAATTCATGAATATTTTTTACTCAATTTCTCTCTTGACAACTATCTCATCACGCCACTGTGTCCTTTTTAGGTCGATATTTCAAACAATTCCCTTGCATTACCAAAGGCGCTCTGCTTTTCTTTTCCAGCCCAAGTCACGATACACAATATCCTATATATCAAAAAAATTGATAGCAATAAGTGGATTTCAAAGGACGTGTGAAGATAGATATCCGGAGCTTAGGTGAAGAAAATTCTGTCATTAACTTTACTCAAAACTCTTAAGGTGCACCTATTTGTTGGGCATTGAAAGAGCGTTCGACAGCGTTGAAGAATTGGATCGAAACCTGGTAAGTGAGGGATGCCCAGCCCATTGTAACTGAGCATTAGAAAACTCCCTGGGTATTTGCGGTTCCAAATCCGTCTTGTAGGAGCGGCCATGGCTGTTTCGATAGTGTAACTGGACAGTAGTTTCCTCGGCAGCATATAGTATATCCATTGCAATATCCCACAATTAGCCTCATCATGGAACCCTGATCCAACCAATCTACTCCGTATTAGTGGTGGAACTAAGTAGCATCCAGACTTGTTCCCGTTGATACATACCTACCAAAGTACAGCACATTTGGATCCTCATCCTGCATCTTTTTTCGTAACGGGCCAAGGCTAAGAGTTGTCACGTTGTTCACAGCCGTATTTCTTCGACGGTTCTCACAATTTCTCAAACACCGCCAGCCGGTTGATTTAAAAAATGAGATTGCGGAGCCCAAGCCCAACCCGCCGCCCAGCCGACGGCTCGCTCTCCGTCCTCGTGACGCTAAGTCTAGGCAGTTGCATATAGGAAGACGTCGGGAGCGCCGAGCATACTTGAAGTCTACACTGACGAGCTATCCGCCGCACCATCCAACCTCCGGAGGAAGCGGATGGGTGCGGAGAGTGCAAGCCAGAAGTAGATGTTCACCACGTACCCGTTCTCAGCTACCTGCCTCGCTGGATGACCGTATATGGTTAGCACGTGTCGGAGTAAGGCCACAATGCTTTCCGCTACGCAGCCTACGATGGTCAACCCGAGGGTTGACGCTCCGTAGACTGCAGGAAATGCCAATGCGCGAGCCCAAGACGACTTCACCAGAGCATACACGGTCCAAGCACTCGTAATGGGCAAAGAGAGCAGGCCACTCGAACAAAGGAACACAGCCAGGACAAGTAACCGGGGCATTGCATGCGACCGGGACGAGGAAATAAGAGATACACTATAAGAACCCATGCCCGCTATTAGGAGCCGTGAGAGGAAAAAGAGAAAAGAGCAAGGGGTGGTCTGGGGTCTTTATCAAACGACTACAAGCCGCTCTTTCCTCCTACCAACCGTCAGGTATTGCTACCTGGAAGCAGGTAGAACGGGTGAACTACAATACACGGTGCTGATGGCAGCTGCCGCTTGCAGTTCGGAGGATCCTGGACATTCCAATATTCAATTAAAGAGGCTCGCTTTCTGCGAGATGGAATATTAAGGCAAAGTATCAAGGCAAGAATAGCGACAGATCAAAAGGGAAGGAGACGCTTTTTTTTTGCCCCGGGTTTACCATACCTGTTAGAACCGGACCATTTTTCCAAAGTCATGCAAAGATTGAACATTGCCGCAGCGTGAACCACAATCACTGGCGAGCGGTATTTCTGGTTGCCACGTTTAAACAGGCGTAACAGAAGCCACCCGATAAAGATCACGAGTTCTGCAACGCAGCTGAGCACGAAAATGGAAGCCCAGAGGACAGCCCAAATCTCAAGACCGCCATGAACGAGGTTCAATGTTGAGAGGGTAACTTCAGCACCCATAATCAAGACTGCTAGCAGTACTAGCAAGCCAGTCACGGCGGTGAGCAAGAAACCCCAGAATGCCCCGCCTAGAAAGAAACAAGAGAGAGTGAGAGTGAGTATTTTGATGTATTTCCAGGGCCTTGGCCTGTCAGGTAGCGAGGGGGTGATTCTAATGATAACTTGTATCAGCATACTAGGTGACTGCAAGCTCATCCTCGACGAATACCTGTCCGTTTTGGAAACCATTGTGGGGTTTTGGATCGACGTAACGGAAAGCCTAGAGTTGGGATTGAGACATCTAGGGGTGACGTGCAGGGTTGCTGGACGAGCAGCAGAGGATATAGGCAAGCAGCGGGTATAAACTACCTATCGGTTGAGCCGGGTAGTAATTGTAACTATTACTCAGCAGGACTATCCAAGAGAGTACAGCTCACAACTCGCGTCATGACAGCACATAGAACCATGGTATAATATGTTGAGCTACCCGTTATCAACGGAGGTAGTCAAGGAAGGAATGAGGCTGGTTTCTAGCAAGCAACAACGCGCTGCTTGCATCTGAAGCTGTAACTTATTTCTAGGATGAGCGTGATGGGCTTTCAACGTCCCTTTGGGATATTAGCTGATTCGCCAGATAACGGGGTTGCGGATATCATGAAGTCGAGGCTTTCGACGAGATCCCCATCCAGCCCGCGATAAGATTAGTTGAGGGCAGCAAACTCCATCCTTCGTGTCACCCCAGATGCTTCTCTGCCAGCAGGCTTCTGTTCACAAGAGCAAGAAATCAAACACTCAACAGAATCTCCCGGATGGTTCTTCGCTCCCCAATCGTGACGCGTCGATTAACGCGACAAAAGCGTTCCCGCGGCTTCGACGGTTGTTCCAGAACCAGCCGGACCCCGATTAGTCAGTATGCATGCCAAGCATCTCGTTGCATGAAAAGGGAAAGCGCGGTGCGACGGACGATCTTGCCCCGATCAGAGTTGGCCAGCTGGACCCAATGAGCACGCGTTATTCTGCCGCCAGGAGTGAAGCCGGCGGTCTGACGATTTTGCCTCCTTTGATTGGTCACCAATTGCCAGAAAAGCGGAGAACCGGGAGCCAGCTGCTGTTCTCGGCAAGCACTGACCTTGATAGCCGGCCGTTCGGCTCTGGAGCTCTGGAGCTGCGCAACAAAAGGCGAGGTTGTCCAGGGCGAGCATTATATTTATCTTCCGTCTGGGCTGTATATCTCAAGGGAACGGGGATCTCCAGACCCGAGCAGTCACGGACAAGAAACCGCGAGGTGATGTGTCACTTCCGTCACAGGGCATTTGACACGTATCCTGCAGCAGGATGTTGCTCAACCTCGAAAGGTCCTCGCGGTTGAACTGCAGCCACAGCTCTCTGCGATTAGTTACGTCTCCCCGCACGCCTGCTGCCCCACTTACCCCCAACCGTCGAGCAGCAACTGCGGAGGATGGCTTGCGCCAGCTTAAATATCAATCCATCCCCCTCTTCCGCCCTTCTCCCGTAAAACTTTGACGCTCTCTCTCTCTCTCTCTGCCCTCGTTTGAAACTATCATCCATCACTAGTCGTTGTAAAGTCTAGCCTTCCGTGATCCGGGATCCTTAACACCGTCAAAATGGGTGAGGACAAGACCAAGCCTGGTAAGTAAACCCGCTTCCTCAATCTCCAGTCCCAGCAGCGACTCATGCTCCTCATGTAGATACCTACCGTTACGATGAGGTTCCGGTCTATACCACATCACAGGGCTGTCCAGTGAGTTTGATCAGCTTGCAAATATGTACCCTAGATAGGGGTATTAACTGCTGCCATTTAGGTTATGGACCCCGAAGCCGCCCAACGGGTTGGCAAGAATGGCCCTCTGCTGCTCCAGGATTTCCATCTCATTGACCTGCTTGCCCATTTCGACCGGGAGAGAATCCCAGAACGTGTGGTCCATGCCAAAGGCGCTGGAGCATACGGCGAATTCGAGGTCACTGATGACATTAGCGACATTGTGAGTTCCTTGCTTGAATTAAATAAGCAGACGGACGTGCTAATGTCGCGGATAGACCACTGTCGACATGTTGAGGGGCGTAGGGAAGAAAACCAAACTTATGACTCGCTTCTCAACCGTCGGGGGAGAGAAAGGCTCTGCTGACAGCGCCCGGGACCCCCGTGGTTTCGCCGTCAAATTTTACACCGAGGAAGGGAACTGGGACTGGGTGTTCAACAACACGCCTGTTTTCTTCCTACGTGACCCTGCTAAATTCCCACTTTTCATCCACACCCAGAAAAGAAACCCCCAAACGAACCTGAAGGACGCAACCATGTTCTGGGACTACCTGTCGACGCATCAGGAAGCGATCCATCAAGTTATGCATCTATTCAGTGACAGGGGCACTCCTTACTCGTACCGCCATATGAACGGCTACTCCGGCCACACTTATAAATGGGTTAAGCCCGATGGCACCTTTAACTATGTCCAAATCCATATGAAGACCGACCAGGGAAGCAAGACCTTCAATAATGAGGATGCACAAAAATTGACTGCGGAAAACCCTGATTGGCACACGGAAGATCTATTCAATGCCATCGAGAAGGGCGAATGTCCATCCTGGACCTGCTATGTCCAGGTGTTGAGCCCCGAGCAGGCCGAGAAGTTCCGTTGGAACGTTTTCGACTTGACCAAAGTCTGGCCTCAGGGCGAAGTTCCACTCCGACGCTTTGGTCGCTTGACTCTGAATAAGAATCCACAAAATTATTTCGCCGAAATCGAACAAGCTGCGTTCTCCCCGTCGCACTTAGTCCCCGGTGTCGAACCCTCCGCAGACCCTGTTTTGCAATCTCGTCTGTTCTCCTACCCAGATACTCACCGTCATCGCCTGGGCACCAACTACCAGCAAATCCCCGTAAATTGCCCACTCCGCGCCTTCAGTCCTTACCAACGCGATGGTGCCATGGTTGTCAATGGAAATTATGGCGCAAATCCAAACTACCCTTCTACCTTCCGTCGCTTACAGCATAGCCCAGTCAAGGCAAGCCAGGAGCATGAGAAGTGGGCGGGTGCAGTCCTCGCTGAGCAGATCCCCGTTACCGATGAAGACTATGTGCAGGCCGACGGGCTCTGGAAGGTGCTCGGCCGCCAGCCTGGCCAACAGGATAACTTTGTTCACAACGTCTCTGTACATCTGTGCAATGCACATGAAACCGTTCGTAAGCGCACTTATGGCATGTTCAGCCGCGTAAATCCAGACCTGGGTGCTCGCATCGAGAAGGCCACAGAGCCTTTGGTCACAAGACCAAAACCACAATCACACCTTTAAGAGACTAGATGTTGCACCAATGTTGCTTCCTGCCAGTGACATGAAGTCCGGGCTTTTTCTTTGACTTGTCCCTTCACAGCCCTGTTTGATGCACATGATGGCAGAATCCCCAATATTGATTTCTCAATTAGTCCCATAGTTTTACCAAAAGAATGACAAATATGATACACTTTGCAGTCGCATCTTGTTTATATGCGGTCGCACCTGGTTGCTGATCAAAAAGGCTAGTTGATGTTGAACTTTATACCGCTCCAGCGTCACAGAGCCTATATTGAAAGCTGAACACAAATCTAATGTGAACAGCCATGGTTATACGACTACTACTTGAGTGTTAGGCTGTCAAACGTGATTATCGAGTGTTTGATCTATGCCAAAGATACACCGAGCCAGAAGCTATTTTTACACTGCGGCAGCTCTTCTTTTGTTGATCCTGTTAGCCGCCTCTCCAAATTAGTATCTAATAATACAGCAGTCTTGTCGGTGGGAATTAGTACTGGTCTCATCCACCTGATCTAGCAAATAGAGACCAAAAAGAGTGAATATTGGTTCGATTTTGGCCAATAATGCCTCCAATATCACCCAAATAAGGCACTGAGCACTGAAAATGGCACAGTTCTAAGTTTGGTTGGCGGCGCATATCTCATCATTGGGTAAAGCCATACCGGCGCTGCCCAAACCATGAAGGCTGCCGTCCAGATATAACCCAGAGACCTAGACGTCCATGATTTCGGGCCATGGTGGAACTGTTCATCCTTTGAACGGTGCACAAGCAATACCACGTCTTCGAACATGATACCAAGCGCTTGAGTTGCAAAAAAACTCAGGGCTCCTGATTCGCGGAAAGGGATTCCCAGCGCGTTGTCCGTCATAATGTGCAGCAGGCCAGATACTACGAAAACCGTCATTACACGAGCGTATCGGGCCAAAATCTTGTTCGGTTTGGGAATGTGCAACACTTTGTATGCGATGAATTCCGAGTAGCATACGAAAGATCGGCGGAAGTATTGGTGCCATGCCACGCTGTACGACGATTAGCAAACGTATGTCTAACAGGGGCCCCTTGCCCAGGGTGGTGATGTGGGGGAGCGTTCTGCCATACCTCCAGAACTGTCTGATAGACCAGGCATCCGAAATATGACCGAAGAGTGTCGGCCATTCTTCTGGCTCGTTGAGGCCCAATCCCACCATCACGGCAGCCGGGAGGCTACTCATAAGTGTGATCATTGAAAAAGCAGTCAGGCCAAACCCCATCACCGCCCCGGTCCGAAAACCAAGCTCTTCTAGCGTTATGTGGTTTGTTCTGCGAAAGATATACTGCTTGTCCACAGAAAAGAACGACGGATCGACCCCCGTCTGCATTACCGGCAACCCAAGAAGATCCATGACCAAATACATTGCGATTGCCGTCTTCAGTTTCTTGACCACGAACTCCCAACGACCCGTTTCTTCTTTCTTGCATTCGACATGGTTCCCATTTGTGGCTCTGTGAAGCTTTGCTCTTTTTCTCGTGGGAACTCGACGCTTTGGATCATCTCGCCAGCGCGTTCCAATCCATCGAGCATTCCAAATCATACCGCAGGCCCAAGCAATGCGACTCCATGGGCGAAATGATATCTCGTTGATCTCCCCCAGTTTGATTTTCAAGTTCATCTCTTGCAAATATTCAACCTTTGTAATCGCTAATACGTTTCCCACATGCAGAACCTGGAACCAAAAAGCAGTTGGCGCCAGACGGTTCATTGTCAAGTCGGTGTATGGAAAGGACCAATGGATATGCATCGCAAGGCACAAGGCTAGGATGAACACTCCAATCCGGAGCTTCATTGCGGGCTTTGGTGCATATGCCAGGATCATCACCGTGGAAAGTTGTAGCACGAGGATATCGATCAATGCGATCCATGACAAAAGATTGGTGACGCGACGCGCCATTGCTGCTGCTACCCCTGGATAGAAGCACTGGCCTCACCGACCCTGTGAAAATTCAGATATTCTGGCGCAAAACTGACTGAGTTTGGAGGAGAGGTGTAGATATAAAAATAATGGGCGAAAAATGGGGTAATCAGTTTGAAACTGAATGAATGCTGGCACAAACGGGGCGTTGAATGTGTCAACATGCAGAATTGTATATTTGCTTTTTGATCTGCAAGATGGTGGCTTTTAGGGCTTTGTGTGCAGACACTCATCAGAAGCGAGATGTTTGGTAAGATTCTACAATACTTCGAGAAAGATTCCTTTTGGTTATCTAATGAATTGTGATAACCCCTTAGACTAGCGGCCGTTCCCCGTGCATTGGTCTATCGCATATACTAGAGAGAAAATCACCAATGCAGAATGATACATTTCCGAATGGACAAAGTAGAGGAAATCTAGGATCGGTGGTTTGAATGCAAGCCGTTTAATGATACTCTGGCCGCGACTCGTGACATGAAGCCCAAAGTGATATGGGCTTGACGCATATCACCCCTATATTGCCCATGATCAGGAGACAATAATCTAGCCTTTCTGCTTATTCCCTTCTCACCAAAAGCCCAACAAATTTTAACATTAGATAAATTCCGTCTAGGTCACGCATTGCTCTAGACAGAGTCAGAAACTGGTATAAGGCGATTATTTCAAGCCGGATCTTCAACTTCGAACAACATGGCTTAGAGCGTCAAGGAGCTGACATACCGGCTAAGAAAGCCTCCCTAGAGAATGTTTCAAATATGGCTCAAGGGTATATCTAGAAAAAATACATAAGGCCCAGCTTTGAAGGTGTGCAGGCCCTCTGCTTGGTACATTCTCTGCCAGTGGCTGGAAAGCAGATAGTTGCTGCAATGTCTTTTTATCACAGATGTCATCAAAAAAGGGGGAAAAAGGATATATTAGAAACTTGTTTAGAAAGGGGAAACAGGGAAGAGAAATTAAGAATGATTAACACTCCCTATCACCAGAGGGAAGGGATTAAAAGGATAAAAAGAACTATGAAGTATAGTAACAGGAAAGTACCCGTCCAAGGATCTGAGACGCTTGCTCAGGTGCGACACAGCAGGAATGGAAGATATTGTACATACAACAAGGCTCCGTCTGAGCCTGAAGGTGAAAGAGGGTTCTCCATTTATTTTGTCTCGACAGTTGCCCAGACCGAATCGAAAATCATAATACGTGCATCTCAACCAGTACCAAAACAGTAGGATCGACAACCGGACCCCGGATCGAAATAAAGAGGGTCGCTTCTTCCGTAAAAGCCAATTAATTCTGTGGTAAAATTTTCCGCAGCATTTAACTGCGCCCATATCTCGTTTTGCCGAAAGAGAAAGGAACATAACGATATTTAATCATGTGTTGAATTTGTCGTCGCACTGTTATAGGCTTTATCAGCAAAGCGCCCAATGCGTGTATCATCTCCATGCGGGATGCCGAGGTAAAACTTACTCGTCAAACTGAAGAGGACCAGCCAATAAACCACCAAGATTGGCCAGAAAACGGGAACATTGAAAATTTCCGACCACGAGCACAGAAAGGCGATAGTGATGGCTCTTGTCGCCGAATGCCAGAATTTGAACTCGGGTAATCGCCGGATGAAAGGGCGAAACTCGTCATCTTGTTTCGTCGGAAGTCCCTGGGTATCGCCATCTTCTAGACCTTCGTCCTGGGTAAGAGATGGGTCGAATTTCGGTTGGAGAAAAGCGAGGAAAAGATTAAGAAGGTAGATGCCTAAGGTATAAGCAACTGTGCCATCATATCCGCGATTAGCTAGAGTCACCACAGAACGAACGTCAGAGTTGCATACCGATATACCATCCTTGAGCGAGAACAATTCTCAAAAAGAACAAAATAAGAATGGCGCCTGTTCCTAACCATCGATAGAGAGTGAACGGCGTGGATGCATCGAGGTAGGCTTGATATTGCTGCCACGCAGAATTCCAATCAGCAAAGTTCAACCAAGCAGCAAAGCTGCGCCAAAGCACACTGTTCCAAGGAAATAAAAGCTCCTTTGTCAAGGAAAAGGCTTACCCTTGTGAGCTTCGATGTTTGAGCCGTCACTGCGGTAAAGGGAGTTTGCTCCGGTTCTGGCACATCCATGGCGCAACACTTAAAATGAATGCTCAAGCAAATCCACCTTGCTGACCAGACCACAAAAGCGACTAGCAGAAAGATGCGAAGATAAGAAGAGGAAATACGGACGAAGGAATTCAAATTAAAATAGTATCAATGCGAAGATTGAAGGAAACGAAGAACGTCGTTAGACTTGGCTATTTGTCCCTGAAAGGCTGAAAGCGATAATTTCATGGTTCCTGAATGGTTACATAATACATTACGAGCATGAGCCACGTACGCCCAAAAGCTAACCCGATACGGTCTAGTGTTTCAGTGTGGCTTGATTATATAATGTGTGGCTGGAACAAGTCCCGTGACAGTGCCAAGTCGCGGTTGGCCTCGGATATCCGCAGCGCCGAAACAAGTGTTGCCGACAAGCTGTTTGGATTATTGTTGACAGCATCAATTGCCTGTGTTTCTATCCGCCAATTTATACCCAAGGCTACAATTCTATATTACAATGTTTTCAAGACGATGTGCGAGGCTTGTTGCCTCTCGAACCTCCGCTCCATTGACGTCATATCTCGCCAATGCGAGGTTCTCTTCCACAGCTTCCCCTGCTTCAGCAGCTTACGAGTATATATTGGCATCGACCCCGAAGCCAGGAGTTGGACTGAGTACGTGATCCTTTTTTTTACGCAGACTTATGTGGCCTGGTTGCGTTCTGACATTTTTTTTAAGTCACCCTTAATCGACCGAAGGCTTTAAACGCTCTCTGCAGCCCTCTTTTCCGTGAGCTCAATGATGCACTAACAAAATACGATGAGGATAAAGATATTGGTGCCATTATCATCACTGGTAGCGAGAAGGCCTTTGCTGGTACTTGCCCATGTCTAAAGATTGGACGAAAGAGTTCTGTGTCTAACCGGTTGTAGCTGGCGCTGATATCAAAGAGATGGCGCCCCTAACATTCGCTGCTGCATACTCGAACAATTTTATTGCGTCCTGGTCCCATTTAGCTAACACAATCCGCACTCCTGTCATTGCAGCAGTCTCCGGATATGCCCTCGGTGGTGGATGCGAACTCGCCCTAATGTGTGATATGATCTACTGCACATCAAAAGCGACCTTCGGTCAACCGGAGATTAAATTAGGCACCATCCCTGGTGCCGGTGGCTCTCAGCGTTTAACGAAGATAGTTGGGAAGAGCAAGGCCATGGAATTAATCTTAACGGGAAACACTTTTAGCGGAAAGGAGGCTGGAGAATGGGGAGTCGCGGCCAAGGTAGTTGACGGCGGGAAGGATGAACTGCTCGCTGCTGCTCTAGACACTGCCAGCACTATTGCCAATTATAGTCGTGTCGCGGTGGTTGCTGCAAAGGAAGTTGTCAACAAGAGCCAGGAGCTGTCGTTGGCAGAGGGCGTTGACTTCGAGAGGCGCCTTTTCCACGGTTTATTTGGTAGCAAAGACCAAAAAATAGGTATGTGGCCGTACAATACGTTTACGACCATGGTTTACTAAAGATTTTATAGGAATGACTGCATTTGCTGAGAAGAAGAAGCCGGAGTGGTCGAACGAATAATCTCTGATAACTCGTTTTGGCAGATATCCTTCGCAACTGTACATAACAATGCTTCTTGAATTCCAGGCAACTCTAGTGAAAAATGGAACAGTATGACCATTTAGATACTAGTTTCGGGCTGCACCTCAAGCCACTTTTAATCTCCATTTGATGATTACCAGACGGCTACAATACGGTTAGGCGACTGAAAATAGCCCAACCGACAACAACAATAGATCCCATATCTTCTGGGGAAGACATAGCCTTATTTATCACGTCCAAGCTTCCCTTCCGCAGTCCTCTGCGCTCTTTCTCCAATACTACTAACGATACCAAGAATACCGCCTGCGAAACATGTAAGTATAACCGTCCTCTCGCAAAATGGGGGTTACCCACTGGGCTTGCGCTCTTCCTCGGCCTGCTGTTGCTGCCCCTTCAGGCGTTGAGTGCTATGCACCCCCTGAGGTTCTTGCTCATCATATTCACCGATATTCGAGGCCGCCTGCGGTTCCTGTCCGCTCATGCCTTGCTGTCCGTACGCACCCTGCGTGCTGCCTGCCTGAGGATAAGCCTCCGTGGCTTCGCCTTGATATCTTCCTCCCCAACCTTCCCCCTGAGCGCCGCCGCTTCCACCCAACATGGAAGCTCGTTGCTGGCCATATTCCGAACCGTATGCGCCGGAAGATCTCTGTGGTGGAGCCATGGGGTCATGGCCAATGCCCTCATCGGCGTTGTAGTCCTGTTGGGTCCCGCTTTGCATCTGATTTTGCCAGCTGGCTTGGTCACGACGACCGCTCGGATCCCATGTGGTATCTCTCGACCCGGCCATGAATACAGTGATGGGGGATTTTATTGTAAAAAAGAGATATTGTCCGGTAAGATCTATTTCAATGCAGTATACGGAGGCTCTCTAACCTGGGGGCTATGGCCATTCTTATGTCCCCGCCAGCGAGCTGGCTCGTCCGCAGAACAGTGTCAATGGCGAAGAGTGATATCATGGTTCGCCGGTTTTGATTCTGGAGTCAAAATGCCATTTTGTTTGAAACCGGCTCGTTTGGAAAATATGTGGGCAACGGCGAAGAATTATTATTAATCTCGAATTAATCCTGATAAGTATCCAATGGCAAGACCCCTCAAGCTGCCTCTTCCAGGCTGCCTTTGATTGTAAGAAAAGCGTTGATGAAAGTCAAAATTGCTAGTTAACTACTCGTATCTTGCACTCTTCAAAGCACCCCTGACTTGGTTGATATTGATCGAGAGCGGCCCAATCTCAGATGAAATTTGTAGACGTCAGAGGCGTTTTGATACCATTGAACAATGATGGCCTTGCGCCTCCAGAATGATGCGCAACTTTGGGGGATGTTTGCCAGCGGCACTTGGAGATTAAATAGAGGTAGGGTGAAAGACACTGATGACGGATACAGTGGGAATGAAGTTTGTGCGGAACGAATGAAAGTTTGGAGATAATCCTCCGTCAAAAATATGTTAAGGGATGGTCGATTTCTAGGCTTTCTATCTAGAATACCACCTCGGTTGCGTATTCGATAGTACCAGCTGTCTATGTAGGAGCTTCGAGTTCAGATGTCGGTTTATATACAAAGGTTTTGCTGCGATTGAGACATTTATTTCGCCAAAAATGAGGCGTGATTGGGTTGTCCCTATCTTCAACCAGTATCGACAGCTGTGCATCAGCATCAATAAAAACACTGCTCCTTGAAAGGATGGGAGTGCGGACTAGTTAATCCGATTTGCCTTGAGGCTGCCGAACCATTGCTACACTTCTTGCCACGGTTTTCCCACCATATTTAGTCAAATCCATGTCGAATATCTCAACGTCTTCGAACCCGAATTTCTTGTATAGCGGATATCCGGCGGCGGAAGCTTCAAGCCACGCAGGGATGTTGTGCTTGTCCGCAACGGCTAGGCCCTCTTTCAATAGTAATGATCCAATGCCACGACCTTGATATTCTGGGTGCGTGACAAGGGAGGCAAGGACTTGTAGAAAACGAAGATGTTAGAACGAGATTTCGGACCTGCAAGAAAGGGCTGAACGTACGAAGATGCTTCTGACCACCCATCCTTCTCTTCCTTACACCATACAGCCAGCCAAAGAATTCACCATACGCTTCCGGGTTCGCTGCGTTCTCCATCCTCGCCTTCTTCTTCTCCTCTGGCTCTCCCTTCAAATGCCAGTCCGGATCAAGGTTGAGTACCCACTGAGCCTGCGCTACATGCTTTCCGTCCACCATTACTTTGGTATATGTCACTGCAGGGTCTTGCAATGAATTTCTGATTTGTTCCAAACGAAGTGAGTTGCTGGCTGGATTGTGGCCGTCGAAGACGATCTGAGCAAGCTCCTCCGCTCCAAAAGCGAGCGTGTCTAGCTCATGAATCACGGCGGCGTCGGATACTTCAGCGGGGAGAAGCTGGTATTGGGAGGAAGGTAACGAGGCCATTTTCGCTGCAATGCATATAAAGTAAGCTGGATCGGTTCAAAGTGGACATTCACCTTTCCCGCTGTGACTGAGGGGCTGGATAGCGTTTTAAGTAGTTAATCGCATGTTGAGAATTTCCCAACTACCTACCCCGCCGAGCAACGGCGATTCCGTCGACCCTCGCCAACGACCTTTGAACGCGAGCTGAGCCCACTTGCGCTGGTTGACAATCCGAGAGAGAATGTTCAAGATGGTGCGCCTGGTTACATGTGGTTGGGGTAAGCTCATCGGAGGACTAATCGGGTTCACCGATGTCTCCATCGGATGCGAGGCAACTAGGCAAGAAAGGGACGCCGCAGCTACCGGGGTGTTGAATCAGGATACATGCCCCGGAATCCCGGATGCCATTTGTGCTCGTTGTGGCCCGATTGGATGCTACACTCTATCTTCTTCTCACGGGACTAGTTATGTGATAGACGGCCCAGTTATATAAAGGAATACTCGGTTTAGTCGACAGCGAAGTCCACCTCGCCGCTCTCACCAACGCGATTAACTAAGTTAACTACCTGCAAGCCCTCCTAAAATAGTGTGCATCAATGGGCAATGTTAACCACAATATTTCGTTGAATTTGCAGAAATTTTGATTGGAGTTAGAGCTCTAAATAACAGGATTTTCTAAGATAAATCCTTCTTTTCTCGTTTGATATATCTGGAAATAAACCCGCGGCCAGTTTTCGTGAGCCCAGCAAGTTTCATCTGGAAGAAGAAGGAAAGGTTTAGCCCTAGAGCATGATAATAATATCCAGTTAAATACGCTGGCAGACTCCAGGTTAGCTCAAGCAAATGAGACTCAGGGTACAGCAGATCGCTTTCGGTTCTCAAGAGGCTCCGGTCACGAAAACGTAGTAAACTCTCCAAGTGATTTTGGCGGAGGAGCAGAGAGTTGAAATTCAAATCTGAAGGTCAACGACGCTGCTGGAAGAGTCGCTCACAGTTCTTTCGCGTGTCAACGGCATGCTCGACTCAGTGGAAATTGGGCTCAGTTCAGTGATTTTCGTGACGATCCATGTTGAGGCATACATGTTCACCCTGCATCCTGATTGTTAGAATACTCCTTTCATCAGCGGCAGAAAGCAGACTCACCGATCGATACAACATCCTGGAAATCTGGCCCCCACACGGCGAGCCGAAAAGCCATGAGATTCAAAGGTCTTAATATACCAAGGCTGAATTGACGCAGATCGTAATAGAATACGGCCATCCATTTTGAGAACGTGGTTAAAGGCTCTTGCCTGTGTGGCTGCTGCGGTGCCCTCTGGGTCAAACCAATCCATCGAATCCATGATCTAGTGCTAAGTCAGGAGATTTAGTTCGTCAAAGAAAAGGAATATGCGCCCTTACCACTGCGATGGTCAGAGTCCCCGGCGTTATCCTTGCGATGACCTCGTTGATTTCATCCGTGTGTATGCGTAGGCCGTCAAAAGCCCCTGGAGTAGAAAGCTTCACATGAGCTTTAGGCGTCAAGTAACTTGGATGACACCTGAGCTTGTTAGTAGGATGTTTTCAGTGAGAAAGGGGGGATGCATACCTTCTTGAATACTTGCCCTGAAGGCACAGAAAATAGAAGTAATTGTCATTGCTCAGCAAGGTGTCATTGACAACGGGATCAAGAGTATCGACAACATATTGCCATATCGCCTCACCGCTGACATCTGATGGCTTTTTCACTCCGCCAGAGAGACCATGTCTTACCATAAAATCGGTGATTATCATATTCCTCTGTGGCGGGGGAACCCCTGCAGCTTTCCAAGCAAACCATTCGGTTCCGACAACAGCCCAATGCAAAGCCTTGCTAAGTAGAATCTTCCGAATCCCCGGCCATATTTCGCGTTGTTCATCTAGGGTCTGTGCCTCGCAAAGTCGTTTGATCTCTGTGTCCAATCCAAAAATTTTGGAGAGATAACGGACCATCTTGAGAGCATGACGTGATCCGCCAGTTTCATATAAGCCTTTTCCAGAGGTGGAAGTAAAAATGTCACTGTGATCTAGCCAGAATTGAAAAGCTTGGCTGGAGAGATGGGGGCTGAGTTTCGAAAGTAGAAGCTCTCTAAACTGAGGGTGTTTTCCTTCCCCAAACATTTTCCAGACATCAAGGTAGCTCAAGGCTGTGAAACTTGCAACCTTGAGCTCCAGTAAATGGTTCTGGTTTGGATTGAGATCGACGGCATGGATTTTCCGCGGACTGTACTGCAAGTAGTCAAGAATGTTGTCCCCGGCGCTTGATATTGCCAGAATCACATCCTCGTTATTGATACTCAAGAGTTGATGGTCAACACGAGGGTCTTCCCATGTGAACGCATAGATATATTCGTTATTGAATTGAGTGTGCTTAGGATGGAGTTCGTCGTACCATATTCTCCAATAGTGATGTTGGTAGAAGGTTGAAGGCAGCGGTAAGTTAGAGCTTAGATTGACGATCGCAGCTTCGTATGCCTTGGATCTTATTTCAGAACCGCTTTGCGCCACTGCTTTGGATAATTGTCGACGGTGATTCGCTGGTGAAAGGTAGGGAGATTCTGTGAAAGCAGCATCCAGCCTAGCCAAAACCTCGCGGTTCCCTGGATTTTCTTTAGGGCACCCAAGGAAGATGTAGTACGGAATACCACCCAGAAAATAGTTCCTCTGGCTTGAGGATATAATTGTTCCAAACCGGTATTCGAGATAGTCACGGCGTGCTGGCTCCAGCCCAACACGGTCGACATCAAACCAAGCCCGCCAGAATACTCTTCCGAGCCAATTGACGTGGCGATTGAATGCACCTCCGGTATAATTTCGAGCCGCCACATCAACTATGCTTTGTACTTCGCAATCATTAGGTGGGGGCGTCGCAAGTAGCGAAGGAGGTCTCACCATAGAAATCGCAGACGCCCAAAATTCCTGAAGGACTTAGCAATGAGACCAATGAATCGACAACGCTGTAATAATCTAATGAGGGCCTAATGTTTAGAAAACGTTCTCGCCATTTCGATTGGCGTTCTGAAAACGCACCAGGAATCATTGACAAGCTGTAACTCATAGTTACCAGATCGGCCTGCTCAGTAGTTGACAGATTTTTGTTGCCATTTCTAACGTTAGGCAGACGGAACTCTCGTGCATCCTGGCAGACCACGGATACGTTTTTCCAACCCAGCCGGGAGAACCTTTGCCGCGCAACTTCACACAAGGACGGGGATAGGTCGACTAAATATATATGGCTGAAAAAAGTATCAACCGGTACGAATGAAGCCATGGCCTCGATGTTGTACCTAATGGCGGAAATCGTTAAATAGGCTCTCGATGTTAGGCTACTTTAAGCATACCCAGTTCCGCCGCCGATCTATTTTCATCGTGATAAGTAAATAGAACTTTTTCTGGCGCGAGTTTGAAATGGTGTAACTTACATCCACCCAGATCAGGCCTCTTCGACGGTGAGCCTGGCCTTTTTGGAACTCCAACTGAGCGGCTAGCAGGCTGAGCATGGACTCTCTCCCCTTAAGGAGTCGTTTGCGAGTCGCATCATAGACACTGGCCTGAATAGATGTTAAGCGCGTTTCCAACTTCCCCATCCTGGTTTACGCTCCGGCGTACCTGCGTTGAATAGAAGCTTTCCAATGCATGTTTCTGACCTCTGCCCTCCTGAAGGTTGAACGGTTTGATGAAATTGGCATAAAAAAAGGTGGCATACGACAGTAAGCTGCTATTGGGATCTACCTTCAAGGGACGGAGCCGAAGGACGAATATCAGTAGAACAAAACCCAGGAACAAGAAACACGAGCCAGCAAGCTTGACGTATAAAATATCAGGGCCGCGCAGGCCTGATACGCCAGCCAATCCGTCGATGATGGACATGACCGTCACTGGAGCAGACCAGACAGGATGTCAAGGCCGGACTGATTGCCAACAGAGATACCAGGAAAGCTTGCAGGACAAAAGTCACAAAAAAGCGACAGCGGGTTGAGGAGTAGCATCCAAATTATGTATTTGGTAATGGAGTACGATAACCCCAGGAGCCCACGCCCGCTTCCGAGACAACGTGAAGCTGCATCGCAGCTTGATCCTATCAAGTCAACACATGGTCGGCCCTGGCAAAGTTAAGACGGATCTGCATATTGTTTTTCTGCGCGGGCCATCAAAAGCTTCTCTGTTGGCCTCGGTGGCCGGGTCAGGCTGTGTACGGACGCACGTCAGGAAGCTTGAAGCCCAACATGATGAACCAACCACAACCCGACTTATGACAGGAAACCCAGAATCAGTCAGAGTCGCCGGACGCCCCATGTGCTGACTGCAATATTAAATGTCTTTGTGCTGTGTGACGGCCAGGAACACCTTCTCTCGCGGTTGAGCAGCGAGGTCGGCCTGCACACTTGCAGCTCTCTGGTTGGCAGGCGGGCAGCGTGGAGGGATCTGGGCAGCGGGAGGGGTCGCGGCCAATCGGGGGCCCTAGCGAGCGCACTCCCATCGCTCCAGTTCCGGTCAATGACAATGGCGAGAACGCCATCTGATGGGAGCCGGAGGGGTTTAAAGGAAACCAATCATAAAGATTGACTCCTCGTCGCCAATCAACCGAGCATTCGAACTCAATTGCAAAGTATTGCACCTGCTATCTCGGCGGAGAATTCTGCGCAGTGGGACGAGCAATTATATATATCTGTACTCGCCAGACGGTACGCTGGGACTTTGCCGGAGTAATAATTGCATTATTATTCAGCGAATCGCCCTTTAGGACGCCTTAAGGCCCTTTTCCCTTTCTACGAGGGCTATCATCCGAAAGAGGAAGTGAAATGTGGGCAGCATGATCTAGTCTGCAAATGCCAATCTTGAGAATGATTAAGACGCCGCCTTGCATGATACGATTCCCTTTGATGATCCAGTGATAGTGGCACTTGAAAGCCTCTGTGCATGAGCTACCTAGCATGACTCAAAGACTTAAAATTCAAGCTCGTCAATCCTGTTTATCGATGTTCAAATGCGTGCCATCTTCGGATCCACCAAGCGTTTATGGTGGCTCCTTGGTCGGGTTTTCATCCTGTGTGGGAGGTGCGCTGCCCCTCAGTGAACCTGGTGCATCATTGACATGGGCTGGATTATAACCTCCTGGCTTAGACGGTCTGATGGTAACAATGATGCCATCTGACGCGCAGGTAATTATTGCTTCGATTTCCATACTTGCTGAAACTCTCTTTGCCAATGTTGTATTAAGCGGCCCATAAAAATTGTCTATCGGGAAGTTGGGAGGGCCCAAAACACGATTATCGTTGATTTTGGATGGCCAGTATTTCGCAAGCTTGTGTTCCTCTTGACAATCTCTTTCATTCAGGAATTCATCCACCTTTTCGATCACCCCGAGCTCGTCGTATTCTTCAAATCGACCTCGTAACGGAACGCGCAAATATGCGGTTGTATCGTTCGACTTGCTGTTCTCCAAGCATCGAACCGTTTGGGCCAAATAACTCTCGTCTATGAGAGAATAGAAGCTCCTTGAAACAAGCCAATCTGGGGCTAACCCCAGAACCGCTGTGGCGTTGCTGGTCGCGAAAACGATAGTAGAGGACCGGGTGAATCGATTTAAAACCAAGGCCGCGCGCGGTTCAACCGTGGGAACGCTTGAAAATCGCAAGAGTTTGTTGGAGAGGGAGTGGGCCTGATGGTAACGTGGCTCATACGGCAGAGGGCAAAACAGCTTCCGAACCGAGGAGGCGGCAGCAGCACGTTCTTATATGAAACGGAGCTTGGTTAGCCGCTGATATCTAAGATCGAACCGTCTCAACCGCTTACTTTTACATTGTGATCCTCCCTGGCAAACCATGGTTCTCGCAAAAATAGTGTTGCATACCACGGTAAATATGCATTCGCAAGAAACCCAACGGCCGTCTTTGTGCCTCGCTCGAAAGTGATTCAAAGATGCAACCCTACCCTGTTGGACTGCGCGTCCGTAGAATCCCTTTGCGGCGATAACCTCGTCCGGATACAGATAGTCCCATATCGACCGGTTAGTAACTTCATGCGGCTCATATCCAAGGAGCTCGTCGATCGAGTCGGAAGCATATCGTATTCGACATTCTTGGGAAGAATCTGCCGCTTGGTTTGCTGGTTAGTGAGTAGTCACTTGATGTAGAATAGTTCTAGCGCCGAGAGTCAACTTGCCGTGTATGGTGATGAATGCGACCTCCATCGTCGAAATAATAATCCAGCAATCGCTCGACCAAACCTGGTTATCTTAACCTCGAGCCAGACAACCACGGCGGTTTCTTCAAGCACTCAGAGAATCCACGAAGCTGGCATAGACATGGATCTATCAGTCGCTGCGATGAACCCCATTTGAAGTCCCGCTTCAGGCTTTTTAAAGGCCCAAAGTCACTGACGACAGGTAAGCCCCTAATATACATCTTCTTGCCCTTTAGACAAGGCAAAGTCCTTTTTCTCGTTGACATTTGGGAGAATTGAGAGGTGAACGTCAGGAATGATGATTCCACATCATCCAGGGTCTTCGCCAGTGTCAGCACTAACTCGTTATTTGACAGGTCGTTCGCTATATTACGTACCTTTGGTCGTGGATCAAGGCTTGAAGTGCCCCGGCGGACTTTCGCTTGTCCTTGCTGACCGTGCCAATGGGAACCAGGGGAGTGCCCTTCTATCAAGGCTAAGCTTCAATAGCGCTCAAAGGTCGTCGTGAGGAACTCGCAAATCTCGACTTGATGTCGCTTTTATCCCGCTAGCGTAAATAGTGGTGGGAGATCAACCCGACAAACTTGATCGAGAATTTCCACACCGTGCTTCGTATCCATAAATTCGGTAAATGGGAGGATAAATCGCATCTTCGCTTCAGGTCGACAAAGTAGCTAGTAGTGAGAGGGCCGGCTGAACGCTGATCCTCCGTTGTGAATTCAATAACTAGAGAGGTCCTGAAGATCCAAAGTGGCTTCCGAGAGTAATGTGTAGTTACGGAGTACATATGCCCAAGATCAAGGGACTTAATTATCCCATACAAGAATCACCATTGAACTATTGATTTTGATCTATCTAGCTAATAAATTGATCAACTAAATTCCCCTAGTTAAATTGCTTTGTTGATAGATTTGCTGATGATTTTGTTCGTAGATCCTTTCCTGGGTTCTATGTAGAGAGTGACAAAACAGAGTATGCTCATTGAACTGATTCCGAGGACTCTAGGCTATGGTTAACTACTGTGCCCCCAAGAACGTCCCACCAGTGTGCACATATGAGTAATAGCTGAGACAGTTGATACTCTGCACATGTAAGATAAAGTCTATTGATTGTAATCTAAAGGTGGGATAAAAAATAACCTATATTCCAGAACTCTCCGATATATGTATATCCCTCCCGAAATAGCGCCATTTGCAGCAAAATAGACCCTTGTTGTATTGAGAATTCGCCTGGTACGGAGTACAAAACCTCTCCAAAAAGTAAACAAAAACTGCCTTAAAACCAAGGCGGAAGCATGGTATGCAATTGATCAGTGGGATGGCCGCGATCGCAAAATCGTAACATCGTCAGAAATTGGTTTATAGAAAATGATATAGCCCCATTCGAGATCTATACCTAAATTCGAACCCTCCAGTGTGTTTAAGAAACGACGCGCTAAGCTTTCGTTAGCGGCGAATACGAAGCAGAACTTGCCTGGGCTGTAGTTGAAGATGATGTAATGGTGTGCCAACAGCCCCAAAAGAAGCCAGGGTCGGTGCAGGTGGCTTCTCTTGAAGAATTGGAGGATCTTGTTGAAGTTGTTGCAGTAGAAGGAGGATCATTGCACCCGCCAAACCACCCGGGACTTTGACAAGTCGTGGTTCCTGAAGCAGACGTGCTTGGGGCGGAGGTGATGGTTGCAGTTGGAGTAGGTGTGGCCGAAGGATTGGAAGACGTGGTTGTGGGGTCTTTACAGCCGAACCATCCTGGTGTTTTGCAAGTGCTGGTGGTAGTGGTGGTCGTTGACGTATCTGTAGTCAAGGTAGGAGTCGTTGTTGTCGTTTTATCAAGACATCCCCACCACCCAGGTGTTTGGCAAGTTGATGTCCGCGTTCGTATTGGCGTCGTCGTTGAACTGCTGGATGAAGTCGGATGTGAGCCATTGTCCTTGAAAAATTTCCATAAGGAACAGTCGCGACAGGCTGTATCCGGAGCACAGATTGGCACGGTATCATATTTCTCAATGACGTCGTTAATCACGTTAAGAATTCTGTGTGTTCCGATGCCCACACGCCACCCTAGATCTTCAACCGTGTCATATACACATCTCTGCCCAGTATGGCAGGCTGATTCCATGGCGTATCCCGCCAGGGTACAAAAGGAAGTTGCTCCGTTACAGCTGCCCATGTATACTGGATCGGCAGTATGGCCAAAGTGGTAAGCACCGGTATATTTGCGCATCTGAGGGGTAGCAGGATCAGTTCCTGGAGGGACTGGAAGACCCAGCCGAGAAGCGGGCAACGCTTCGGGAACTCCCTCGAACGTTACAACCGGCAGCCCGTAGGTTAAACCTAAGAGACTCGATACCGCACCTCCAAGGGAATGGCCAGCGAGCCATATGGTTGAATTGGGGTAGATTTCCGTCACATTGGCATACAGGTCGAGGGAAGCCCGATAGTAACGATTCTCGTTAACAAGGGCGGAAACCAGACAAGTTGAATTGCAGGTATATGTGGATGAGTAACAGTCGCAAACCTGACGCCAGAAATACTGCCCTCCCTGGCCGCAACAACAGCTGAAAAATAAATTATCATTGATTTTGTCATTGGTTGTGGTTTCTTCACCGTCAAATAAGGCAGCAGAGGTCCCCTTAAGGGCAATAACAACCGTTGAGTTGGCCTGGTCGGTGTAAATATGGCCACGTAGACCGTCCGTTTCCCATCCGAAACTGAGCGACTGGTTGAAGGGTCCGGAGACGTCCTTCCACTTTTTCCGTATTTGGCTCCATGATGTATGCATTCGCTGTCATC
>NW_003052500.1:4022716-4065203 GCF_000003515.1 Uncinocarpus reesii 1704 | reverse complement strand
ATGGGCAAATGGAGAAATGGTAGGTAGGGTCTCTCCATCGAGACGTTGTCCATCATATTATTGTTTCATGGGCATGGAGGATCGGGATGGTGCAAAACGGGGGCCGCTCCACCGTTATATCGATTGCCCATTGACGCCTCACCGGCAACCCGCCAAAGACCCCAGTGACGACATGCCGGTCACACTGCTTACATAACCAGTGGCTCGCCGGGTCGCCCAATCGGGCTGGACTGGGCTCATTGGAGCTTGAGCTTGAACGACATGCCTTGTCTCGAGGAGTCTTGTCCGTTGCGCTCCCTTGATCAGCTTGCTTAGAGGTCCCGTCTGGGAAGTGCTGCTAGGGAATGGGGATGACATGCCATTGCTATGCGGTGGTTAAGAGTGGCATCCGCTCCCCGACCTGCCTTAGCTTCCAACAGGTTCACATCGAGCTTGCGAAGGAGCGTGTCAAGCTTAATATCTGAAACGTCTTTTGATCTCTGACCAAACTCAGCACAGTTGTCGGACAATGTCGCAGAAACAATCTCCAATCCCACAAAACGTCGACTCTTTGTCCACTCCATCGTCTTCCATGGCTCCGTTCTCGAGGATTCCTCCACAAAGCATCCACGCAAGTATGGCACTCGACCATGCGGATCCTACTCCGGAGCCGTTTGATCAACCGTCTGCTGGGGGAGCCCCGGATATTTTCGAAAAGCGGGATTCAACCGACGTGGGAGATGGCAAAGATGAGCAGGAGGACTTTCTACAAACCCGAGATCAGATTTGTGGGGATAATTTTGATGATCTCCCTATTGAAATGATGAGCTTGACCGACAGGTGGGCGCCTTCGCAATTGCAGAGTTGAATGTTAAATAGACTGATTCCAAGCGTCCAGATTTGTTGAATCTCTAAGCGCTAAGGTTTACGATACTCCTCCTTCGATAGACAAACTTGCCAGCCTATTTCAAGACTTCTACATTCGCGCTTCGTCGCGTGTCGAGACTCATGTCTCCATTTTAGCATCTCGACTTCGCCGTGGAAATTCGCCATCTCCTGCTCGTCCTCAAACAAGCTCCAAGTATTCGTTTTCGTCAAAACGCATTTCCTCTGCGGGTGATAAAGCTGGCTCTGACAAGACGTTTTCGCAACAACAAATGCTCACGGCGACTGAAGTTGCTGAGCGACGGCGGACCCGGAAACTATTCCAAATCAAGCGTCAAGTATTGGAAGAAGCCATTGAGCGGCGCGCATGTGAATCCGTCTACGATAAAATCTGGCGCCATAGAAGCACTTTGGATGAAGTAAGAGATGAAAAATTGCGCTCAAAAACCGCCGCACTATCTGTTGTAGGGTTTGGTTTGAAAGATCTTGGAGTCGAGGTTGATGCCAGCAAACAGGAAACTACACAATCTGAGGAGTGGCTTGCGAATGCAAGGAAAAGCCTGATGCAAATGAGTGACGCGAAATTTCCCCTTGGTAAACTTCAACACCTTACTGCGGCGCATAAAGCGATTGTTGATAGCTTGACCAAAATTTTGCCTTCGTCGTCATCCGCCGACGAAATTCTACCCACCCTCATTTACGCTCTAGTGACTTCGCCTCCTGAAGGGATGAGCGTGATTAGCAATCTCTTATTTATTCAGCGATTCCGTGCTACCGCTAGGATTGATGGAGAGACGGCATATTGCCTCACGAATTTAGAAGCAGCCATCAGCTTCTTAGAGAATGTTGATCTCACCAGTACTGAGAATATTGCCGGCAACTCCCGTCATCCTAATAGCTTGCAAGATTCTATTGAACCTCAACAAGTGCACGATCTTAGTCCTGTCTCTGTTCCGTCATCTAGGATAACTGTGACCTCCACCGTGGGCCATGGTGTTGCACCAGGCCCGCCAAGAGACAATTCATTGAAACCGGCCTCGACTGGGCCTCCGCAGCACCGTCTAAGCAGTATTTTCCAACCTCCAGCGAAGGCTTTGGAAGCAGCCAATGATATTGTACGCAACACCGCTGACCAAGGCATCAAGAATATTAGCAACACACTTGATAATAGCTTCAAGTTTTTATTTGGTCGACTGAAAGAGGTCCAGCTCAAACAAGGCGATGGAACACAGGGTGCCGTGGGGATTGTACCAAAAACCCTTGATGATGCCCGTCGACTAGTCAATTCTCCCGCTGGTATACCAGATGATCTCTCCGGCGAAGATCCGCCAGCCAAAGAGGAAGGCCCTGCCACCTCCTGCACCCCTACAAGATCTCGGCTTGATGATAGATTAGCTAGCCTTGTTGCAGGGCGAAAACCAGTTAATAATCATATAATTAAACACACAGAAGGGGAATCGGGAGGTAATAGCAAGGCTTCTTCCACTTCCGCATCTTCGAACCCTCAAATGAACAATCCTCCTTTTGGCTCGATGAGGGGTTTTGGAAACACTTTGAATCCGTTGAGCCATATTCCTGGAATGATCCGTGGGCTAGGGAGGAGCTCAACCGAGCCCAGCCAAGGTACGGCCGTGGCAGGAGACGGGCCCGAGTTGTCAGATAACCAGCCTGGTCTTCTCAAAGAGAAGAGCTCCATCACTGGCATTGCTCCCCCGATAAAGAGGTTTACCGAACTGGAAGACGCTACCCACCTAAAGATTGGTGACATCCCTGAACTCCTTGAGGATTATAAGAGACTTGCATCAATTATAAACAACTTGAGTACAACGTGACGGCCTATTGCCATGCCCCTGTTAGCTTGTAAGGGGCCATGGAATACTAGTTTTAGGAACATTTTCTCGGCCTTCCTGGACAGTTCCCTTCTCCAGTGTTTTGTATAAACACTTGCGCAAGATCCATGAGAGTTATAATAGACAGCACATCCCTTTCCAGTGGTTGGCTCCCTTGGGCTACGAATTTGACCCCGTGAAATTTATGATACCACCCACCTTGGTTTATAGCAAGGCAGAATCTTATATCTTATATCATCACAAAAATAACGGCTTCTACAGTTCCCTCATCTTGGAGATTAGCATTTTTAGTTAACTTGTCAAAGTATCCTTTTCTTTTACGGGACGCGGAGCCATTTCTCAAAACTAATTTCATTACAATCTCCATAGTATAATGACGCCTTCTTTCCGATTTCGAATACATCAAAGGAAAATACGTCAACATAGGAACAAGCAATAATCTAACAAATCAAAGCGAAATGTCCCAATTCTTCAAAGTTAGACTCCAGGCTCCAGTATGTGGAAAAATCCAGAACGCTGCTTTACGATCTACTTCGGCTCCTCCTTAAATGTACTAAAAATTCCGTTACTTGGAGTTATATTTTTCTTTCCATATCCTAATATCAGTTGAATCACTGTCAGTATGTTGAAAACGCCAAACAACGTAATATACGGACCACGTACCATGTATTACCAAGGGTTTTATTTCCATTTTCTTCCGCTAGACGGTAGTATTTGGCGGCTATGTACTATCCGAGATGTAAGCTAGCAGTTCTGTAGTCTTGCTTTGCAAACCTTACCTTGTTTTTCTTGCCTCCGAATCCTTCAAGATAGCACCAAGCCGCCTCGTTCATTGCATCAGCATCGCCTAAATTCGCTGCGGTTTCGTAATACTGCCTCGCAGCCACAGGGTCTTTAGATACACCCCATCCGTGACGAAGGCAGTTTGCTAACTCAAAAATTGCGAGGACAAGTTCGCCCTTTGCGGCCCCACCTTTTTTTATTCCCGCGCGTAAGGCTTCCGCTTCGATGGAGGCAGAGTTGGCGGCTGCTGCTGAGAGATACGTGATGGCAAGTTCATGATTTGGCTTACACCCCCATCCGTGTCTAAAAAAGAAATTTTAGTCGTTGATATTCTCATGTAGGATTCCGAGAAGCCTAACCTTAGTGCCAATCCATAGAGAACCTGGCTCAAAGCATTATTCTGACCATTCGGGTCGGCAAGGCGGCCGAACATCATCGTAGACTTAGTTAACTCTACCCAATCCCGGAATATTAGTCTAACAATTCATACGGATGGCCGGACCGGCCCGGACCAGGATCACAACATACCCCCTGCCTCATGTAGCTTGATTGCCTCTTGTATATTCACCTAAACACTCGCGCATGAGCGGGGTTTGCGCTGGGGATACTAGGTTCGAAGGTGTCGATACTCACATCATCCTCTGGGCCGCTCAGTCTCCCCATGCTTGAACTTCGTGAACGCGGGCTTGGAGACCGTGGTGACGAAGGCCTGATATTCATCGGCTCTTGTGCCAACAGTGTTGCACGCTTCTCCCACTGAGCTTCCCTTTCCTGTGCATCACCGTTTTCCTCCACGGCCGGCAGGTTCGTGGGGAGGTTGATGGAAGAAGTGCTTCCAGATCTCGACCTGCGGCCTAAATGGAGCCGGTGAGAAATACTTCCTTTCTCCCTTGGCGGCGACCACTCATTCCCTGCGATATTAGACGCATTAGATGAACGGTGAAGGCGGCCAAAAGGTTTAGCCTCTGGAGCGCTTGTAGTTGGCGAGTCACCAAAACTCGGTGGTAGGATAGCTTCTTGAGTGTGTGTATCTGATCGAATGAATTTGAACTCGGGAGGCACTATTAGCCCGGGAGACACTGGTTGAGCGTGGCCGTCATATCTGGATTTATCTTTCTTTTTCAGAAGGTCCTTCAGCGTCATATTGCTTCGCGGTATGATGTTGGGCTCCTAAATTGAGCAGGCTAGAAAGGTGCTTCTGATGTATCGCAAAGGTTGCGGCAAAACCCTTCCAAGCTTGAGGAAGATGGATAGTTATTTGTTCGAAGAGTGAAATATGAAATGAAATCGATGGGCGTCGTCATCGATTTAACTAATATGCCACTGTTCAGTGTTCATTCGTCGTTTCATCCCCATCCTTGCGCAACATAGCCCACGGGCGCTTCAGCTATGTTGCGGACATGGCGGCATCGCAAGAGTGGCAGTGTCGGAAACTCCTCTTCATTGATTGTTATGCAGAGGTTCGAGACTTCTTGGCGTGTGGTGAAGCCACATACAAATCTTTATCTCACGATAATCAACTCTTCAGACCTGATAATTTCTATATATTGACCCTAATGCTTGATTCTGTTGTTCCTTTTCTCAGACTCTTCTTGTCATTTCGCGATAATTAGCAAATGTAATCCTAGTGTCTACCACTTACAGCGGAGGTCATTTACAAGAAAGCCAACCAAGTACATCTGTAAATTAATATTAACTAGTTTAATGGTGATATTTCAATCGATCAAGATCATGCGGCTTTCTCAAGTCCGTGGCATCACCTGTCTGCAGAATAATATAGTTTCATTTTATCGAAGGTTGAAAGTAGTATAGATTCGAGCCAGCGAAAACACACAAGACGTGGCTCTGATGGCAAGGAATTCCGTCTCAAATCTGGCAAAGAGTAAAATTCCTTCCCGGTAAATACGCAGCGAATGTCAGGGTGCACAGAGAGAAAATGCTTTGGGAAACCTGGGGATAATAGTATGTAAATGTGGGAAAAGCTAAAAAGCGGTACCTGCAACCATCAAGTGCATGCCAGCAGAACAGGCAGAACACGGGTTTCATTTGAGCCTACCCTATATAAAACAAAGTGCCTGGACTGAAGCTACTCAGTACAAAAAGCGGTTGAGCTCTTTCGCGATAGAAGAAGCGAGCAGCGTCAATGCTCTTGCGATCAGGATGTAGGTTCGCACAAATCTAGAACGAGTCTCTAATTCTCAAGTTTTGTACACAAAAAAGAAAACCTAAGCGTTATATTGAATACCTATTGAGCCTTTGACGAAACAATCCCTGCAATGTCTTGTAAGTAAGCGCGAACATAATCGGGATACGATTCCACTTACGCTCAACATCGGCCACACTTTGCTGCAAAATCTGCTGGAGGAGCTTAGGATTCTCCAATTCCTTTTGGATCTTGGCCATGACATTTTCTGCAAGCTCCCGCTGCTCGCGTTGCTTGACTTGACCCTCGTATTGAACCCAAGAATCAAGGACCCTTTTTGCTTCAGCAGCAACGGCGGTGCGCTGTTCCAATTCGAACGCTTGAGCTTCCAATCGTGCGGTTTCCTAGATGATAGATAAGTCATCCAACCCCGTTGCTCCTCGGATCTATATCAAAATGCGGGCATACCTTCGAGACTTCAAAAAGTTGCTTCGTAATGTTGACGACCTCGCTCAATGGCTTGACATTCTCGATGCGCTGAGTGACAGCACTGGTATGGTCTGCGCGAGCCGCGTAAAGGATGTCCTTCTGCTTCTGGATCTGGCCTGCCGCCCACTCCTTATGCATGGGGCCCGCAAGTTTAAAGACAGCGGTGAACACGCTGAGAAGGCAGAACGCCGCAACGGTCTCCTCGTTCACGATATAGAGTTCATTGCTGATAGCGGCAATTGCAAGACCGGCACCTCCAGACAAAATGGCGGTCTTTGAAACCAATGAGTTCCCTGGCAAGGCATCGATGATAGATTGAGCCTTTGTTTTTGGATCCTCGGCTGGGACATTGGAGGCGAATCGAGTTGAGGTGATGGGGGAAAATGCGGGAAGCGCTCGGGTAGAGAGAACAGGGCGGACACGAGAAGCGCCTGGCGCGCAAGTGGGTAAGCAAGGATCAAAAAAAAGTAACCCAGCGGCTGTATCAAAGCATTATGACTTACCAAGGGCGCTCTTTGCCAATCGCGACGCCATTGTGATGCGTGGACTGTGGGAAAGCTGGCTGTTGGTGGACGGGTGTACGTTGGATGGTTTTAGTTCTGAACTTCGGATGTGGACGAGGGCGCTAGCCGAAACAGGCAAGGCGCCTTGTCGCTCTTCTTTTTTTCAACATCCGTCGATGGCACCGGGGGACTGAGGGAGAGATTGCAACATCTCTCGCCAAAAAACGGAAAACCCCTATTCATCGCCATAATGCTAGGCTCTATACCCGCAACTCATGTTTCCAAAAAGCGGAAGAAAACCGGCAAGGATTCAACTCAGGTCTCAAGCAAGCGGAGAGCCACCGGCAATGGTCAGGATGCGGAGAAGCAAAGGATTCAGCAATTGGAAACTCAGATATCAGAATCGCGCAAATATTACAATAACATCGTGACCCTGTTGTCAATGCTCAATGCCGAACGTCCAAATCTTGCCGTTGCAGTATCTCTTTGTAGGGTGTTTTGTCGGCTTATCGCTGGGGGACATCTGCAACAGGCAAAAGGTGCAAGTGAGCAGGACGCGATCCTAGTCGCTTGGTTGCGAGAGAGGCACCGAGAATACAAAACCGCACTGATAATGATTCTCAGGAATTCAGATTCATCTTATCAGGTGCGAATTCATCTTCGTCTGATCTCGAAGACTATGACTAAAGGTTTTCCCAGGCCACAGCCCTGCCTCTGTGCATGCGACTCATAAAAGAACAGTCACCCCATCGTATCAAAGGAAAATCCCATGCGTGGGATGATGAGTATTTCAATGATGTTATCTCTGCCCTCGTAGAGGCCAACGACGGTGACCGAGTCAGAGCGGAGTTCTCCAGCAAATTCTTAAGAGAGTACCACGATGTGGCTGTTTATACTGTGCTTGGTCTGATGTATGTGTCCCTGTAACACCGTTTTACCTGTTATAACCACTAACACTCTTTATTCGCTTCGCTTTAGGAAATATCTATCATCGAAACCGGCCACAATTCACCTATCCAACGTCGTCTATCTGCTCTCACAGCTCGGAACCCCGCCTCCCGGAGATCATAACTTTGAGACTTTTTACACCGATATGTCTCAAGTGGGCGAAAAGCTCAAGGGACCATTGGCATCAGTAAACTCGTATAAGCAACGAGTTCAAGCTGCTTGGTTGCTCGTTCTCTCGCGTGATCTCCCAAGACCCCTCCGGAAGAAGTTGCTGCAAACCATGGCCCATGAGATTGCTCCATGGTTTTTGAAGCCAGAGTTCCTCATGGATTTCCTTACCGACTCCTTTGACCAGGGCGGCTCAGTCTCGCTTTTAGCCCTTTCCGGCCTATTCTACCTGATACAACACAAGAATCTGGACTATCCACAATTTTACCTCAAATTATATTCCCTCCTCGACGCTGATCTTCTACATTCCAAACATCGATCGCGATTTTTCCGACTCCTCGACACGTTCCTAGCCTCGACTCACCTTCCAGCCACGCTAGTCGCAAGCTTCATAAAGCGACTCTCTCGACTAGCGCTGAACGCCCCTCCCGCGGCTATTGTGGCCATTGTGCCCTGGATCTATAACCTCCTCAAATCTCACCCAACATGCACGTTTATGATCCATCGCGCTGTTCGGGATGACTCCTTAAAGGCTGCAATTGACACGGAGGGGATGGACGATCCCTTTGACGCCCTTGAACCAGATCCCACACTGACGAATGCTATCGAAAGTAGTCTCTGGGAGATTGAAATGCTTCAGTCGCACTATCATCCGAACGTAGCGGCTCTGGCAAAGATCATCTCCGAACAGTTCACGAAACAAGCATATAACCTGGAAGACTTTTTGGACCATTCGTACCAGGCGCTGTTGGATGCAGAATTAGGCGAGGTGGAAAAGAGGTTCAAGAAATCGCCTGTAGTAGAGTTTCAGATCCCAAAAAGAATATTTACGAACCGACTACTTGAGGAGAATGATGGAAAAGACAATGAGGTCGGGAATCTCCTTCGGCAGCTTTGGGCTTTCAAATGACGAATAATTGCTAGCCCCGGGTAATTTGATATTTGCGTGACTATGATGCAAAATCAATTATCGTTCTGTTAATATCTTTCAGAAATCAACGAGATTTCATTTGAGCAGCCTTTAGTCAGTAATAGAGAGTCTCACTATCATATTACGGGACAACTATTAATGGAGCCTTAAAATTCTATCTCCGAAACAGAAAGGGGAAACAACCAGTCAAGGGGTTTGGTGGTAGATAAACCTGTAACACATCCCACATGGGATGGGAAATAATAATTATAAATCGCCCGGGCATAAGCGCGGTCGTTCTTTCAAAGTAGTTGTTCATATTTAACGAGAGTCAAAGCCGGTCCATCTCATTCGATGTGGAGGATACTGCTCATGTCAGAGTCCGAGTCTTCTGGCTCTTCAGGGTCGGAATAATTATCGTCGAACCCTGCGGATGCTGCTTGGAGAGCCATGTGAAATTCGTTGCTGAAGCCTGGTCTGGAAGGAAGGTCTGGTTGTTGGTTGACATAGTCTTCTGCACAAGCCTTCCCATCAGCTTGCTTATCCTTTTCTTCGGCTTCGGCATCCCCTGGATGGTAGTCGCCAAACGGGTCAAGGGCGAATATCCCTCTTTTCAAATCATCAAATAGCATCTCAGGAACGTCGACCGGTATGTTTTCGAGATCGAGCCGCAGGTCATGAAAGATTTTCTGTGCGCGAGACCGTCTAATATTTCGCCATCTGACGATTTGTTGCTCCATCTGATGCCATACGGCTCTTGCTTCGTGCACGGTCCGCAGCAACGCCATGCGCTTGCCAATATTGTAGGTGATATGGCACATGTTTTGCGCGGTTGCGCGGAATAACTGATCTAGCTCCATGTAGACGGTGCTGACAACCAAAGTGATCGTCCGGGCAAGATTGGCGTCGTAGATCTGTCTCCAGAAGAGAATCCAGTTTTGCAGGCCTAAACGAGCTTTCCGCATCCGGGTCAACTCAAGTGTGACAATGATTTTGCGGCACATTGCAAGGTCCTGCGCTACATAATGACGGAGACTTAAAACCGCCTCTGACGGCTCCGATCTAAAAGTGACGGACTTTATTGCAGAATCCGGGATATTGGCCTCGGGTTCCTGGTCTAGCGGCGGGTCCTGAGGTAGGTACTGCAAGCACTTGACGGTGTTATCCGGTGTTGTCACTCGTGGCCGCAACGGTAGGGGAATTCGAGACAAATATAGCTTAGGGCTGAGCGGGTTATACTGGACGGGCTTCATATTTGCGAGCGAATAGTAAGAAGCCAAAAAAAAGAACCGGATATCACAAATAGATATTGGTTGATAATATAGGTACACAGCTAGAGGGAATATAAATACTCAGCGCAGGGAAAACAAGAGAGAGATTGTTTGGGAAAAAAGAGCTGCAACAAGAAATTCACGAGCTTGTCTGCTCGCAAGACTCGCTCGCGCCCGAGTATCAGGCGTCGAAAGCGCAGCCAAAGCTCTGGAAAGAGCACCCGCGAATTTACCGAGTTGCAGGGAACGAAGGAGCGAAAACAACCTGGACGCCATCGCGACTGTGAACCTGCGATGTGCGTGTCCATCGCGTCAAAGGATTCGAGAGATGATCACGCTTTTATAGGTTGCCGACCTGCTCTCTAGGTTTCTCATCTAGTATGATTAGATGTACGGAGTACTCCGTACATACTCATATATTTTGGGGCGGTCCTTATAGTAAGATCAGCCGAAAGTCCAAAGATAAGAGCGTCGTTTGCCAGATGGCTGCATTAACAGAGGGGAAACCGCTCGTTAACCGTTGACAGGGAAGAGAAAAGGTTCAAGCTGGGAAGCATGCATTTGAAGTTGGGAGGGTAACACCAGGGCGGATGAAAGAACTCGAACACAAAAGACACGGCCGGCTTCTGGCAGCATCCATTGCACAACAAGACTCAGAATCGGGAAGACTTTGTTTCTCTGTTTCGCAAGAGATAATTTGCACGTTCCGCGTGTCTGGAAACATGCCTTGCCAGAGACGGAGCAGAAGCATGAATCCCAAAAACGCCACTCTCTGGCTAGACCAAGCTTCTCGGCTAGTTAGTTAACTAGTCTGCCTGGGCCCTTGCAACTGCGAGGTCAAGAGGAGCTAGCCAACAAGTTCGCCCTCTCAACCAGGCAAACAGTGCAACTGCTGCAAAGAAACTTGTGATGCCAAAGATGATGGTGGAAGAGTGTGAGATCTGCAGGTTTGCTCTCCTGCAGCTGCCCTGCACCCCTGGACTCTGTGCCAACTGTCCTCTGGAGTGTGCGACTTGAGCTGCTAGCTCTGGATGTGGACTAACTAGAGCACCGTCACGCGTCGATTCCCCTATTCTTCTGGTGCGGAGATTAGCTGCAACCAGGGATGGGCACGAAGACCCAATTAGAATCGCCTGTGGAGCTGCGAATCGCTCAGTCATGGGGGAGAGACTCTGATCCCCGGGCTGTCGAGGGCCACCACCCGCGAAGCCATTAAAACTCTTCTCCCCCTGGCCAACACTCCCAATCCCTTTCCACCCCTTTCCTCTCATTAATTCGGTCTTTTCTGAACGCAGTCACTCCTTATTTCGCATTTACTGCACTTTCACTCTTTATTCTGCCTGTTTTCCAGTCGCTCTCTAATTACTCTGCAATTGCCTCTGCAGTAGATCAGTCACTCACATCTATCGTCACTTGCTTTCACGCGTTCAAAGACAATGCATTTCTTCAAAACTTTGCTTGCAGGCGCTGCCTTGGTTGCCTCCACCGCTGCCCAAGCCAGACTCGCATTCACATCTTTCCCAAGCAATGTCCAGGTTGGAAAGCCAGTGGTGGTGACATGGAGCGGTGGTATCCCAACAAAGGTATGGATGAGGTTGCATCTGGCTGCGCTCGCAACGTGAATACTAACTATCACAGCCTGTTACCATCACATTACGAAAGGGCCCCAGCGATGACCTCAAAGATGTTGCTGTGTTGACCTGTAAGTTGCTGCGGCACTCGACTTTTTCTGCCATTCAATCAATTTTACTTACTGTTGCTGAGCAGCTACTGCGACTGGCGGAACTTTTACCTGGACCCCGTCCTCCTCGCTCGTCGATGGACCTGATTATGCTCTTCAGATTAGCCAGGGTTCCGAAATCAACTATACCAACCTTTTCCCCATCACTGGTGGTTCCGGCACTGCGCTTCCATCTACCACCGCCGAAACTTCGTCTCTTGCCGTATCCACTACTGTTCGGCTCACCACTGCCGTCACCACCTCCCATGCTAGCAGAGGCACGACCCTCAGCATCTCCAGGAACTCGACCATCAGCACCCCAACTCTCACCAGCACCAGAGCCGTTACCCTGACTCCAACTGCCACTCCAACCGAACCCGAGGTTATTCCCACAGACGCCCCAAATGCCGCCCCGGCCATTCTGTCTAGTCCCGTCGCCCTTTTGCTTAGCGCACTTGTCGCCTTTGCATACCTCCACTAAGCCATTTTCGCCTTTGCTTTTTTCTAACCCCGTCATGACTTACCGCATCAATGGTGTCTTTCGCAAGGAAGCCAGGCAAAGTATGATCTCTCTGGATTGCGTTCGCTTTGCCCACTTTTGATGCGCAAAAGGGAGACGCTTCCCCCTCCCACATTATTTGTTTTAATTCATGTAGAGAAGTCTAGCGTCGATAGGATTTATTTTTCTCTTTTCTCATTCTTGCCAGAACTCCAGCTTGTTTCCTTCTTCTATTCTTCTTGATTTCTCCCCATCTCGGATCGCTCTGTATTCCAGCGAGAGTGTAGTGGGGTTCATGTTGCCATACGATGTACCAGTGTTTGGTCATTACATGGGACGTTTGAGGATCTGACCATCCCTAGGAATAATCCATTTTCAATAGCTTGATGGTCAAATATTTTGCATAAGGGGTATTCCGGTCGGTTACGAACTATGGCGGTATGGAATTCATGCAGCTCATTGGCACTGACTTTCTTGTGGACCATAAATTGCTTTTGTAAAATCCGACGAGCACTTCGTAGGTTTGCTGGCCTCTGGGTGCGGTTAAACCCCCTTGACTCGATAAATGCATCATTCAAGCCGGCAATACTCCCTAATTTCTGAACCATGATGTTGTTTTCTCTGTGTTTTGGTATATTATCAGATGTTTGTTTCAGGTTCTGGAGAGGAGCTCAAGCCAAACAGCGACACGAGTTCGACACATCGTTGTCATTTCACATTCAGCCGCCGGCATTTGGTTTTCTGACATCACTAACTAGCTAGTTATGTAACTAACCATCTCTTTCTTACGATCTTCTCGTCTGAACTCTCTCCCATTCCACACAAGGCTGGGTGTCCCAGTATCCGCTGTGCTCTATTTCACGCCTGTTGACTTTGTGTGTTTTACCATAGAAATAGCGCGCTCAGACCTGACAGCTGCCTTCCGACAGACAATCATTTCTCGGCTTGCTCTTTGTCTACAATGGTGGTCAAACAATGAAGGAACCTCAGCTTCCCTCTGAAATCGATTCAATTCAAATTCAGAGACTAAAGCTGAATCCATCCGGTATTGTCATATCTGATCGTTCCCTTCCTGCAACTCTCCCGCTACTTTGCGCCCCATTGTTTTACTGCAATGAACCACGCAAGGATAGTAAAAAATCTTTTGGGCATTGGAAGAAGTTCTGACACTCTATCGGTCGGTGCCGCTTGTCCAGCAGAACCTCCGCCGCAAGTCTCTCTCGCAACAGTCGAACCACAGTTGAATATGCACCAATATAATGGCCTATTCGACACGACAACCTCAACCCCTGAAAGGCAGGCCAGCACCGTAGCGGATAGTGTACCCGGTAGGTGCGCGTTCGTGATTTGCACCATCAGCGTTTGTAGCTCACAAGGCTCATCTTCAACCCGTTAGATGCAACGTCTCGCTCACCAACTATGACGAACGGATCTTCCACGGCAGCGGAATGGTCCTCAGCCGTCGGGCACGCCATGACCGGTAAATCCGGCAGGGTTATCCATAACCTCCAAGAGGACATTGCGCGTTTAACCCGCGAATGTAGCCTTTATCGGTCTCGAGCGGAAGAGGCACAACGGATGAATGAGGCGCTCAAGCAGCAACTGCAGACAGTAATAGACCGCCTGAGGCACTCAGAGCAGGCTTATGAGATGAACCTTGCCGCTGTTGAGCGAAAGGACAGAAAGATCGAAGACCTCAAGGCAGAGGTTCTTAACGAGAAACAAAGACGGATACAAGCCGAGGAAGATGCACGGAAAACTACGCAACTCGCCACAGAGGAACGAAATGAGCATCATCGAGCCCTTGCCGAAGCGCAAGAGACCGCTCAACAAGCACAGTCTCAATATGAGACCCTGGCTCAAACTCGTTTGAGGGATAAGCGAGAATATCAGTCTCGCTTCAACAGGTTCCGCAAAGAATTAGGAGAGCTTTCTGCCCGAGAGATAGAAAGACGGAATCAGCTCAATCGAATCGATGTCATTGTCGAGCAGAAAAATCGAGAGATTGCTGCGGGCCGCGATCGTATGGAACGGTTCAGCCGATTATTTGAAGAGTACAAGCTGGACAGAGATGAGAACATGAGGAAGCTTATTGATAAAGGCTATCAGAATGACCTCGCAATTGATGAAGCGGTTGCAGAAGCACTGAAGGTATCAGAAAAGATGAAATGGGCGATGAATGTGAAGAAAACAGTCAAGGGAGAAGAGTAGATGCCCGTATGTCGACAACGAATAACCGGGCAAACGTCTCGCCTCGGTTCCTTCAGATACTGTCGATATCTCTGATGAGCCCATGATTTGTGGTTCTGTCTCTGGTCCCCAAAAGAAGGTCCCCCAAAGCTCGCAGATACCCAGTTCGCGACTGTGTCGATACCATATGTTTGGGCGCTGCTTGGGATGTCTCCCGTTGCGCAGAAGTTTGACCCCATGCCAAAGCTTGTTGGGGGCTAAAACGACACGGCGTTAAGGATTGAGCCTCCTAGTTCCTTTCATGTATCTACTAATTACACCTGTTCACAGGATCACCCTCCAGAGGGTATCCAAGAGAAAATATGCCCCCAGGCGGGAGCCCACCCTTCGCCCGGTACACCACGAATGCCTCGAGAACACCGGGATATTGAGTGGTCATATTTTCCGAAGAGCAAAAATCAACCAATTCTTACATAGAGTTGTATTCACAGAAATGGGCCAAAATATTCCCTATCATTATCTTTGTCTTACTTCCCGCTTTAGCAGGCCTCTTGCTCTTCTCAATTTAAAAGCACTGATATGAATTGATACCCTTTCTTTATGATAGCAATGTATGCATTAACATGCAGGAATCCACCAGTCTTTTTTTTTCTTTTCAGAAAACTCGTGTTTCAAGATGTTTGTGGGCCCCACTGAAGGCTGGGACACCATGCATGTACACGTCCGAACATCTGTTTCTCTTTTTCTTTCTGTTTATCTACATGAAGTTTTGTGTTGGCAATGGGAATCTACCCCCCTAGCTAGACCGCATAGCACGTGCCCAGCTTACTACATTGAGGTTCCCGAGTAGCTTACTGGGCATTCACCTTGCTTTGCCCTTTGTGATCACTATCACAATTGTCCTGCACGCACTTATTTCTGCTATTGCTTTCATGCCTTGATGCCTCTCAG
Source organism: Uncinocarpus reesii 1704 (assembly GCF_000003515.1). NCBI lineage: Eukaryota > Fungi > Ascomycota > Eurotiomycetes > Onygenales > Onygenaceae > Uncinocarpus > Uncinocarpus reesii. The sequence continues at coordinate 4,049,914 of NW_003052500.1, read as the reverse complement.
CATATGAGAGCGTCTGGCATGGAACACCTCGCAACTACATTCTAAATTGACCCCTCACCCACGCAGAGTCCCAAATCAGATGTGCCATCTGGTGCTTACCTAACAGAGCAAGTCACCATCCCAGTTATATTGCGTCTCACCGTCTTGCCTTCTCCTAATCATCCATTGCAAACACTTGCAAGATGGATGAATGCCAGAAGCTGACAGTGGCATCAACCTGGAGGTTTGATCCAGAAACGGTATTTCCCTCCCCTGCTGTAGCTCATTGCCCTATTATAGTTGCATGGCTGACGGATTCCGGGTTTTGAAGGTCCTCAGAATACGATCGCACCTCAAGTATTTTCTTTCATCAAGTTGGCTTCTAGGGCGCCAGGGCCTGCTGACATATAGCTTCACAGGCAACTGGAAACACAAGAGCAGATCTTCTGCAAATACGAACCACTGACTGATGTGAGCAGTTCTTTCCTAGACATAATGAAAACTGAAATGGAACACTAACTTCATGTCTATAGGTACTCACCTTTGATAGCCATGGGATCATTGGGGTAGCTTCTACTCTCGGTCAGCTTTTAGCATCCGTCATCGATGATGAAAAAGATAATGACTTACTGGAGGTATTTAGCCCCCTAAATTGTCACTCCAGTGAACTATGGAGTAGCCCAAATTAAATTCTGTTTCAGAAACCTAAAATAAGCCGAATCATCGTTCCTTCACCAGCGCAGGAACTCGATCGTGAACCTGAACCAGCCGATGGCGAACCTAATCTCATTGACACATCTGTGGACATGCAAGAAGATTTACCAGCCTCTTTTCAAAGCAAATACTGGGAGTCGAAAGATGGTGGAATTGAATGTTTCCTCATGCTACCATATGATTTGTTAGCTGAGGTTGCCGATGCAACTGGGGCACATTTATCATTGGAAGCAGAAAATCAACGAATTCGGGTATCCAGCAATATCCCAGCGTGGATCGAAAATGCCCTTGATAAACTTACCAATTTGGAAAGGTCGATTGTAAGCCTTTGTTATATCTTCCGCCCTTCCTGTTTCTTCATGTCATGAATAGACAATGGCTGCGGCTGACTATCCAACTGTAGTCACTTTTGACTTCGCCTCATGTTGAAAACATCTTGCATGTACCTGAGGGCGAAAAATTTCGCTTGAGGCTGCGTTTATACGGAAGCCTGAATAACCTCGCTCTCCGGCGTCTGCTCGTTGACCCATCTACAAAAGGAGCAAACCAACTTGGGAAAATGTACGCGACTTCCATAGAGTTCTTGAATCCAGATACCAAATCCATTGAGACACCAAAGAACATTGTTGCACCACCACGCCCGACACCCCTCAGGAAAGGGCATTCTAAATTGTGGAATGATTACCTATGTTCAGAACTTGGAGATGCTGCGAATCTCCTAGGCCTTCCTCAAGTCGACGTTACACCCACTCATGAACGACTCTGTCTTTCGAAAGAGACAACCTCACCGATTCCACTGGAGGAAGCAGAAACCGATAATCACCCGTTCCTCAGTCGAGAAAAGGTGTCACGTGTGGATAAATGGGTCACTGAAGGTTTTGAAGCTGGTGCTGTAGGACCCTCGAGCTCTGAACCAAATATCCTTGACGTCCCTTCGCCAGAATTAGAACCCCCGCCGGCGACTGTGGCGGGTATAAAAAGACGAGTGGCCATGCCTATTGGCACGAGCATCCATAAAACCTCCGATGCACCCGAATCGAAGAACGCCATCCCCAAGCCGCTACCTATTGCTACGACTAGCCCACCATTTGAGCCACATTCGATGTCGACCATCCCAGACAAGTCAGAAGTACGAGCGTCATGTGTGAAGCCATCGGGCAGTCAAAATAAAACCACCGATCTAATTGACATGTCATCATGTCCAAATATGGTACCGGCATCGATCCCCAAATTATCATTCTATCAGTCGCCCCTTATTCCTACCAGGGTCGCGCAAGATGCCTTTCCTGTTACGTCAAGACTCTCAAGCACAACGCCGCATGGAAACTTAGTACTGTCACCTGCATATCCCAAATCCACGGTGCAATCTCATGCAATTGACAAAGACAAAGAAGATCAGGATCTAACCGGTGCGTGCAGGATGAATTACGATCTTGATGAGCCAGCTTCGACCGGGAAGGACCAGCTTCAGTGCATCGCCGTATCAGGGGAGAATACCGAGTCGCCGAATCTTGACCCGTTAGGGGTATCGAGCCGAAAGCAAGGGTGTCCACCACTGAGAACTTTGAATAGCAGCACCTACGGTCACTTTTATAGTGAATTGCCTAATCGCAAAGATGCGGCAGTATCAAACCCTGAACAAATAAAGGAGCGTTTACAAGGAGTAAGTGAAATTGATACTAGGATTTTTCGGAAAACAATGAGGCAACAATCCGCAGTTACTGAGAGCAAACGCGGTTCAAAAGCAAGCCGGAAAGCGAAAAAGCAAGCCACTATTGCCAATGCTTGGGGAACTCCTGTGTTATTAGCGGGGAATGTCTCAGCGAAACAAACGGATGCTTCGGGGCCCAGCAAATGGAAGAGAGAGCAACAGGCAGAGTCAAAAACCAGTGAGACTAACCGCATCAAGGATCTTTATAATACATTAGATCCAATCCTAGCCGCTGTTCAACGGTTTACTGGTATTCTGTCTTTGGAAATCCAGTTTGGGATGGTTTTGATCCACAGTGTACCGAAAATGTACGCTGATAAGGCAATCGATGTGAAGACATGGGAAAGATTGTTTCGGCCACAACACGGAATTCGAGGACCAGGCACCAGATTTATGAACCTTTTGACAGCGTCCGGAGCAGACGTTGACTACATCCTTAGTCTAAAGGATGATGCTAGGCATCGGGAACTTTTTGCCGGGAGCCCCTCGACCCGCCATATTACTTACGAGTTCCATTGCCAAACCAAAAACAACCAACTGATTGTGGTCAATGTCAATGACTCGGGGGAGACTATTGTTACGAGACCTGAAGCCGTGCTTGGTTCCGTCAATGTACACTTTCCACACCAAATCTGGGATATGAGGGTTGCTATCAAAGGGGCCCAGGAGTACTCCCCCGGAATCGACAAAGAGATCGATATTGCCGTAGAGGGTCTCATTTCAAACCTCTATATCTGCCCAAACAGAGCGAAAGTTTTGCTCTATACCCGACTCGACAACTCTGATGTTCTCCGTATCACCAAAGTTTTGATGCGGCGATCAACTAGGCACAGATGTTTTGAAGACGTCGATGTTCCAAAAAGCGTCCCGGAACCACCTAGAGGCAGAGATACATTCACGCCTGACAAGACAAGCACCGCCGGATCGGAACATGGCTTGTTTCTACAGATAACCGAAGTCCAAAATCTACTACTTGGTCAAATGGCAACTAATAAAGCCTTGATTCGTGCTCGTGCGCTGAGTCCTGAAGAGATGGTTGATAATTCTAGACTCTGGTATGAAGTGTCCATCGTCAGCCCAGCAATTGAAAAGATATTGGAGTCGAATAGGAATCTATCAGTTGGTGCGCGTACATGGAATTGGGAACCACATGATCTACTTGGGGTCGATGCTAGCATCACGACTGAACACGCAGCCGAGGCTAAACGCCGTGTTGGAGCTGACGGTTTGCCCAACATGTATCGAATTGCGTCGCGTCTCACAGCAAAAATCGATGGAGTCGGATGGGCGAACCCAGGGCCCGGTATTGAGGTTCGAGCAAGTTTGCCAGCTTCTTCAAGCGTTGCAGCGGGATCTACCTTAGCTGTTGCTGCTGTTCCTGTCGTCGAGAACAAGCCAATCACCAACATAAGCGCGAGTCAGGATGTCTTCGGCAACCTAGACAGTGTCAGTACCAGAAACGCTGAGGAAGCCGAAGAATTCTGGTAGGGTTGTGATGCTGCATATTCTCATGAAAGCGAAAAAAAACCAACTTTCAGAGACTTTTCACAGGAGATAGCCTTCAGTTTTCAAGCAGTAACTAGTTAACTGACTAGCTAGCTATGTAGTGAGAGTTGCTTCAAGATCACCAACTTGTTAACATTCAAGTTATGAAGATGAAGTATGAAGTTGTATGTACCTATTCTCACTTGGGAATTCCAGCAAATCCAATCATTTGCATCAGCACTTTTGATTTCCATAATGAGTTAACTAGCCTAGTCATCTTCCCGCAATCCATCGCCACCTTGTTTCAACCATACAACGCGTGCATCAACAGCGGCTCTGCGAACATCTCTTCTTGGGTCATCAAGGGCATATTGCAAAGCCTGGAGGACTCGCTTTTTTAATGGGAGTAAAGGGGATGGTTTGGAGGATGCGGCTGTATTGCGTCCTGTTAATTGCGGCACTTGGGGTTGGGCGAGAAGGCAAAGGGATTGAACAGCTCGTAGGCGAGCCTCTGGTCCGCTGTAACGCTGGCTACGATCAGCCTTGCCTTCACCCGTGCCTATAGCTGCAACGTTCAGCAGTCTATTCACGAGATCTTCCACGTAACCCGCCTCGTCTATCGCATGGATCCCGCTTTCGCGGATGATGACGGCAAGGGTCTCGAGTGTGCTCGTTTTGATTTGTTCGGATTGCGAAGTCGTAAGATCTAGGCTCTGAAGAAGAAGAGGAAGTAGTGTCGGCAACTCTGGCAGAATCAGAGTCGAGGGCATCGTGAACAGTATTCCGGACAGGGCGGTAAGATACGCGCTTTTCCTCTCATTGCGCTGGGATGTAACATTTTCATTGTCCAGTGGTTCTGTGTTAAGCGTGCGAACCTTTTCGGATATAAGAGGAGCGACGATAGAGAATACACGCTGTTTCGTGAGCAGGCGGATAGTGGCCCCGTTTTGAGTGGATAGGACATCATCGGCACTTAACAGCAAGCGAAATCCTTTAGCGGAGGTTTCGCGCACTAAACGGTCTGAGGAATCAAGTAGTCCTACAAGTGATGAGAGTATTTGGGAAGTTGTTGGGGGTAACCGGGATATGAGGGCTTTCGATATCCAAAATATTGTCCTAACTACCTGTGGGCTAAACTTTCTGTCATCTGGAGAGGACGGCATGAAGGAAGATAAAAGTTTTGAGGCTATCCCTAAGTCAGAAGAGGTTAAAAATTTGTTCACGAGCAGTGCCAATTGTCTGACCAAGGCTGACTGAATAGGCGGGTCTTCCTCCAAAGCAGAAAGCTGTGAAACCTCTGCAAGTAATCCTGCCATATCAGACTCTGGGTAAATTGAATCTTTGGAAAGCCCTGCCAGAAGATATGTTGACAAAATCATGGTTCGACGTCGGGATAGTGTTGATTTGCCCTGGAGCGGAATAGGCGGGAATTCTTCTTGTGTCGAGTATAAAGAGTAGACATTATTGCAAACTTCTTGGTGCCGATGCTGTGGCAGAAAGCGGATAATCTGATTGCATAACCGACCAAGCATGTCAAGCACAGTAGGATCACTCAAAGCTGCGGCTTCTGTATTGCAAACGGCTGCAAGAGCCGCCCGTCGACACAGGTTGCAGACAATTTCCTGGTAATATACCTCCAAATGGGGATCATTATCCAAGCCCCTGCGCTCCATTGCATATAAAACACTCATTAACATTGCACGAACATATGCCGGAGAGCTTAAATTCCCGGGAGTAAGGATAACGTCAAGTTTCTTCAACAGCTGGCTGACAAACGTGTAGAACACTGCTTGCTCAGTGCTTAATAGAGCAAGATCCTCTAGCACAATGATAGATTTAGATTCCATATCAGGAATGTTATCAGGAAGGTGCGCCATGAAGGCCGGAATAGTTATGCTTATAACGAGCGCGGGTTTATGTTTTGAAATTTCTGCAAGCGCGTTAACAGCTTGTCGTCGTAGTTGAGGTTCCTGAAACCGCTCATTGAGCAGTACATCGTCAAAATATTGCACGTAGAAGCCTATCTCATCATTTTGGAGAAAGCCTTGAAGAGTGGAGAGCTTTAACGCTCCTTGAAGGGCTACCGTTCGTAGCCCTACCTCATCTTTCGGGGAATTCGTCAAAGCCTGGCTGAAAATTTCGATAAGTTGGTCTTTAAATTCCAGGAGCGGATTATCCGGGATTGGAGCAGGCCCAGGAGTTAGCCAGGTGCCGAAATTGGAAATGGCAGAATCAAAGAGGCAGATAAACGTGTCAAGTAAAGCGCGTTGCTTTGAAATATCATCAGTCTTCCGATATTCCGCAAACAATGGCGGGATAACAGCTCGTGATATCATGTCAAATGCAACAGAAGAGGAAGATGAGAAAAATGCCAATATCCGTTGTGCAGGCCTCGCCCGCATTTGTTGAGGTTCACGCAATTGATCATGGCATTCCTGCAACACAGGCTTCATATAATGTGCCAAATACGGCTGTTTTTCAGTGCCAGGTGTGGGTGGGGAGAGTCGTTTTAATAGCAATTGGAGAACTCGAAGAGATTCGTCAGCGAGCACATCATCCTGTGCGTTGAGAATCTCGAATTTTAGAGAGTCCCAGATAGTGACTGAGTACCGTGCTAAAACGAAAGGCTCGTAAGATAACACACAGGCACCTAGGGCGTTTAATGCATCTTTCTATGACATGGTTAGAAGGGCTTGACACAAGAATAAGGGTCCTGTACCTTCGTGTTTACAGAATTCGAGTCAAGTTTATTTAACAAATCCGGAAATGCAAGGGGCGCAAAAGCTTGGGTAGAGGCTAGACAGTCTTGAAGGCGATCTTTTAAATCTTGGGCCGTGATTTTGTAAAGGCTATCGGGATGTGATCTGAACGTTATAGGAAAGTATTTGTATACAGAATCGAACAGTGTCTATCCAGTTTCAATTAGCGATATCCCGCTAAGAATTCTAAAAGCTTCCTACCTGGACATGGTTGGATATATCCCATTCCACCATCACGACCCTGAGAATGGAAAATACAAGCATCAGATTTCGAGGATCCTTCTCCCCATCGACAAGCTCAGTAATCCCAATTAGAGATTCATCTTCAAGGTCTAAAAGTGCTTTAATCAGTTAGCTCTTGCTGTCTCTTCCCGCAAGCCAAACCGTTCGGGTACCTCTTCGATGCCTAGACATCAACTCGTTGAGGAGCTGCAAGGTTTGAAACCGCCGAGACTGAGAGCGGCTTCGAAGATACGAGGCGTGCTGAAAAAGTCTGTTGATACGCACATTAGCAATTTAATAATCCTCCCTAGACGTTAAGAGGTTTGCAGGAAGACCAAGTTGGCGACAACATTGAATTACCCTCGAACAGTTAATTGCGCCATATGTTTATCAAAGCGATCTAGATGTTGCAATGACTCCAACCCTGCGATGGAGCCCCCATCGTCAATGCGCTCACAATAAAAAGCTGTTAAGACTTGGAGTTGTTGACGAGAGAGAAAATCGGACGGTAGAGATTTTATAACCGCCGTTAAATACGACACGGCGTTTCCCCGTATAATATCATCTTCGTTGACAATGTATTCGCCTAAGGATTGCACAACACCAATCAAGGTTGCTTCTTTTGAGACAAGTTCTGAAAGCCGAGCCGAGTCAGTAGAGGAGATACTGTGGCCATATTGGAGACATACTGTTTGCCGTTATTCCAGCTAGTCGAAGTGCTTCTTGCTTGTCATTTTGTGCGACAAATAGAAATTCTTGTAATTCCCCCATTTTATTTTGTGATTATCCGTATCTGCTTTGAAGGTGCAGTTGATAAAACCAAGCCGGAGTCCAGCCCTTTTCTGTCCCTTATCGATAAGGATGAAGTTAACTAGCTCATTAACCAGCTAACTAACTACATAGTTAACCAAATACAGAGGGGCCTTGGTTAACTAGTTAACTAGTTAACTTAGTTAGTTAAGTTGTTAGCAAGTTAGTTCGTTCCATTTTGGAATTGCGTCATACCATGGTGTCACGACCTACATCTTGAACATGTGGTCAAGGCAAAGACGCCAGTCGAGTGGATATATTGTCGAACCCTTTGTCAAAAGCACATTCCAGTCATGAAGTTGTATTTATATGTCTGCATTGCTTTTGAAATCTTTATAGCGGTATCAAGTCGGCGGATTCTCCGGACAGATCTTAATCCAAGGCAAGTAATCCCGAGAAGCTTGCAACAAATCCCAATCAATATGGGAGAGCAAGGGGGTGATCAACGACCTTTAATTCACTCGCACGAAAGACTTGCTATATCAGATATCTTGAGTAAAACGCGGGAGATCAATATATTCGCGTCGTTGACCCGCGAATTCGAATACCTCTCTGATCGATTCGAGGACAAAACGCAGAGTTTGATTGTTTTAGCACCTACAAATACTGCGATCGAAGGTCTTCCGCATAAGCCGTGGGAATCCACCAGTGACTATGTCGATTTCGGGTCAAACGAAGCCTATGCTGGAAGAAAGGGAGAAGAACGAGCGGCGAATAATCTGAGACGATTTGTTGAAGCTCATGTCATATCCAGTGACTCATGGGCGGCGGGGGACAACGCTCAAACTTTGGCAGGCCAGGAGGTACGCTGGGAGAAGGACAAGAATGGAAAGATCCGTGTATGTCTTCGCACAGCTAATTGTTTAAACGGTTCTCTTTTGCTAAGGCACCAAAACACTTTATTGATGCTTTGTATTCTAGGTCTATCCAGGAAACATTGAAGTCGAGAGAATAGCTGCCCGCATTTCCAACGGCGAAGTTTGGATTTTAAATGGAATAATCGAATTTGTTTAGGTGTTATGGTGTTTTGCAGCATAGAGAGCTTGGACCTTCTATAGCATATTACCCAGTATCTACGCAGAGCACTAGTGGTATTTGGAAAGAGGATTTTACCCCAAGCCGGAATCTTCTGTAATCAAATGTATTCAGCTTTATCGCATATATGCACATAAAATCGTGGAGAAACCACCATGAAAGGAGTTCTGCCTGGGTCCGATCGCACCTAAGGTGATGATAACCTTTGGAGCAATCGTTCTTCAATCCCATCAAAAATACAATAATACTCCATGACCTCCAAGTTTTCTGCCTCGGCTAAAAACATTTTATCTGGGTCTTGACCAGGACCGAATGGGTTGACGGTGGCAGTAGGATTCATCGGCCCCATTTGCTGTAGGATTTGTCCGGCAGCTAATGATTGTAAGCATATATTTCATATCATCTTTTACAACGATTTGCGCCTCTCAATAAATGTCAAAAGAGTTTCACTCACAATTGTCACTTCCAAGAATGAAACCGAACACAGGCTGCAGCCCAAATAAATTCAAAAAGTACCAGGAAAGGCTTGACACCCATCTCACGTCTAGATCTCGGGTCATGACACCGGACTGGAGCATTGATTTGAACCGAATTGTCAATGGAAACGGTAGTTTCACTATGCCCAGGTATAAATTAAAATTCGTTGTTAGGAGAAGTCAAGGGAAGAGGGGCTATACATATGACAAACCCAGAAAAAAAAGCATTAATCCACCCCATTATAAGGGTCTGTGGGATCATCATCGCCATATTCCCTTTCATCATCGCCATCATAGCGTCCATGCCAGCTGGATCCGTCATCGGGTTTGGTGCCCCCTGCCCTCTTGCATTAGGGTCCTTAAGAAACGCGCCGCTGTGGTAGGCGGAGGTTAGATATGATTTGCGACTCGCAAGTGAACGAGGTGTAAGGACGGCGGAGGCATTAGTACGAAGGTTCATTCCACGGAGTAGCGCGAGGCGCTCACGGTATTCTGCAAGACTCGTCGCAGGTTTGGGCAGAGTGGTCATCAGAACTGTTGCATAATGGCGGAGGATACCAGTTAAAACCTATGGCGCAGGCAATCAAATAGATGCCAAATAAGTTAGAACAACTACTATGAAAATCGAGGATTCTCCAGTTCACATACCATAACAACAGTGATAGGAATCAGGATCCAGTAACTAAGGAGAGCATCAGCGATTTGCACATAAGAGTAGAAACACCTCAATTGATTACAATAATGCTGGATCCCGGAGGATCATCTGTTCTGCATTGTGAGATGCCATCACCGGGAAATACCTAAGTACCCAGGTCAAAAATGCGGCAAATGTCAAGCATTGGCGAGGAGCGTGATGAAATCACACTGCTTGAAAGGTGCGCAGCAATAGTTTGGATGGAGGCTTCACGCTTACCCTGTACGACTAGTATATGCACTGTATGTATATGTATGGATGTATGTATGTATGACGAAGGTATTGTATGTATGGAGTACTGTACAGCTATCACGCCTAAACAGGCTAGAAGGCCTCTTTGTAATACTGAAAGATTTCAACTGACGTTTAAGTTACATGCCAGTAATTAATTATGTCAGCAGCAACCGATTCTGTAAAGGCCAGCTCTCAAACTGACGAGTCCCATTACTCTGTACTAGTAAACTACATGTCCGCCCTTACTTCCGCTAAACAATGCTGTTAAGAAATATGAAAATATTCTAATCCTTGAAGTTGCCGATTCCCTAATATTTCCAATACAAATGGCCAAAATCCCCGTCTACTCCCTCAATGGTAGGCTGCCACCTTCCCCGGGTTTAGCTATAGCCTATCCTCTTACTCTAAGCATCATAGACCTTAAAAGCACCACAGATGATGCTGTCACCCCGTACCTAACTTCTCTCCCGAAGCCATGCAATTTCGTCGCAATCAATACCAAATCCAACGTACGATTGATTTTGGGTTATGCCGCCGTGAGCATAGCTGCCGTGTCCTTTTATGTTGATTATACAAAAGGCTGGGAGGCCACAAAACCGTGGATCCTTCCTGCTGTGATTGCCTATTTCGCGCTAAACCTTGGGTTGACGATTTGGATTTGGGGCGTTGAAGCCGGCCAGGTATTTGAAGGAATGAATAATGAAGGCATGAAGGTATTCATCTTCTCCAGCTCTTGTTTCAAACAAATTTCATCCCACTAATGTTAATTGCCCATATAGTTATGGCTTTGTTCTTCAACCAAAAAGCAATCTGCCTTGTATAAACTTCGCATCCTTCGCGTTTCATCTTCAGGCAAAGTTGTAAAAGAGAAGACAGCTGTAGCACCATTTACGCGCTGGTTCTCTGCAGATGGGGTATTTCATTGTGGAGCATTTAGACAGTGGCTTGCAAGTGAGATTGGTATCCCTGCGCCAACTACTAGCGAGCAGTGAGTAGAATAGCAAGCGCTTAGATGAAAAGCAAAGTAGTTGAAGCATTAGCCTCATTATTCTTGTTTTCATTGATCATATCCCATATAATGCCACATGTTTACGCAGAAACACATAACTCTTCGGTTGGCATTAAAACTTTTGATGCCGTACGTAACCTAACAATCAGAATTAACGTGTTGTTCCTCTCAGTAACTAATTCCACATGACAACGTCAATGTTGGACGAGGTGGCTTTGGGGAGAGACTAAGAGCTCGGGTCAAATCCACCTTCGAATTAATAAACCAGTCATCAAATCAAAAAGGAAATGTAATTCATGAGGCAAATTACGACAATGCGATAAAATTCAGGCATGCAACTTACTTCATCCTGACGGAGTGTTAACCCCCTCTAGGGTCCCTGGTTTTTCAATTGCAGCAGCTGGATGTATATCATCAACCCTACGGTTTTGGGCAAGACGCTATAGAGACGTATTAGAACCTTAAAAACTGCAAGAGAAGCGGTGGCGGATACCAAAAGGTTGCGAAGTAGGACAACATTTGTCACTTTCCCAATTGCAGGTACGTAAATAGATGCTTTCTCCTTTACGTCTGGGCCAAAATTCTATAAAGCATGATAAACATATTAGCTGTAGTTTGGATACCTAACATACATATCAACACAACAGGGCTTGTTCGTACCTTTTGGCTGGAAAAATTGATACAAACTGCTCCCGGCCTCAGTAAGCTGGTATCAAATTTGAAAGAATCCCCCGGCACTCCAGTAACAACGACATCACAGTGTGGGACGGCATCTTTCAACGTCCACCCCTCCATCTCGACAACTTCATGTCTTCGCTTTTTGAGGCCCTCCCCTCGGGTAAATTGTTGGATACCAGTGATATCCACACTATAGACACAGGCGCCGTCGTTCGCTAACAAAGCCGCGAGCGGCCGACCGACGACTTCCGATCGATTCACGACGCAAATAGTATGCCCAAATAGCCTATTTCCGTACGGTAGGATTGTGTTGTAAATTTGTAAATATTCAAGAATTTTAATCACGGCGAGTGGCGTACAAGGAAGGATAGATTTCTGGCGCTGGGGACCCGGGTGAGGATCTAAAAATCTTATATTCTGATACATATTAAAGATGTATCTATGGCTGAGTCCTTCAACGTCTTTCGAGATGTCTACAAGCTGTTGCACGTATTGGTCTTGTCTGTTGTTGAAAATAGGATAGTAGACGATGATTCCGTCGACGTCCGGGTCTGCATTGGCGGCGAGGATGGCATCCTCGATATCATCACGGTGTACTTCACGTAGAGAGTAGCGGAAGCCACTACGAGAATCAGTTTGCGAAGTGCTCACTTGATGCTGGTCGCGAAACGTTGGAAGACGGGTAAAATCACAGTGGTGCAATGGCTCACTTTTCCTGACAGGTCTTCTCTGTCCAATTTGCATACATTCTTGCAGCCGGGTCAGAATTTGCTAGAAAACCGACGAGGTGGGGTGGGCTTTCGAGAGCTGCGCGTCCCTCTGTAACTTCTTGAAGCAACCCTTTCGCAACATTGCCGGACAATACCACTTTGCAGGAAGAAGGGATTGACTCCGAATTTGTCGCCATGGTGCATGTCGGTAGTTGTCAGTGACCTTAACGTCTCGAAACAATGTTGGGTGCAATTATACCTCCTCTAGGCCTCGGATTCTTTCTTCTTCTTCACCTTCTAGGAGGGTTAAAAATTAGTTGTGCAGGGAAGGTTTTCAGAAACAACTAACTAGCGGAATGATAAAATGAAGAAGTGAATTGGACATGTGACCAGTGCAACCAGTCAACCAATAATTCAACTTGTGAATTCATCAGGGATAGAGGTGCCTGAATGATTTGCCAACTCATACTCTGTACATAAAAAGTACTGGCTGATAGTAAAGAATGTAATATTTTGGAGTGGAAGGTGTAGCCCAGTCTTTATATGGCCTCAAGTTTCTATATGCTATTCCACCAAATGAAGCTCAAAGGCTCTACATTAATTATCACAACTACAATGTGTGGATGTATGTACTGTACAAACATACAGACCAAAGCAAGACAGGAAAATTTGACATGATGACTAAAACAACACCATTGTTTGAAGATTGTACATGTTCTGCTTCTATACACTCATGAAACTCAGCTAGCATCACTTTTTACGAGAAGCTCTTGTTGAATGCGACAATGACATCCTTGAGCTGGGCCTCCAAATCCTTGCTGAGCTGTCCCTCTTTTTCAATCTTCTCCAGAACCTCGGCCTCGTTTGCTTTCAGGTGGGCCAGGAAATCAGCTTCCCACTGAAGAATCTTCTTGACAGGAATAGAGTCAAGAAGACCGTTAACACCAGCATAGATCAGTGGGACCATTTCGTTAACAGCCATTGGAGAATACTGCTTCTGCTTGAGGAGTTCGGTCAACCGCTCACCACGGTTGAGGGTTTGCTTGGTCGAGGCATCCAAATCCGAACCGAATTGGGCGAAAGCGGCAACTTCACGATACTGAGCCAAGAAAAGCTTCAAGGAGCCTGCTACTTGTTTCATGGCTTTGAGTTGAGCGGAGGAACCGACACGAGAAACCGACAATCCGACGTTGATAGCTGGGCGGATACCCTTGTAAAACAATTCAGATTCCAAGAAGATTTGACCGTCGGTGATAGAGATGACATTGGTTGGAATGTAAGCAGACACGTCACCGCCTTGGGTTTCAATGATAGGCAGGGCAGTGAGGGATCCACCGCCGTGTTTGTCATTGAGCTTCGCTGCACGCTCCAACAATCGCGAATGGAGATAGAACACGCTGAGTCGAGTTAGTAGAGCCGTAAACCGATTTATATGATCAAATTACTTACTCGCCAGGGTAAGCTTCACGGCCTGGGGGACGACGGAGCAGAAGCGACATTTGACGATATGCGACGGCTTGTTTTGATAGGTCGTCATAGATGATCAAAGCGTGTCTTCCGTTGTCGCGGAACCATTCACCCATAGCGCAGCCGGTGAAGGGGGCGATATACTGAAGTGGGGCAGCCTCGGAAGCGGTCGCGGCAACGATAACGCAGTACTTCATAGCATCATTTTCCTCAAGTGTTTTGACAAGCTGAGCAACGGTTGAACGCTTCTGACCGACAGCAACGTAGACGCAGTATAGCTTCTTGGCTTCTTCAGCACTGTTGTTCCATCGCTTTTGATTCAACATGGCATCCAAGGCAACAGCGGTCTTTCCAGTTTGGCGGTCACCAATAATCAATTCACGCTGGCCGCGACCAATGGGAACCATAGAGTCAACGCTCTTAAGACCAGTTTGAACGGGCTGGTTGACGGATTTGCGAGGCAAAATACCGGGCGCCTTGAGCTGAGCACGGCGTTTTTCAGACGCTTTGATTGGGCCCTTCCCATCAATTGGGTTGCCCAGAGCGTCGACAACACGGCCCAACAATTCAGGACCGACAGGAACATCGACCTAATGAGTTGTTAGAGGATTAAACTACTTACGAGAATAACGGGCGCTTACAATCTCGCCGGTTCGCTTAACGGTTTCGCCTTCCTTGACAAGACGATCAGAGCCGAAAAGCACGACACCGACTTGGCCGGCCTCCAAGTTCATGCACATCCCTTTAACGCCGGAAGCAAACCTAAAAACCGTGTAAACAATTTGGCTCGCTGCCTACACGACACATCTCACAACTTACTCCACAAGTTCCTCGGCTTGGACATTGGTCATCCCATGAACACGCGCGATACCATCACTGTTTATTCAATAATTAATGAAATCCCGCGCCAAATTCCGATCACTTCATTCTTTGAATAAGAAGCGACAGTAAAGAGCAATCTCGAAAGGGAAAGGGATTTCCATACCCAACAGAAAGGACTCTACCGGTCTCGGCAAGGCCGGCTTCCTCCTGGACTCCGCGGATCCTTTGCTCAAGGATAGAGGAAACCTCAGTAGGGGCAGCTTTGGCCTCAGCAGCATATGATCGGACATGCTTTGAGACAGATGCCAGAGGGGTGTTGGCTCGGACCTGTGACATTCGAAATTTGTTAGTACTCGAAACGAACGAACGCGTTCTGGGTTCAGACAAAAAGATTCAATGGCTTCGCAATGGGTCCGAAACAATCGATAGCGCCATTTCAGATGGATTGATAGCAATTGAAGGTTGTTTGATGATGCGATTTGTGCATTGGGAGGAGAAATTCTTACCGCTGCGACCCTGCTTGTGGCAGAAACGGCCGTCACCGCGCGGCTAGACTGCCGTATGGCGTTTCTAAACATTGTGTAAAATATCAAATGTGAGAAGTGATGGAAATCGGGTTAGGGAGAGGAAGATTGGGCCCGGAATGGCTGGAGGAAAAGATTGTGGATGAGCAAAGACAAAGGTGTGTCGTCTGGGAGGAGCAACTGAAAATAAGCTAGTGGAAAATGTCGTTGCCGAAACACCTTCTAGCGTATTTCGTGTACTTCGTACTCCTGGTAATATTACGAGATTTATACCGTAAATGGCACAGTCGTGCCCAATATTGTATGTATGTTTGTACAGTACATAGATACATACATACATACATACATCCAGCTGAAATGAATAATACCCGATACCTGCTGAAAAAGCCATAATTACATAGGTCTTCTTGGTGAGATGCAAACAAACGGTTGCTTGTGTCTTCCACACGATGAACAGGGTTCGATCGTAAATCAGGCTTCTAAGTAAGTGAGATATTAACTTTATATCTACCCCATTTCACTACAGAGGAGGTCGATTCAGACACATTATGTTGAAAACGAATCATTTTGGGTAAGAGTTCCGCAAGCCAGAGTTGACCCATGATAAATCAATGTACTGTGCATATAGACACACTAGGAAAAGTATGTGTTAAATATCAAAAGGTTATTAGTTTTGAAATTAATAAATACGTAAAGAGACCTTTTCTTCCTTCATTGACAACGCTACCAAACCGTGAAACCCGCAGGCTCAATGCATATAGACTGCGAAAGACGTCAAAGATTACGACAAGTAGCTATGTTTGCGCTTCCTTGTTGATGCTTCCTTTGGCTGCGTTGAATTTAGCCACATCCGACTGGACTGCTTTATCAATACGGGCCTTCAACTGTGGGCGATACCCAAGGAAGAAAAGAACCTCGAGCCAGACGAAAAACGGGGCAAGGAAGAACGCCTGAACAAGATTATCGAGTAATGCCGGAGCGCGGCCCTCAAAGATTCCGTGCCCAACGAATTGAGCAATCCATGCTACAGCCTGGATTCCCAGTGACCAATACACTGCTGTATTTCCGTAGGTGCTGCTCAGGTGGTTCACAAAAGCAGTGCCTGCTAGCAGTAATGGCGCGAGAAGGGCACCAGCCACCGGCTCCATCAGGATATATAAAGTGGCATATACAATGCCAGCAATGGTAGCAAGATTAGGAGGGAGATTCTCAATAGTGGCGACGTTGGGAATGGAAATCAAAGGTTTCGTGAGAGTTCCCTAGTTCAACCGTAGATATTAGAATGAGAGCTAAAAGATGTCAGGAGCAAGCCAAACATACCAGAAGTAGCATACATAGCATGATAATCGGGACACAAAGGATGTGAATCACAATATTTACCTTGTGATTCAATAAGATAGTGCGCTTATATTTGAGTCTGGAACCACACCTACTGGATTATGGTGGTAAGATCCATACTTATTAGAAAATATCAGCTTGCGAATCGATTGGCAACATTATTTCATGAGTCTTGGAGACACTTACAAAACGAAACTGCTTCTCAAGATCTAGCATCATGGTGGACAAAATCTGCTTCTTGCCTTAACACTAGAAGTCTAGAACAATGCCACAAAAAATGGAGATCTGCTGATACCAAAAGTTGAAGATTCTGAAGTTTCAGAAGCAAGGAGGGATGGGCTCTCAAATGATTGCCAGTTGAAGAATCAGAGCAGTCAGATCCCATGTCCATAATCATGTGAATGCCTTGAACTGGATGTATAACTAGTTGGATGCTGATTGTTACAAACAAGAGGGTAATGACTAATACATTCTGTTACTAGTGCTTGGGCCGAGATAGTTCCTTGAGGGTTCTGTAACTACTGTCTCAAACTGGCTCATAGCAAGCAAGTTATATAATCATCTGTGTTCACGGACCACGGGCGAGCGTCAAATCACGTGACGCCCCTACTATTCGCCGTGCTATTCCGTATTCTTATGGAGTACCAAAAAAGTATTCGACCTCTTTCCCAATGGCATCACTCCTGAAAGCACTTTCAACAGTTTGCTAAGCAGGATCGATCTTTCTAGCATTGAGGGTTGACAAAGAGACTTGGGAAGGCCAACACTTTAATTAATTTGCCTTCCAAAGCCACCTTCATTCCTTGCCAACTGCTCTAACGAAATTGTCATTTCTGGCTATTATGTTCTTTATACACTTTTTGGAACATGTTCTGACCCTCCACCCGTCTTTTTTTGGCTCGCATGTTAAAGAATATTTAACCCAGAAGCTTCTTGATGATGTGGAGGGGATTTGCACTGGAGATTACTACATTGTGTGTGTGATGGATACATATGATATATCCGAAGGACGAATCATTCCTGGTAGCGGGATGGCTGAATACACTATAATGTATCGAGCAATCGTGTGGAAACCATTCAAAGGAGAGACGGTTTGTGTTCTACTTCTAAGCCTATCTAGGCTTGCTCTTTTTTCCCCCTCGTTCCTTTTGCGCCTGCTGACTTGAGTGCGAATCGTAGGTAGATGCCATAGTTACATCTGTCAAAAATCAAGGTATCTTTGCGGAAGTTGGCCCTCTCACCGTTTTTGTATCCAAACACGTATGTATATTTCATCATGGACTCAAATCAATGCTATACTAACAAGTTGAAGTTAATTCCCCCGGAAATCAAATGGGATCCAGATGCAACACCTCCGCAGTATACCGATAATGCAGACCAGGTTATCGAGAAAGGTACCAACTTGAGGATTAAATTGATTGGGCTTCGAAATGACGTACGAAACATGTTTGCTATTGGGAGCATTAAAGAAGATTACCTGGGGTTTGTCACTTGTTCATTTGCTAATTTCTGTTCATGCTAATAATCCATTCACTTGATAGAACACTATAAGAGGATTGCTAGTTGTTGTTTGGTGGGAAACAGCATCACGCAGTTCCTCGCCGCTATTTTCCGAATCAAAGCCGCGAAGTCGGCACCAACCAGGCTCATGGTACTACTCATCCCTACTAACAATGCACCTCGGATCATTAGGAGTGAAACTGAGGACGCAAGCAAGGATGCAAGATGCGAATCAGTGGAAGGAGGCACCGTCATTTGGTTGATGGAAGGACAGTGTCAGTGTCACGGATGAATGATCAGCAACATGCATTCTTGAGGCGAAAGATCAGAGCTGGCAAATGTCATTTAGGGTCACCTAGAAGTGGTGCAGCAATTTTCATATTGCCCAGTGGTCCAAAAACACAGCTTTGGAGGGTTTTATTTTCTCCCTGCAATGTTCCCAGCAATGAATTGAGCCAAGTTGTCATTTAACTAACAGAGCCATTGCTGTAGCTCGAACTTAACAAAGTTATGTTTCCATTGAATGATGTGTCCTTTACACAATGATGGAAATGATGCGCACACATGTGGTGCTTGAGTTACAAACTTCCTGCATCTTCCAGGGAATGCCAGCAACGCCTGATCCGAAAGAGACTACCAAGGTTAGTTGTTTAATTATAGTTAACAGATGTCCGACCTATAGGTTCCCTACCTACTAGGAACTCGCAATATTTTATTACTTTAAGGGCCAGAAATTTCAACCGTGCTGGACAAATATGAGGCTTTGGGGTTGAATAACCCCTCCTTGAGGATACCCACGAATCAGTCGGGAGTTGCCTTAGTTATTGCCTACTGGCGGTGATCTAATGTATTGCTGGTGGCTCCCAACTATGTGCAATGGCCAGGGCCCACGAACCGAATCCAGATGGCTGCACAGCGATATTAATCATTTTCAATGCCTCCAAGACGAGTGATGCCGGTCAAATACACACGTCCATATCCCGTCTCCAGGACTAGACCCATACATCTCAACAGGCTTCGCCTCCACACCACAGTGATCAGTCTATCATAACATCCATCCAAGGCCAACATGGAGCTACTACCCTGATGGACAAGACGTGCGGTCAATGCATTCACACTGAGCACCCCTCTCCCTAGTAGCCTCCTCGCCTTTCACCGCCCATGTGCTCCAGGCCGGATTTGGGCTGATGGCCTAATGGTCTCTGATTCGGTGGTTTTCGTTCTGGTACACAGCCAGAACAATTGCCTACTTGCGCCTATTACGCAACAAATTCATCTTATTACCCGTCTCCTATCAAGGGATCTATGCCTGTTCTGGTTTATGATCCAAACTAATGTATGCTGATTAGAAACATGGAAAGCTTGCGATTTCAGCGTCTTCCAGCACATAGCCAGGGTCAGAGGTATACTCTCCGATCCTAGTGGTCCTACCTATGAATCTCCTGCTGACCATGGCCAAAGTGCCTAGGTCTTCTCCTGCCCGCTCCCTGCCTTCGAGCAAAGTAGCTCTGGACGAGGCCTTCCGTCAATCATGTCTTGCAACTAGGCCACAAAATGTCATCCCCTCTAACGGACCGGAAGTATTCACTGTTTGCCAATATCCTAGCGCGTCGATTGTTAACGCTATCAAAAATATACAAGGCCCTACATGTGCCATTGAGCAAACAAATGATTGGCAGTCCCAAGTTCTGACCTAATTAGCCTTCTTTTCTGAGCAAAATACATGTTAGCCAAGTGGATTGGCAAATTCGCGGTTTTACGACATTGTCAGAGCTTCATTATGAACCGACTAGACGTCAGAGACGGATCCCCATGGCCATTCTATTCACGTCTACTGGCCCATCAGGCATAAGTGAATCGCTCTTGAGGAGGCTACTTTGTATCTTTATGGTAAGCTTTTTGGATGGGTATTCTACGTTTGGCACACAGATGGTGGAACAGATGAGCCTGATGGTTGTTGAGGCGCATCGAGATTTTCATTGGATGGCCACTAGAAGCCAAGGGTCAATGTCCACCGCCTCCGAGTTCACGCAGTAACCCTGTATCTTCATTCTCTCCGAGTCGGTAAGCGCTTTGCTTTCCGCAGCGGGCGTGGCGAAAATGCAGGCGAAAGGCCCTATGAACTGGCTGCATGTCAAGTTGAATATGGCCGGCCTCTTTAAGAGGTACTAGCAATAGCGGCGAACGTTGCACAACCGACCAAAGCATGCACTAGGAGAGAGACTAGGTAATACGCGAAAGTCTAGAAAGCAAGGCAGTTTGTTTGGGGAATTGCACCACTTTTAGAGATGAGAGGACAAATGGTAGTAACATTACAAGCATCTTGGCTGAGGAGAGAAGATGCTTAGTTAACTAACTAACTAGTTAGGTTAGTTAGTTATTTAACTAACATCAAACGCCGACAATGAACTACATAGCATCAATATTTCATCTTCATGTCTAGATTTTGACAGCGTGCGCTGAGCACTTGCTCATTGAGAAGAAGAAACCTTTCCGTTTATTCAGATGATGGCCAATATTAGGTAGTTATTGGTTACATTTACTTGATAGCAAACATTCACCAGGCTGCCAGACCGTCAAGTCCTCTCTGCTAGTTAGGTTAACAAATATTAACCAGGAACAAGGTTGCATCCGAGTTCCTTTTCCCTGGAACTTCTGTTGGCTACAGAGTAGGAGTGGTTAAACCAACTATTACTCCAAACAAATACGGAGTAGAGATTTTAGAAACAAACCACCTAGTTAACTAGTTAACTACCTTAACTAACTAGTTAGTTAACTTAACTAGATAACCAGTTAGGTTAATAGTTAAGTTAATATGGAGCACTACTCCTTACAGTCTACCCCATAGCTGGAACATCCATCTTCTTTCTTTGCTCCTTATAATAACTATCCCCCAATTACTGCTTGATTATTGATTGTCAATCTGCCCTGTACTTACTCTAGAGTTATCATACAATCAAGATACCCATCCTCAGATTGCTTCTCACTCTTCAGTAACTAACTCTTCCTGGTCAGGGCCATACTAACCTGCGCATCATGTCACTTAAGGATTTGTACAAAGCATTTCTTGCAGACCCAACGGAAGATCTGCTTTCTCCTAATGCATCACTGCATTACATTACTACAACAACCACACTCAATGGTGCAGTAGAGATCACACAGCATTTGTTTAAGCAACGCAGTGATATCAAGAAAAACGCTGAGGATATATTGAACGCTGTCGAAGGAACCAACTCCCTGTGTGTGGAAATTGAAACGACCTTGAGGTTTTCAACTAGCGGAGGAGCTTATCTGCCGGGATTGGAGGAAAACCTTTTGGTAGATCGCGTAGTGACATTTCCGCTGGTAAGTCTGCTATGCTCAGTATAAAAAGCAGCCCTCCCCCACAATACTATCAGCTATTGTCTAATACCCAGATCCCAGATCCACATCGTTAATTTGGACCCCAACAGGAAAATTTCTCAAATTCGAGTATACTGGGATCAAGGTTCGCTCCTGAAGCAGGTTGGCGTCATTGGTTCCTACCAGGGGAACTGGCCATTATGTGATGGTCCTGATCAAGCGCGTGTGGTCAGTTCTTCGATTGCTGTAGCACCGAAATCTGAAAAAGATTTCAAGCAAGACGGAATTAATTCGCAGACGCCGCTGTCGCTGCTTGGGCTACAGGATGACCAACTCAGGCCACAATCAGGCGCATCTGGTGTTGCACTACCTGCCACGATACCGGCGAAGGTGCACAGAGGAATGGCGAATGATTCTACAAAGAGGGAAAATCCAGTTTCGACACACAATCAAACCTCAGGGATACTTGAACATTTCGAATTTGCAGAAGAACCTCCTAGGCTCACTAGACCCGTCAAAGAGCGTACCCATTTTGAATTCGGAGAAGAGCCTCCTCGGCGCACAGGACCTGTCAAAGAACTTTCGCATTTTGAATTCGGAGAAATACCCCCATCTGGGATGGAACCAAATAATACTGTTCACCCACGGTCTAATAAACATATATCACAATGGGACTTTGAAGATTTTTCGACCCCAGAAAAGCCCCGCTCGAAAATTCGAGGACAGGATGTCCGCCATTTTGCATGGGGTGATGAAAAATCCGCGTCACCGGAAACTCCAGTGCAAAAATCTCGTACCATATTTCCGAGACGTGACACAGAAACACACATTGAATTTGAGGCTGATGCACCGAATCCAAGAGAAAATTGTCGGCTTACCGAAAGCATGGGAGTATTACGCAAAGGACTCGGATTATACGAAAACAACCTGTATGATGAAACTGAGCAAGTAGGAGAGGAAAAGGGAACCAAGTTAGCGCATTCAGCCACCAATAACACAAACCGCAACAAGAATTTCGGCAGCCAGTGGGCAATTTCCGAGGAACCGCAACCTAATACAGGGGAAAATGCTAATGAACCGAAACATATTGCCGCTGGTCGAATGAAGGCAGTAAAGATGATGGATGCGAGTTGGGATAAGTATGATGAAACTACAAATTCTCTGGATAATACTGCTCCGTTTGCTCGCCCAAAACGAATCAATCGGAATGCGAATCAGCCCAGCTGGAGTTTGGGTGATGAAAATCCTTGAGAGAAGACTCGCTTGCCCTCCTCGTACTCTGCTGTTAACCTAACAGCAATATCTCCTTGCTTTCCCGAGTGAGTTCTTCCACTTTTTGCTTTCCTCTGTCGCTCTTGATTGAATGAAATATGTAACTACGTAATCACGGAACCCCAACTAACTAACTTAACGTTAGTTGAGTTATTGCACATGGATGAAGATGACTGGTATGTATGTATGTATGTATGTATGTATGTATGTATGTATGTATGTATGTATGTACGGAGTACAGAGTAGTTATTTGACACCATGTCTTTAGACATGTGTATATAGTTTTTGTTAAGTATGGTAGTTAATATGCTTCATTTTATGCAACTTCCACTATGCCCTTCAATGTACTCTATACAGAGTAATAGTATGGTTTCTGGGTTTATCAATCTATGTATTCATCAGCAGTATGTAGTTAACTATGTTACAGTCAGTTACATGATTGTTGGCATCCATACAGAATGGCCAGCAGCTAGTTGGTTAACTAGTTTTGATTGTATTGGCTAGTTACTCTGCAAGTACAATTTTCACTTCAGTTGAGGAAGTTCAGGTTGGGGTTAAAGCCATGGATCTCAGGAAGAACATGATATTTAGAAGAAACCAGTTCGCCCTTTACTTTATTCCAAGTTAGCCAAAGTAGGTATAAGGTTGTTCTTGCTCCATCGTCTTAACCATTCTTTTCTGATACACTCATGATTGTTAACTATTCAATGGCAAGTTAGATCTACCCTGGTAGTGTTGGATCATTCTCCCGGCTTGTTCATCAACTTTCATCTCAAACATATCGATCTCTCGCCGCAAATGCCATAACAAAGCGCGTTTCAAGATGGCACCCACTCCACCCTCCACCACCTCATCGAACGCCAGTACGCAATCCCCGGATGGACAATATCGAGTAGTTCGAAGGCGGAACCGAATCCCATTGTCCTGTGGCCCCTGTAGAAGTCGGAAGTTAGTCTACTATCCCTCTTCGTCTAGGTGCAAGAAATTCGAGTTAATCTTCTCTGTGACTAGACTCAAATGCAACCGCGTGGTCCCTTGCGAAAATTGTGTGAAGAGGGGGGATGCGGTTTCTTGCACTTATGCGCAGCCCAGCGCGCGGAAGAGAAACCAAACCAGCCAGCAACAGCCCCCAACGCCAGATGATATGCAAAACCGGATTGACCGACTGGAAAATTTGGTTTTGTCGCTGATGACTCACGAGTCCCAATCAGCGGGGGCTACACCTTCGAAAAAGCTCCCGTCGAGGAATGCTACGACATATACGCAGTGGAATACGCGCTCTTCTCCACTGAAAGACGCCGGCCATGGAAATAGTAGAGAGGAAGAAAGCGATACCGAACAGGTCACCAAGTCGTTCGGAATAATGAAAGTTGACGCCCAGAATCAGAAGTCTTACTATGTTAGTGAGGCGCATTGGACCTCCATTCTTACCGACGTAAGAACATCCGAACCTGTAGAAGCGCTCCCTAGGCTTTCCAAACTGACTAGTCTCAGATAGCAGAAGTCAAGAATTTTTGGGCGACGCATAAAAAACAAATCGAAGAACAAATGGAGAGGGTCCAAGCCGCGAACGGGGACCAGGACTTATCAAGCTCAGCTCTTATCTTTGGCGCTATGAAACCCCCTAATAGAGCTGAAATAATGGCTTCCTTCCCGTCAAAATACACCACCGACATTCTAATAGCCCGTTACTTTAACACATTTGATCCATCAATACGTGCGCTACCCCTAAAACCAAATTTCGCAGCTCCATATACTGACTGCTCCAGACCTCATCCACGCACCGTCTTTCCAGAAAGAGGTAAAACACTTATTGGGGAGACTTTATCGGAGGAAACCCGCTAACGTTTACTATAGTACGAAAGACATTGGCAAGATCCTTCGATAACTAGCATTGTTTGGATAGGGATGACCTTCGCCATGATGCGCTTAGCAATGTTATCCTACCATCGAGATGAAGATGAGCCCCCTGAATTCCGAGGCAAATCCCTTGATGTTGCCAAATCATATCGTTCCTCGATGGCTCAATGCCTTGTCCTCGCGGACTACACGAAACCGCATCGTTATGTTCTCGAAACGCTAATCCTTCATCTCCAAGGCGAATATTCACAGACAAGTGATGCACAAATATCACTTTGGGTTTTGGTTGGTATAATTGTTCGGTTGGCGATGCGAATGGGCTACCATCGAGATTCAAGCATGTTTTCAAACATCTCCCCATTTCAAGGGGAAATGCGTCGACGGCTCTGGAGCTTTATTCGGTGTTCGGATCTATTGTTTTCTTTCCAGGTAGGGCTGCCGAGTATGGTCCGCTCGGGTGATTGCGACACAGATAGTCCGAGAAGTTTATATGACGATGACTTCAACGAAGATAGCACAGAACTACCCTCCGAGAGACCTCTTAACGAACCAACACCGGTGTCATACTTGGTTGCTAAAACCCGGCTTGCGTTTGTTTTCGGACGCGTGCTAGAACATTGTCAAAAAGTCAAAGGCTCGACGTACGAAGAAGTTATGGAAATAGATACTGCCTTGCGTCAGGCGAGTGAGTTGGTTCCGGAGCATCTACGTGTTCGACCAATTTCCGAATGCGACTTGGATCCCGCTTACTTGATTATGAGCAGATTCGGTGTACGTGGGCCCTTGTGTTTCCTGGAGGTCCTTAATATTAAATGCTATGTCTTAGATCATGGGCATTTACCACAAGGCTCAATGTGTCCTTCACCGGCCCTTCCTTCACCGCGCACGTGAAAACCCCCGTTATCTGTATTCTCGCCGGACATGTATCGACAGCTCTATGGAGCTCCTCAAATTCCAGTTTATGCTTCACAATGCATCACGACCTAATGGCAGGTTACGGCATAGGACATGGTACTCCAGTTCATTTAGTACTCAAGACTTCCTGATGGCTAGCACAATCATTGCTTTGGACTTGTACCATAATCATCAATCACGCAGTTCTAGGCCTATGTACAATGGAGCCTATAGCTGGGATGTACGCCGACAAGAGGAGATGCTTGCAGCCCTTCAACGATCCAGAGATATATGGGTCGAACTAAAGGATAAGTCGATCGATGCTTGGAAAGCTGCCGCGATTCTAGGTTTGTTACTTGAAAAACTTAACCAGACGCCCCAAAACCGAGAAAGGCCAGATTTAGAACAAGTGCTTGATGCACAAGATGAGAAGCAAAGTGCAGCGATGACTCTAGGGCTCTTGAGCAGCGGGGTAACTCCTCCGAGCCTACCAACTCCGGCGCAAGGTTCGGATATTATGGCTAAATTTGATCCGAATATCCAGCAGCAACAGCTCCACAACAACACAGAGGCCGTTGACCAAAGCTCCCTCGCCACGAGCCCGTTCGGCATGTTTGGGCAGATGCCGGACATGCAGCCGTTCAATCTAGACTGGGTACGCTGGGCCTCTCATAGATTCTTTAGCTCGTGTACTCGGATCGTAACTTACTATTATGGTTCGGGGGCTTGAATTGTTACTGATTTTGAATATAGGACGCCTGGGATGCATACATTCAATCAGCGGCGCTTGACCCTGTCACTCAAGCCTGGGCAGGTATAGAGCCCCAGCAAGTACAGCCGTCGTTCTCGATGACATCCCAACGGATGGAACCCGGTCTAAATTCGATACCGAGAAGGGCTTACTCTCATACGTTGGGGATGCCGGAGCATGTAGAGAGCGGAAACTCGGATGGTGGTATATTCATGAGCCCGAAGACCGATGCGCGTCGATACGGTCACGGACAAAGTTAACCCACATACCAAAGCACTCTTGGTACAGCCAGCTCCCCATGAGCATTCTAGCATACTGAAGGATTATGTATGCCTAAGTCGTGAAGCAATTGGAGTTTACTTGCCCAAGATACCAGCAACTTGATGGGCCTAAGTGGCCTTCATTGAGGCCCAAGAATGATGGTACTACTAGGAGTTGATACATCAGCGGGTCGACGGGCAAGGTCACCGTACTAGCTGAATGTCGAGGGTGTAATAGATCAGCCTTTTGTAAGTTAACCAAGGCCGTGCGTTTCCAGGCTGAGAAAGCCCGATGTATGTATGTACGGTATGCAAGGAGGATGCGCGTTGTTACGTTAATGGCATGCTCCGCGCCCCATAGTGGTTGGTAATAAAGTTACCATGGTAACTAAAATAGAGTTAACTACTTAGTTAGTTTGTTAGTTAGTTCGAGCCTTTGAAACAAACCTCTGGGAAGGGAAGCCAAAAAATTTCATGCAAGAAATTTTCATCTCACCATCAAGCATCTACACAAAACCCCAATATTTGTTTCTCCCTTCATAATCTTCTTTTGAGAACATATTTGAATAAACTCTTCAAAAGAAATGTTGGCAGTCCCATACTCATTTTCTACTCATGCGGTCGATTAGCTAACCTCCCAAGGCAGGTTCCT
>NW_003052500.1:4018231-4022491 GCF_000003515.1 Uncinocarpus reesii 1704 | reverse complement strand
AATCGAGAATATGAACACCAGTCACCCGCAGAGAGTTACAATTCGGAACATTTCGAATCAGTGGCAGGCGACCACGCGTCTCGAGATTCCGCGTCCGAGTCACCTCTTCGTTTTGTTAAACCGCCCGTTCGAGATGCCCCTACACCCAAATCCACAATTTATGTTGGGAACCTCTTCTTCGACGTAACTGCTGAGGATTTGAAAACCGAATTTTCCAAATTTGGTACAGTCGAGGCTGCGCGTGTGATCTATGACCCGCGAGGTGTCAGCAGGGGGTGAGTCTTCCGCATTGTCCTACAATGCTATTCACCGTTGCAAAGGTGTTCGAGCTGACCATACTTTCTTCTAGGTTTGGGTATCTCAAATTCTCTGATGTGGAAACTGCTCAGAAGGCAATCGCCTTGATGCACGGGCAGGTTTTCGAAGGTCGCCGGTTGGCTATTAATTTCGCCCAAGTGGACAACTTCGTGAGACCTACAAGTGCTCCTACACGAGCCCCTACTCGGACTCTATTCATCGGAAATATGTCATTTGAAATGACTGATCGCGACCTTAATGAACTTTTCAGAGACATAAATAACGTTATTGATGTCCGTGTCGCCGTTGACAGACGGACCGGGCAGGCAAGGGGTTTCGCCCATGCCGACTTTGTTGATATTGAAAGTGCCGAAATAGCTTTTGATATACTCAAACACAAATCGCCTTACGGGCGACAGCTGCGAATAGACTACAGCCACAGTAGCAACAGGATACGGAGTGCTGAGCCTGCCGAACCCCAACCCGAACACGAACCTGAACATATTTGAGTGGTCAAACCATAAATTCAGCGTAATAACACACCAGCCGGGTCAGGAGTATGTCAGGAGTAATGTTTCAATGCATAAGTGGCAGATCTTTTCCTTTTTTTTGTGAATTTGCCTGATTTTCTTTAAATCAGATGAGCAAGATGAGTATGCGACACATGGTCCGTTCGCTACGTGCCTCATGGCTTCGCTTGTTATCACTTACAGGTATCTTTTCTTTTGGGGATTTCTGTTTATCAACTCTAATAAGCATGTATATTATGGGTATCAAAATCTCTTTAAATTAAATATGTCCATGGGAACCAATGCAAATGCTTGTTGTCGCCTTAAATTTTTGGAGTTGATCATTTTCCATAGTCATAGAAATGGCATGATTTAAATTCATTGCTCTGCGCTCCATACATCTTATAAGGATATTATACTCCGCAGACAGTAGTGTCACTCCTTGAAGGTCCATCTATCTGCAATTCATGGAGTTGGACTGATTATAGTCTCCAACCGTCTTTAATAGAGAATTTGTCACTCCGTACAGAATACTCTGTACTGACAGGGTTTTGGCCTCTGGTAGAGAGAGATATCGCCACACTGAACTTTGATGCACCAGATAATCTTGCCCCTAGCGGTTATCCAGGGGCGCAGGATTATCCGGCTCCGCATCCGAGGTATTCACCTCCCCGGATAACTCAGTAATAGTAGTTTTCCTTTTATCTTTGATCATCCCCACACAGGTTTCGAAAATCGGTCACCACCTCCTGCTAAGTACTTGCACCTCGCTGTATCTTTCTGATATCTTCCTCGAGGTATCCTTCAAGTTGATCATGTCTTTTCTTGGGGGCGCAGAGTGCTCATCTGCTGGCAACCCGTTGACACAATTCGCAAAACATGTTCAAAATGACAAATCCCTTCAGCGAGATCGACTTGTTAGTCGAGGTACGAATGGTTTGCAAGATGGCATGCGGACCAGGGGCATTGTCGGTGGCCCAGATTATGTACGTATTAAGACCCGATGCAATAATTATGAGGAGGCTCACAGTGCGCCCTCGATCTTAGATGATGGATGAATTCATGCAACAAGCAGAATTAATGGCCCCGGCTGCGGCACAGCCGTTCACTATGGGCCAAATGCGCCGAGAACTGGAGAATCTTCACACTAGCCCCCAGCAACGGGCCGGATCTCCTGCTTGGGCCGCGGAGTTTGATCCAGGCGAAAGCGCGAGGATGGAGGCCGCCTTTCCAGGTGCAAAATTACAGATGATTAAAGGCGCCGGATTTTCGCCATCAGAGTTTACGCATTTTTCGCAGCAAATAGAGGCACAAAGGGCAGCTAGCTCAGTTACGACGGCTGTTCCAGTTACATCAGCTTATCAGTCACACACGGGGATAGGATACCGAGGGTTAGGTGGCGGCTACATGAATATGATGGGCCCGTCATACGGCCCGGTGGGTATGCAGCAGCAAGCGCCAATGCAAGAAGATAAAGGCAAGGGAAGAATGATAGAGCTTGATGATAAGAACTGGGAAGCTCAGTTTGCAGCGATAGACGCGGTGGGAGAGAAGGCCCTAGATGGAGAAGCAAATGCTGCCATGGAAGCTGAACTCGACAGCCTGGACAGGTCAGTCCCCAATGAAAGCGACGCATTTGATGATTTTGAAAGTATTTGGAGAGGTATCCAAACTGAGACCGCAGGACATAGGCAAATGGCTCATGAGGAACTAAACATGGAAAATATGCATATGGGTGACTTCGGCGAATGGGATAATTTCGACCTCGGTCTCAATACACACAGTTTCAGGGACCCACAACTTGGGGACTACCTCTTCGAGGAGGACAACAATTACCGACTTAACTCAAATCCATTCGAGGAAGGAATGCGAATGATGAGGGAAGGGGATAATCTTTCGCTGGCTGTCTTAGCATTTGAAGCCGCGGTGCAAAGGGACCCGAAGCATGTGAAATGCCTGGGGCGATGTTAGGCTCTGCTCAAGCACAAAACGAGAAGGAGAGCCCTGCTATACGCGCTTATGAACAAGCTCTAAAATTAGATCCAACTAATTTGGATGCTCTATGGGGCTTTCTGTCTCCTATACGAACGAAGGTTACGATTCTACAGCATATCGAACCTTGAACGATGGCTTTCGTGAAATACCTCAAATCATCGACCTCAGGAATAACACCGGACACTGAGATGGGATCCTGGTGGATTCTTGCTCCAAGAAAGTCACGGACCTCTTCATTCGAGCCGCGCAGCTATCCCCTCAAGGAGAGCATATGGATCCTGACGTCCAAGTCGGATTGGGTGTTCTGTTTTACGGCGCCGAGGAGTACGATAAAGCAGTCGATTGCTTTTCGGCAGCCCTGGCATCTAATGAATCGGGGACCTCGAACCAAGAAGAACAAGTCCATCTATTATGGAACCGTCTGGGAGCAACCCTCGCCAATTCTGGGAGGTCGGAGGAAGCCATTGAAGCTTATGAAAAGGCCCTTACTGTCCGCCCGAATTTTGTCCGTGCGAGGTATAATTTGGGAGTGTCTTGTATTAATATTGGATGCTATCCTGAGGCTGCACAACATCTGTTAGGTGCATTGGCAATGCATCAAGCGGTTGATCATTTGGAGTCACCCCCGTTCCCTGCAACCGCATCGGAAGATGCAGACTTGCACACAACACATAATCAAAGCACAAATCTATACGATACCTTGAGGCGGGTATTCAACCAGATGGGCCGAAGGGATTTAAGTGACATGGTTGTCAATGGTATGGATGTTGAGGTCTTTCGAAAAGAATTCACCTTCTAAGCCGATGGGCATTTATCAGAGCAGGGAGATTCCTTTTGTGGATATAATCAGAAGCAGTGGGATGTTTGCGATGGATTGATTTCCGAGTCCTCTCTGTTGGCCTAGAGCGCACATTTACATTTAAGCATAATATTCTATTTACAGGAGTCCATATTGTGGCCCAGTGATCTTGTTAAGAGCCTTGTGCTATTATCAACACCAACTTACAAACATCATAGAATGGGAACAAACCCAACTCTCCTACAAGCAAAAATAAATCAGTTAGTCAACATCTCTTTCACTATGAATGGGGTTCTTAGTGGACTGCTTTCTTCTTAGGTAAGGGAAGTGGAAGCTTCATGGGTTAGCTACTCAGTTTGTATTTAATCCTGGAGACATATTATGTATAGTTAAGTAACTAGAGGAGTGGTTAACTAGTTAACTAACTAACTTGTTAACAAGTTAACTAAGTTAGCTATCATTTCCGACTCACACCTCAGTTAACCTCGGCAAAGTTGTCAATATCAAGACAGCTTTTCCAGCAAGCACTCCAGTTGCTCTTTGTACAGGAGAATGTCATCAATTGTTAACAGTCTTAATCATCTATTTACCTGCTAACCTAATAACTAGACAGCATTCAAAACGTCAATGGGCGAGTCAACGGTGCGCAAATAGTGCTCG
>NW_003052500.1:4017186-4018131 GCF_000003515.1 Uncinocarpus reesii 1704 | reverse complement strand
ATTCCTCGCTCACTTCGTGATCTCGGGGTGACAGTTGTATTTGGGATTGTTGGTATCCCCGTCGTGGAGATTGCGGAAGAAGCCATCAATCTTGGAATACGTTTCATTGCATTTCGCAATGAGCAGGCATGCAGCTATGCTGAGGTGCCTATGGCTATATGACCGGCCGCCCAGGTGTTTGCCTTGTTGTCGGCGGGCCTGGAGTGCTGCATGCAATGGCCGGGGTGGGTGATTTACGAACTGTGATATCTTCCGCTTCCATGACTAATTTGAGAACATATCCATAGATCGGAAATGCAACTGCCAATGCGTTTCCACTTCTTGTTCTTGCAGGCTCGGTAGAAACCGCTATTGTCACAAAAGGAGGTTTCCAAGAATTAGATGCAATCTCTCTTCTTAATCCACACACAAAGTTTGCCGTCCGGCCTACTTCAGCTGATGGCATTGGCGCCGCTCTTCAGAATGCATATCGAACATGTTGGTACGGCCGCCCAGGCACATCCTTTGTTGATTTACCGGCAGATTTGATTCGGGCCAAGGCATTACAGCCCCCAACTGCTATTCCCCGATTGAGACTCCCAGCACCCCCCAAGTCAAGCGCCAATCCAGTGATAATACATAAAGTGGCACAACTTTTGAAATCCGCAACAGCGCCATTGATTGTTATTGGGAAGGGTGCTGCATATGCTCGTGCAGAATTCTCCATTCGCCAGTTGGTCGAAGGGACTCGGATTCCTTTCTTGCCCACTCCAATGGGCAAAGGGGTGATGCCTGACAGCCACTATTTAAATACATCCAGCGCGAGAAGTGTAGCGTTGAGGAACGCGGACGTTGTTCTGCTACTAGGCGCCCGTTTGAACTGGATTCTTCATTTGGAGGACACCTCTCTTGTCATCGCGTTCATATAATCCAGTGATATCGCCGCCGAAGAGATTGGCAAAATTC
>NW_003052500.1:4003683-4017086 GCF_000003515.1 Uncinocarpus reesii 1704 | reverse complement strand
TTGGCACTATGAGCCGCGTTCTATCAATCCAGGCCAATCATATGGCTCTCTTCTTGCGACGTCCGCAAAGGAGAACGAAAGAAAATCACAAACTAGGGCCCTCCTAGAAACTCCGGTCAGTGGATTTTTGACATTCCAACGTGCCTTCCACATTATCAAGGCAACGTTAGATTCCCTGTCGGCACCAGAAGACGGGAATATCGTGTACGTTTCCGAAGGAGCAAATACGATGGACATTTCCCGTTCTGTGTTTCAGTTACAACACCCACGCCAGAAACTGGATGCCGGTACTTCTGCGACTATGGGAGTAGGCTTAGGATACATTGTTGCCGCCCACGCGGCTTATAATATTTCTTCGATAGGCCGTGGCCCACAGAACCAAAAGAAAATTGTAGCGTTCGAAGGAGACAGTGCATTTGGATTCAGCGCCATGGAGATTGAAACTCTTGCTCGCCAACAGATACCGGCATTGATTTTTGTTATGAACAACTCTGGGATATACCACGGGGATACCGAAAACGAAGAAGAGTGGCGGAAGTTGCAAAAGCAAACGGTCATGAACGAGACACAAGACCATGGCAGAAGCTATTGTCATCGATCAAAAAAGGGTCTTCGTTCTACAAGTCTCCTTTATAATACTCGTTACGAATATCTGGCTACTATGTGTGGAGGTGTTGGGTATTTTGTGAGGACAGAGCAAGAATTAGAAGATGCAACAAGGCAGGGCTTCTTGGAAAATGAAAGAGTTGTACTTGTCAATGTCATTGTGGAACCTGGAGTTGGTCAGACCATTCAGTTCGGATGGCAATCACCCAGCAAGAAAACTGGCCATGATGCGAGGCTGTGATGGAAGTCATGCCAGATAGATTGAATAACGTGAACGACGAGTCGACGAGTTCCTAGGGTTCTCGAGTCTCGGCAGCGGTTTTATCCGGGCATTTGATAAATTTATATATGTATGATATATGATATCGACGATACAACACCGTTCCGCTTGTGCACAGGACTAGTATCCTAACCCCAGGGAGATTGAATTGATAGGTTTCTGTGGAGCTAACGCAAGGCTAACAGGTACTGAGGGGCATTTGCTGAAACCAAAGTAAATGTCGAGTTATCCCATTCAATCATCCTCGAGTCTCTCTCTTTTGCGCCTCCTCTTCCTTCTCAAACAATCTCTTATGGCTTCTTCGGTCAATATACAGCGTGGCGGCAAGAAAACGCTTCGCTGTATTTGTGGCATAATTTGGCCAAACGCTGCCATTGAGGGAACAAATTTCCAGTTTGTAGTAGCAAGTTTGTCGGTTCGATCGTCAGGAAGACGGGCCATCAGTTTCACTTCCGATCTGGATGGGGGGTTTCGACCGATGGCCTGAGCATTGGTTGGATGCATCACCTGGGCTTGGGGTCCAGGCTTCGAGTATTTTTGGGGTAACGCTGACAGAGCTTCTTGGTGAAGCTGATGCGCGGCCCATGCATCGATATCATCAGTTTCATCATCCCCAAGCCTATCGAGAGGTTCCGACGGTAAATGGGAATACTGATGCTCGATATCTTCTTCGTCCCAATTTCCGCGTTCATAGACACGGTGGCTATTGCTGGCTTCATGGGTACAAGAGTCTGATTTTTTCAAGGGGAGATGCTGCTGTTCCGCTTTTCGCCTCTTTTCCTTCTCTTTCCAAAACTTAAATTTCTCCAGCAGTGCAGTCAACTCCATAATAAAGTAAGCACGTTTCGGTTCGTAAAGCTTTTTCTCTGACTCGGTAATACCGCTGATTCCCATCACTCGGACCCAATCTGCACCTTGCAAGGCAACAAGAAGACGATCTAACTGTATCTGCTGATGCTGGGCTCGCTCCTTTTCAATATTTCGGAGTTGCGTCTCCTTCCTTTCATTTTTTCTATGGGCCTTGAAAAATACTCCATTGCTTAGGGGATCCTTCAATTGGCCGTTGGAAGCTGGCAGCGCCAAATCGAAAATGATCTTGGTTTGATGTACATCAAGAAGCGGAGCTTCCTTTCCGTGTCCTAAAGAATGTGCCTTTTGCAAGGCCCTTGGCGGATTGTGAACAGGTCTGCGAAAAATGGTAGGTTCAAGGAACGGTTCAAAAACAGTTATATCATTCGCAAGAATGATCCTTGAGCCTGTAGAGAGGTATTCTGTAACAAACAAATTAGCATATGAACAAAAATATGCTAGAAGAAAAGCAGGTAGAATGTACCTATCTTGATAGGTTTCAGGCTCAGTATCTGTTCATACTTAGGAAAGTAAATAGACAAGTCACTTTTCAATCGTTGGCCATCATGAGAACGCAGCAAGCGCTTTTCTTTATTGTGGCGCTGCATACCATCTTTCATACTGTGTGTGTCAGTTTCTTGAACTGGAAAATATTCATGGGGGGTAATAACTGGTTTAACTCTGATATCTTTTTGTCCCAGCTAACTACTCTGTAGTTAGTTACTAGTTGACTAGCTCATTGAGGTTGGCTTTATGGAGTTGTTACTAACGAACTCCTCCGTAGCGGCATAGCCCAAGCAGTTTGGAACTTCCTCAAGCCCCCCAACTAACTAACCAACTAAGTTACATCAACTAACCCCATGCTTGGCTCTAACCACTCGTTATTTGAAGCCTTCCAGAAGCCAATGTCCTGGCGCTGATTAGGAATTGTTAAAAGGTCCAAACTACCCCCTCAGAGATCTGAACTACCCTCTTTTCTCTATATCAAGGTCAAAGTCCTCACTTCCCATAGCCCTCCTTGGTTTCTAGCTAATACTCTTGTGTTCACTATTACAAAGGCTAGTAGCGGCGAGCAAAAGTCGACAATGAAACTTAGCAAAAAATCGCCCTTCCCTACACAGGAGTCGGGGCCTACTTCTATGACCGCCGATGATGGGGTTGACTCCGGGGTGATCATCCCTAAACGCCCGAGAGCAGGCGTTCTGGGCAGGACTACACCGCGAGGAGCTCCAACAAGCCGACAATTATTGAAGGTTCCGGATCCTAGACAATTGCAGCCGGAAGAGGCCCCCATCTACCTCGACAAACATCATCTGAGTGGCCAAACCTCGACATCCTCCTCCCCATCTGCATTGCAAACATGGTCTAAAATGGAGAAAGGAAAAGAGCAACTCGAGGGGTTAGGTGACGACCAAGAATACATATCATTGGAGCCTGGGACTGGCGACACTTCGCTTGACCTCATAGCAATGAGCTCTAAACCGTCACTGGTATCGGATGATGTTGACTTTGGCGAACATCTAGGCGAAATGTCCGCAATGCCACTGAGCAGGCGTGGAGAACACAAAGAACGAGAGATGCGCCGTAGAGAAATTAAGGCATTAATTGATCAAGCAGAAAACATGTCGTGGGGAGATGATTCGGACCAAAGAGATGAAACAAGTTGCAATATGAAGCACATGGTTGCTAGGACCGAAGGTATCCGAACACAGGGAGCGCTTGGTCCACATTCAACTACACCACCGAAAGTTATTCCAATTCCAAGCCTACGTACGACTCTCGGGAACATCGCCCAGGTTGTATCTTTAGGGGAGGATTCCAAGCAACAACTTACCAATAAACTCAAAGAGTTGCATGATGAGGAACTCCAAATTTCTCGGAGAAAAGAGGTGATAGCAACTCTATTGAAAGCTGCTGGAGATACATATGAACACCTAGCCCGAACATGTAATTAAATCCCTACAGTATTTCTCTTGTTTCAACTCACTTACGACAACTCAAAAATCGGTCCCTTAATTCAGCTGTAACTTTTTGAAGCATTGGTAACTATCTCTCTAATCACTGATCAAAGCTACTCTGCTGCAGCTTTTATGATGGAAGATAAAAGAGACTTTGTACTGTTAGTGTCCCTAACTGTTAGTCAAACGGGGATGGGAAAAACCACAACTCAAGGCCGAAGCATATTTATAACCCGGAATTCCTACTGTTTAATGTTTCTTTGGAATTTATCAGTCAGTGTTTTCCAGGTTTTTGTGCTAAGCTCTTCATGGGGTTCAACTTGCTGCCCCAGAGTGTCTGAATCATGTTGTTGAATTTCTGGCACTTTCAAGCTGGCATGCCACATGTTCAATTGCAATAATTGCAAATTGGAAATGTGTAAATACTCTTCAATACTCTCCATAGTTCTTTTATGACTTTCTCGGCGTTTGTTTGTTTGCCGTGTAACAAGAACTCCCTTTTCCAAATCCACACGTGCATCGAGGGTGCCATTTTGAACGAGCCCAATCAGCTCTAACAAAAACGAAGAGCTAAGGTTCGTGGTCCCATTGGCGTCGGCTATCATTTCATTCGGAGAAAACATACTAGCCATGGATGTCAAGGTGATCTGGCGATAAGGTAGGATATATTGTCGCATCGCTTTTGTACGAATCTGAGCGTAGAGATCGCGTACATGCCGGTGTAAATGAACGTCGAGGGAATAATCAACACGATAACTTTCTAGGATATCTAAGCATGACCGAAACTTCGAGCCACAAAAGAAGGAGATTGCTCGTCGAATATGGGGTTCAAGCTCAAGGAAATTTCGGAAGGACTTATTTTCCATCACGCGTTTGATGAGATCCGTGCGAGACATTGATGCCAGTGCGCAAAGTCCTCCATAAACGGCAACATCGTTCGGGGATATCACCTCCTTATAACTATCGGCCAAGCTAGAATCAGTCGACAGAAAGCTCGTGGCAGCATCATAATAAGCTCCCGTTGCTAACTGCGATAGCCCAAGTGATGCCCACATTTTTGCCTTGTTTTTGGTCTCGTCATCCGGTTTAAATTGAAAATTGCGGAGGCGATGGCAATTAGACTGAACGGCAAGCCAGTCCTCACGGTCAACTGCAACGTGGATGTTCTTGAACAGCATGGAAGCAATATGGGATGTCGTAGTACAGTAATCTCGCATGCGTGAATAGGCTTTAGATGCCGCGTTTAGATCACCAGTTTCGTGATAATGTTGACCCAAGTCCTCGTTGCCCATCTGCATACCACCAATCAACACGGCGCTTGACAAGCATCTAACAGAAACTTACTCGAATGCTTTCCTTAATGAGGTTATTCTTGTATCCTTTCAATTCATGCTCAAGCCTATCCGTATCAGCCTGCACATCTTTCAAAGTCTGTTCAATCCACTCGGTATCTATAGAAGCCTCGGCCTCAGAAGGTGCAACCTTGGTGAGGGCTTCCACGGCTTTCTGATAATTTGTTACATCCTTTCCACCGCGGGCTTCGGCGATGGCCAATTTCAACGCTTCGACAGACAGGTAAGTCGAATGTGTGCCAATAAAATGAAGGCGGTGAAATCTCGTCCTTCCTAAAGTGAGGTTACCAATCTCGTTACCACGTATAAGTCGTGATAAAAAGGTCCGAGATAACATACCACCATAATTCCCGATGTATGACTCCAAATCAAATTTCGGAGGATCTGCGTCGCAATCTCAACTGTCAGCGTTCAAGAAGCCAACGCAAGTCCAAGACATATATCAAGTACCATCAAGTCTGGGTACTGGGGAATCACAGTTCTTAGTTGGAGCACCAAGATTTTGAACACTCAGTTTGTCAGAGATGAAATTCGGTTCCATTATGAATGTGGTTAGAACTTCAGGTATGGAGTAGCATGAGAAGATCTGAACTTCATTCCCAGGTGCCCAGCTAAGTGAAAAGTGGTGTTGTTGGTTAACTATCCATATGAAAGTTACCAAGCGTCTGGATATACAAATACAGAGTACGGAGTACTCTGTCCACTGTCAGATGGGCATGCAGCTGCTAAGATGCTAAGCCTTGGCCACAACTGAATGTGGCCAATCTTTGTTGATGTGCTAACTCTTTTTAGTTTAGCCTTGCATTTGGTGGTCTTGGCACTCTTGATGTTCTTGATCTTGACTTTCTCTGACAGAATTTCAATTCTTGATGCAGAGTAACAGTTCAACTGTGAACCTCTCTGATCTTTTTGCTTAAATAACTAAGCTCAGCAAATTTTGTGTCTTACTCAATTTGAATGAACACAAATTCAATTTGAATAAACACAATCTAAAATAATAAAATTTTGTACTAGTGAAATCTCTTATTTTTTCTTCTTCTTCTCTTTTTTTTTTCTTTTCTCAAGCTTTCTTATTAAGAGGATCTGCATGCTGCTGTCAGTTAATTTTTTTTTACTATATTTTACATGTTCTGAAAGCTGATCTCTCATTAAATTCAACAGTACAACTCTTGAAATCTCATCAAAGCTTTAAACAAAAATGTCAAAAGCTGCATGAGTATACCTCTCTGAATTAATGAGAATCTTGAATCAAGATCTCAAGACTAACAAGCAATAAAGAATAAATAAAAAAAAACTGACAAGAAGCAGTCATCTGCATCTGCAAATTCTTTATTAATAAAAAAAGTTAAGACAATTTCAACTAAATCAGTATCTAGTGTGTTGTTTGTTTTTGTTTTGATGTGGATTAACCTTGCCAGCTGGAGAAATTACACTCAATCATCAGGTGTCAGATTAGGAGAATTGAATCTTCTACAGTGTCACTTCATTTTATATATATTTTTTGTTGACAGACATCCCTCTTAAGCTATTTCAAAAAGCTTTTAAGAGAGTTTGTTATTAAATAATCAGTCATTTCTTTCTTCAGTTTTCATATGAGCTTTTTACTTAATAAGTCTTGTGCAGAGAAAGTCTTTTTGAGTAAAGAGCTTTTTTGAATTCTCTTTTTATATAACTATAAAATTCTTTTTATTAAGTTTTTTTATTTCTCTGTTGAGTGAGAGGCAGATTGTTCTATCTGTCAATATATAATAATTCATATAGCTAATATCAGAACTGCAGACACTGTGGCTGCAAAGAAAATTCAAAGCATTTATTGCTTGACTGTTCTGTTTGAAAGAAAGAGAGATAAAAAATTCAAAAGAAATTAAATATTTCACAACTTTCTTTAAAGTTTCTTTTCAAAACTTCTTTAAGTCTGAAGTGATTAGTGTTGTTTCTTAAAGAAATAAAGCTAGCTATAAGACAGTGGTTACTGAAATGAAAAATAAAAATAAAAAATTATTACTGTTGCAATTATTTTTCTATAATAAAAAGAATTCTTATTTGTTTTATCACTTTTCAATTTGTTTTTAATTTATCAAAGCTGTATCATCAGTTTCTTTTATATCTAGTTAAATTCTACAGCTAGAAGAGCTGTTAGATAGTCTTCATAGTCCCTGACTGCATAAGACTATAATGAATAATATTAATAATAATAATAATAATATAGCTAATATATAAGCCTTTCAGCTGCTTCAGAGTTTCAGTACTGGTGACTGTTAGAATCTGGTGCAGAGTGGTAAAGAAGCATCAGCCTCAGAGTCATGTGATCAGATTCTTCAAATGACTGCTGTTAGTAGAGCAAGAGCTCAGAGCAAGAGCTCAGAACAAGAAAATATATATTGCATGATTATTTCAGACTTCTCTTTTCTTCATCATGTTTAGTATTTTTGTTTAGATCTATCTAGTATAACAGTTATTAGATTCTTCTTCTTCTATTCTTGCATCTAGAGGCTCATGTATCATATACTAAACATCATCTTACTTTGCTCTTTTTGAAGTCTTTTGATTAAAAGATTTCAAGCAGTATTGATTATGACTTTGAGTGTATCAGCATCTGCAAATAATTCAAACTTATTACTCTTAAAGAATCAGCTGTTGGATTTTTTTTTATATTAATGAATTAATCTAGTCTCAAGCTCACAAGAAGATGAAATGAACTGAATTTCTTTCAAATACTTTAACACCACTGTGAAACAGAATGCATGAGTAATTTATAATGAAATCAGCAGCACAATTCATAAAACTCAAGTGCACAGTAAATAAATTGAAAGAGAAGCTCAGAATCAGATCAGTGTTCTGAAAGAACAAGTAACTGTTCTGATGAAGAAATGAGATTAATATAAAAAAGCATATGTGACTGTATTATTAAATATGTAGAAATGAGAAAGTACTTCTGCTTGTTTAATTGAATTCAGAGAAAAGTAATCAGTTAAAATTGATGACTTCAAGCATCTCATGAATGAAAAGAAATTCAAGTTTAAGTATTAGCTTTTCAGAATGAAGAATAAACTGTGAGAGAATGCTGACCACTTCTTCACTGAAATCAGTAAGATTATTTATATTAAGAATTGAACTGATGAGAATGCTGCATGTTATATTGCTCTCTGTATGCAAGAAGAACATCTGAAATATTATTAAACAGCAGAGAAAGTGTTTAAACACTTGAAGAAAATTTAGAAGAATCTGAACAAGCTTCTTAATGCAAAGAATGATTACTGTTGACTGATCATGAGAAATAATAATAATTATTATAAATTTATTATCAAGTTTCTGCACTTGATGAGAGAAGTGAAGATATTTAAGAAGAATTACAAGAATGATTTTATAAACAAGCTGTCTCATGAAATACAGAAAGCAGTGGCTGCTGTTCATATCATTATCAGAATCTTTAATAAATTTCAGAAAATTTACTCACACACTGCTTGCATTCTGAAAGAAATTCAGACAGTCATTAACTGCTGAAACTCTGCTGAAACAGTTATTTATAATACAGAACAGTAAGTTAAAAGTTTCATACTCAGCTGTAAGAATACTGTGACTTCAGCTTCAGAAAACAAGAACTGACTGAAATCTATTGTGTGTCACAATTGCAAAAATTTTAATTATATAAAGTATAATTACTCATACAAATAAAAGATATCTGTAAAGATTCAGAAGTTGAAACTCAATAATGAAAACAATCAGTTGAAAAAAGAATAAGTCTAGAAGAAGTCTTCATTCTGAATAGAAAAGTATTATTAAAGAAGCTGAATTTAAGCAACTTAATGAAAGAACAGTCATTTCTTATATGTAGTAAATTAATACTGAATAAAGTCACAATCCCAATCAATTCTCTCATTAATATCAGAGTAAATGATTTAATTTTCATTAACACATAATTAGCAGTGAATGTGGCTCAAATCTATGATGGAAATACTTACTGATTATCAGAAGCCTGCAGTATCAGAGACTTTAATAAAAATGCTGAATCACTCATCACTTATCTTATCTTCTTTCATCTGTGATTGAATAATTATTGATTTGAAAATGTTTCTATGCTGATTACTAATTTAAAACAATATCTCTTGATCATTAAATAAAAATGACTAGCAGATCATAATATCTGCTTAAATATAACTGATTAAAAATTACTTTAACTGAAGAAGTCTTTAATAAAAAATACTGCATTAACAGTAATATTAAAGTTGATACTGTAAAGAATTCTATAATAATTCAAACTGAACTCACAGCATCAAGAAGAAGCAGACTGTTGAGATAAATTGATAGAACTTGAGATTATACATGAGTAATGAAACTGTCAGAAAGAACACAGGCAAATGAGGAAAAATTCTGCTGATGAAACTTATATTTTAAATTAATTAAACATATTTTAAAAAACACTGAAAAAGCAAAACAACCAGTATTCTCATTAATGCAAGATAATGAACATGATATTTATTAATGCAGTAGCATATTATTAACATGTGAGAAAAACATCTAATAGCTGTCATATAACTTCACTTCAGAAAATCAACAGACTAATAGATGAAAAGTGAAAAGATATTAATAAAGTGAATGAAGATAATAAGAAGATTAATATTAATAAAAAACTCTCAAAAATCTATAAGTAATTTTAAAATATATTCTTAAAGAAGATCTCAGATCAGTTGCTGCTGTATTATAAGAGAGTGAACTATAAGATTTATCTTTTATCTGAAGTGAATCCAAACAGAAACATAGACTGAGCACTGCTGTATAAAATGAGTATGAAAGAACTGAAAACAGTTAAGAAGTACTTGAAGATAAATCTAAAAAAAGAATTTATTATATCAACAACTGCACTCTTTATATTATTAATTCTTATTATATATAATAAAGCAAAACTGCACTTCTGTGTTGATTTCTGAAAGTTAAATGCAATCTCAAAACATGATCAATATTCTCTTTTCTTAATTGATGAGCTGATGAATTAATTAAATAAAGCAAAGTATTTCATCAAGCTCAATATCTGTCAAGAATTTCACAAAATCTGTATGAGTGAGAAATCAAAAGACTTGATCAGTTTTCTGAATATAATATGAATTATTCAAATATCATATGATTTCATTTAAACTTACAAACAGATCAGAAGTCTTTTAGTGATATATTAATTCAACTTTTTTTAATTTATCTGAATGATTTTATAACAGAATTTGTGAATGATCTGTTAATTTACAGCAAGATTAAGAAGAAGCATGAGAAGCAGATAAAAAAGATTTTACAATAATTAAGAAAAGCTGAGCTACAGATAAATATTAATAAGAGTGAATTCAGTGTGCAGTGCATTAAATATCTAAAGTTTATTATCATCACAGAAGATATTGAGATGAATTTAGAAAAAACAGCTGTTATCATCAAGTGAACTGAATTATTAACAGTTCAAGAAGTATTGTTATTCTTGAGATTTTGCAATTTTTATTATTATTTTATAAAGTTCTACAGCTGCATAGTCAAACTTCTTTATTAACTCATCAAAAAGAATTAGTCTTTTATTTGAAGCAGTAATTATCAGACAGTCTTTGACAAGCTGAAGAAAATGCTCATCAGTACTTCAGTACTGCATCATTATAATTCAAACTGAGAAATGAGAATTGAGACTGATGCATCAGATGAGACAATTGCTGAAGTTTTATTATTATAATTCAAGAATAAAAACTGACATCTGATGACATTCTACTTCTCTTTAATGAGTACATCAGAAAGAAATTATGAAATATATAATAAGAAAATATTAATGATGATGCATGTTCTGATAGAATGACAAGCTGAACTGAAAGAACTGCAGTGAGAAG
Organism: Uncinocarpus reesii 1704; assembly: GCF_000003515.1. Taxonomy (NCBI): domain Eukaryota; kingdom Fungi; phylum Ascomycota; class Eurotiomycetes; order Onygenales; family Onygenaceae; genus Uncinocarpus; species Uncinocarpus reesii. The sequence goes on along the minus strand of NW_003052500.1, from coordinate 4,006,189 downwards.
AAAAATTCTGAATTCTTACAGACTACTGAATATTAAAGTATTTCATGATAATCAAGAAGCTGAACATCAGACAGATCTGATGAGCTGAATTTCTTTCATATTTTTATTTTAAAATCAAGTATTAATCAGACAAGAAGAACACACTGACAGATACTCTCAGTTAATCTGAGATAAGAGTTGAAACAGACAAGTTAAAAATACAGATTCTGCTTAGATTGAAATACTTGAATCTGAAAATCAGAACTGAACTGAAGAGCAAGCAGTTAAAAGAGACAGTACAGATGATAAAGAAGTCAGAAACTGCAGTACAGCTGAATAAAATTAAAGAAATAAATTAAGCAGCTGTTGATTGAGTTATTATAATTAATTAAATTGCAGAATTGCTGGAGTCTCTGTGATTAAAGACTAGTTGAAAGAAGAGATTATGAAGTCTGATAAGTGAAGATCTTTTATATTATAAAAACTGATTGATAATTCTTACTGAAGAGAATTCATCTTTACTGATACAGCTAATCAAGAAAATTCATAAGCAGTCATCAGTGATTTACTCAGATAAAAAGAAGACTTGAGCTCTAATCAAGAAATAATATTACTGATCAATATTATGACAGAATGCAGACTGTTATATGAATAACTGTCAAGTCTGTTGATGAATCAAAATATTAAGAGATAAGACATCAGAACTACTAAAATCACTATCAATTTCTCACTATGTGTGACAGCACATCTCAATGAATTTCATAAATGCTCTTATGATGAAATGAAAGCACAATGCAATCTTGATTATTATATATAGACTGAGCAAGAAACCCATCTCAATCTCAATCACAAGAAGAATTGATGCACATGAGCTTACAAGATTATTCACAGAGTATTATTATTGACACTATAAAGCATCAGACTTAATTATATTAAACTGAAGATTTCAGTTTGTATCTGACTTCTGAGAAGAGTTTATTAAAATTCTGAAAATCAAACTGAAACTTTCTACAGCACATCATCTGCAAACAGATAATCAGACTGAAATTATCAATCAGTATCTAATAATCTGATTACAATCATATGTAAATCATTATCAAGACAATTGAGATAATTTATTACTTATTATAAATCATGCTACAGCTGTTACAGTACATGCTTCAACAGATGCATCTCTCTTTCTAGTGATAAATAACTATAAGTCATGAATATTTTTTAACTGACAGTTTTTATCAGATGAAGCATCATGCACTGAGTGCTTAAACTGTCAGAAGACATAGAATCAAGTGTGAGCTTTTGAGAAAGTATAAAAATTCATGCAGCAGAGAGTGCAGAAGACTCAGAAAATAATAAAAAAATAAATTAACTGTCACTGTTAAAAGCTTAATTTTAAGATAGAGAATCAGATCTATTTAATTCTACACAATTATTCAGTAGACTGCTCAAGCAGAAAACTGACAGAGCAGAATGCTGAACTCTTTTCAGTAATGGAGAAGATAGAAAACAGCTACTGTTTGAAATTATTCTTAAGTATGAAGATATACTCTGTATTCTTTTCAGATAAACTCTGCTGAGCAGCAATAAATTCTCTACTGAAATAAGAATATGAGGAGTCAGAGTTATTAATCATCAATGAGAAAAATAAATGAAAGATGGAGCAAATTCTGACAAGCTGAATTCACTGAAGAAAGCTGCAGTACTGAATTAAATAATTAGAATATAACTATAATCTGCAATGATATCTGATGTGAAATTTTAAGAGCTCATCACATTGATTAAGAGATTATCACAAGAGCAATTTGCAGAAATCAGAATCTCTGAAATGACTGATGAAATAATTGAAGACATGAAAGAGTGAGAAAAATTTATCAGAATATGTGAATGATGACTTGTCAAGAGTATGAAATAAGAAAATCTACAGTCAGAATGTCTGACATGAGAACATGTTTGAGTTTTTCAGAGAGATAATGTTAGAATCTGGTGCAGAGTGGTAAAGAAGTATTGGCCTCAGAATCATGTGACTAGATTCTTCAGATGATTGCTGTTAGTAGAGCAGAAGCTCAGAACAAGAGCTTAGAATAAGAGAATATATATTGCACAATCATCTCAAATCTCTCTTTCCTTCATCATGTTTAGTATTTTTGTTTAGATCTATTTAGTATGACAGTTTATTAGATTCTTCTTCTTCTATTCTTGTGCCTAGTCTGAGATCATATCAGTGACTACAGTTGAAGAAGAAGAATAGATATATTTTTTATAAGAATTATATATTCAATTATATTAAAGCTTTTCATCTAACTCTTTCTTCATGATTTAGAAATCTGAAAATTAAAGTAGAAAAAATATTTATTTTCTGCAAGACTTTCTGGGATATTATTAATAATATCTGTTTCTTTAAATGATTTCTAAATTCTTTTCTAGCTCTAATCCACACACAACTTGCTATAGAGCATTCAATTGAGATATAATGGAATGCTCAGATTGCAGGAGTGCAATAAACAGATCTGAAATTAGACTTTATTCAAAT
>NW_003052500.1:4002611-4003583 GCF_000003515.1 Uncinocarpus reesii 1704 | reverse complement strand
GGTTCTTTTTTTAAATGCTTTAAGCACTGTTTTCTGTAGGTTTACCAGAAAATTAGTGCTTTCTAATCTTTCCTTCAGAAGAATTTGGTATGTTTTTTTATATAATAAATCTTCTAGCTCAAGCCCAACACAACCAGAAAACCCACAACTTCCCCCAATTTTGGGTCAGAATAGAATAAAACCCACATTTCATTTGGAAAGCTCACTCTCTATCCCACTCTATTTCTTCATTTTCATAATGAGATTTGATGTGGTGGTTGAGAAATAAGATGGTGAAGTCAATATCTTCATTTTCAGATGAAAATCCACTCTTTCAATCATAACTCAACAATCACATAATTTCTTACTTAAAAATTTGAATTACACACTCTTTCAGCTCTCAGCTCAAACTTTTTCAAGTTTTATATTTCTACTCTTTATATTTATTTCTTTAATTTCTACTTCTCATCTGAAAAATCTCTGCTCACATACAAACTTAGTTTTTGAAGTTCTTGTCAAGAGTTACTTATAAAGTTCTTTGAGATGATCTGTCAAGATATTCTGAGATTTTATCATATCTCTAATCTTTCACTCTTGAGTTTTCAAAGATGTTTCAACTCCATCAAAACTATTTCAACTTTATGAAAGAAATTCAGTTGAATATCAGTTATATTCAGTGATTTTACTGAGTCACAAATTTCTGCATCTGCCTTCCAGTGACAGTAATTAAGATCTTTTATAAATAGATAAAGCATACTGGTTTCAGTGCTTTGCTGATCAAGAAGAATTTCTTATACTTGCATATTATAGCAGCTTTTCCAGTTTTTCTGCAGTTGGAGCTCATTCTGTCATTGAAATATTTTATATTTTGTATATCTTATACTTCATATATTATATTTTGTGGGAAGAAGCTAGAATTGTAATCTGAAAATTAAAAAAAACTGAGTTGAATAAAATTAAATACTGATTTTATTCTTATTCATAAGTTCTTAG
>NW_003052500.1:3999354-4002511 GCF_000003515.1 Uncinocarpus reesii 1704 | reverse complement strand
TTTCAGATGTATAGAGAATTGAGCTGCACTTTTATAGTGTGAGATTCTGATATACATTCTGATAGCAAAAGCTGATTTTACAGAAGATTTCTCTGCAAAAAATCTGATAGTTTGAATAATTTCTCTTTAAAAATCATTAACAGATTCTCTCAATTATTATTGAGTATACTTGTTTATTATTTTCTGCACTCTCTCATCTTTTCAATTTTTGGAGTCATTTTTTATTAAACTGCTTGACTCTATTAAGTTCAGAGAAATATTAAACTCTGACTTTTTCTGATTTAATTTATGTGAAAATCAATTCATTATAGTTTGTCAATTTATTGAAGAAATCTGATCTAATTTTCTAGATTTCTAGCAAAAAAAAATCTAGTATTTCTATCTGAAATATAGTCAAAATGTCTTCTATTTCTGATTTTTTAATAAATTCCAGTGACACCAGTTGCAAAAACAATCTCAACTCAATCAATTCTTTCAATTCTACAACATCTATTATAACAATCAATACAACATCTAATACAACATCAATTTCAATTTCAAGCAAATCAGCTAAATTTTCTTTTATTTTTCTAATAATTTCTTCTTCTTCTCTCTCTTCTTCTTCTTCTCCTTCTTTTTCAATCTGAATCTCAAAGAGATTCTTCAAAAACTGACACTGAAATTTAAAAATAAAAATCATGTTCTTATTCAAAAAAAGTTAAACTCATGTGTTCTCAGTCTGCAAAAAGTTCTCTCTTTCTATAAGTCTGAAGATATCTTCATTTTTCAAGATTCTTTAATTCAAAATCTGGAGAAAAGATTTGAAAAGCTTGAGAATGCAAAAAGTAATTCTACTGCTATTAAAAATTAAATATCTTTTAAATCTTCTGTCTTTATTTCTGCTTCTGTCATCTCTTCTTCATCATTCTCTTACTCAGAAGCACTGAAGAAAGATTTAGATAGCAAAATAATATATTCTACACAGTCTTCAATTTCAAATATTTTAATTAAAAAGAAAACAACAAAAATAAATCTGCTGAAGAAAAGACTTGTGCTTAAAATTACTGCTGAAATCAGCAAGAAAATTCATGAAAAAGTCTACTTTGTGAGAAATAGAATTAATGATACTTTTATTGAAGCAAAATTAACTACTAAATCTGTAATTTTCACAATTGCAAAATTTTTTAAAAATCTTTCTGTTATTCTTATAATTACTGATGAATTCTCTACTGATTTTTTACAAGAACATAAATCTATCTGATAAAATACTCTCTCTGACTTTATGAAATTTGATTTTAACTTCAAGAATTCAAAATCACACAAAGATGAATAATGGAGATTTTTTATTATTTATAGCATTCTTACTGAAGTATTCAATCATGAGACTGATCTTCAACTACTAAAAGATAAAATAGAAATCTTTAATTTTATTATTCTAAAAAGATCATCTCAATAACTTACTTCAACTGAAAATAAAGAGATTAAAAAGCATGCTTCTGTTGTTTATCATGTTCAAGATACTGAGATTGTAAAATCTCTAAAGAAAATTAATATTACTGATTTAAATTTATCAGTCTATTAGTATCAGAGCATCAAGCAAATCAGAATAAAAGCACATATTTAATGTTTTAATTGCTATATATATGATCATCTCTTCCTCAACTGCAAAAATCAAACAAAATGTGAAATATGTGCTGAAAATCATGCTATAAAGATACATTATTGTTCTTCTTGTGATAAAAAGAGAATCTGCACTCATACAGCTTTGAAATGTGCAAATTGCTTTGAATCTCATGCAGTAAATAGCACTGAGTGTGTTTTCTCAAAATATTAATCTTCTCAAAATATTAGAGATAATTCTACAGTCTTTTTAATTACTATTTCTGATAAAGAAAGAACAGTCTTCAATTCTGCTGCTCTTAAATCTAAAAGAATTTATAAATCAGATTCTGAAGATGAGTCTCAATCAGTTTAAATATTAAGTAGAAAAAGAATTGAAGTAAAAATTCTCAAAAAATATTAATAAGTAAGAGTAAAAATTCTTCTTCTTCAAAATTGATCTTTCTTTAAAATAATTTGGGGAAAAATCAAAATGCAATGCATACATGTCTAGATATTGGATTTGAAAATCAAATAGATTTTCTATTGTTTCAAGAATCTTGAATAAATACAAATGATAACTTTACTATTTCTCATAATGCTTATTACTGCATTCTTTCTGAAGATAAGCAGTTAAGAAGTAGAGTTGTCATTTTTATTAGAAAAAGATCAAGATTTCAAGCATGTCTTAAAACAGATATTTACTCCAGCAATGATCTTTTCTTTATAAATATTTCTGATCAAATAAATCAGTTGAATACTATTAAATTGATAAATATCTATAATGAAAAGTCTCTGAATAAAGAAAATCCTGCATGGACAGTTGAAAGAAATCTAATCATAATTAAAGATTTCTCTCATTCATGCATCATTGCTGAAGACTTCAATTCTCACCATTTATGATGAAATTCTGAAGTTTCAAATCCAACAAGATCAGATAAATTGATAGAATGACTAGAGCATCAAAATTTGAAACTGATTAATAAAGTAGATAAAGAAATCTTCTATAGAATAAATGTTAAAAATAAGTCAATTATTAATTTAACATTTGTGTCTGCTGATTTAATTCAAATTTTATATAACTGATGAATTGATGATGAACTGCATTCTGATTCAGATTATAGAATTATTCAGTTTGAATTTGAATTAGATATTCAGCAGACAGTTGAAAATCCTCTTTATTCTAATTAATATAACTTTCAGAATGCTAACTGAGATGAAGTGAATAAAGCTTTATAAAGAAATCTGCTTAAAGCTGAATTTCAATAGTCTTCAATTAAGAACTCTTCAGTTGAACTTGAATTGAAAGCTGAGAAAATAAGAGATCTGATTCTTCTCTCAATTAAAGAACATATTTTCAAAAAAAGAATTACTGAAAGATTCAAGTCTTAATAAAATTCTGAACTTAAAGATAAAAGAAAAAAAATATCTAAAGCTTTCAGAGATTTCAAGAGTAATCAATTCAGCTATAAGAAATATAAAATAAAGAGAACTGAATACTTTAACTCTATTAAAAAAGAAAAATTCTAATGCTGAAATAAATTTCTTGAGAATGCACAGAAAAAGAAATCTTTAAAGC
>NW_003052500.1:3989377-3998365 GCF_000003515.1 Uncinocarpus reesii 1704 | reverse complement strand
CAAATTAAAATCAGTAGTCCAAATAGTTGGGTATTTAATTTGATTCCAAAACTCACTTTTAAATAATATGTGAAATTTAAAATAGCAACAGCTAAAAGGAGTCTTAAATAAAATAATAAGACTTTCTATACTGAAAGAAGTCTCATCTTTCAAGTAATGAGACAGTTATATGTTACTTGTATTACTTCAGTAGCTGACTATGAAGTTTCTATCTGATGAAATAATCAAAAATATTTACTTGAGAAATTTGAAAAGCTTCAAAATTCAGCTCTAAAAAAGATTTTAGAAGCTTTCAGAATCTCTTCAATATATATAATGAAGATTGAAGCAGCAATTTCTTCATCAAAAGTGAGATTTAATAAGTTGAGCAGAAGTTATACTCTCAGATTATTAAAATTGTCAAAATTTCATGTTATAAGATAAAGACTTTCATCAAGCTATTCTTCATATAATAATAGAATTAAGCTGGATTGGAAAAAGTATCTGGATTGGAATCAAAACATAAATAATACTGAACAAGTTGAACAAACATCAAGCAAAAGAAAAAGGAAAAAATCATCAAAAACAAAAAAATATTTAAGTCAACTGTTCAGAATTTGCTCAATGATTTCTAATCAGCTACCTTCTCTAAAAACTGAGAGAATCAAAATGAAATAGAATGCACCATGATTCAAAAACCTAGATGAATTGATTGATATAAACATCAATGAAGCTGAGAAGCTTACTGCAAAAGAAAATCACAATCAACTATTGAATCAATCAAATCATGAAACAAATGAATCTCTAATCATTTATTCTGATGGTTCTCAATCTGAGAATCAAATAAATGGTGCATGTCTATACATCTTGAATGAAAATATGAGATATTCATGGAACTTAGACAAACACATGAAAGTTTTTGATGCAGAACTCTTTGCAATAGATAAAGCTTTCAAGTTTGCTGTCTTATTGACTCAGAAAAACAGCTCTTATAAAAATGTTTGGATTTTTTCAGATAGTCAAGCTGCCATAAAAAGAACTTGTAATCAAAATCTAAATGATGGATTATACTATCTTAATTCAATTAGAAACTATGTTTCTTAATTGAATAAGATGAGTATAATCAGTCATTTGCACTGGGTGCCAGCTCATGTTAATGTTCATAGCAATGAAGAAGCTGATAAAGCTGCAAAAAAAGACACTGAACTAGCACAAGTCTTCTCTGAAAAATATGTATCTCTGATCTTTATTAAGAAACAAATAAGAGAACAGGCAATACTTGAATGGTTTGAGAACTTATTCAATAGAGAAAGTCAAGAAAATCACTACTCTCAATTTGAAATTAAGTCAAAACAGAAAGTCTCAACTCTGAAAATTTCTAAACAAATTTGATTCACAATTATTCAATTAAAAATTGGACATGGTTATTTTGCTTCTTACTTAATTAAGATTATCAAATTATCTGTCTGAAAACTGCAGACACTGTGGCTGTAAAGAAAATCCAAAGCATTTATATCATTAATGATGCTCTCATTCAAAAGAGCATTAATGAATGAAAAGAAGAATTTAAAAAGTGATTCTGATGGAGAAAGATTATCTAATATAACAAGATGTTATTGAATTTCTGCTTGCTCAGCTACTCTCTTCTGTTTCTTCTTCTTGAGATGCTTTAACTTCTCTAATAACTGAAGACTCAATTCAAGAAATTTGTCTGCATGATCATGAAGAAGATGTTTTTATTTTTGAAGATGAAGAAGTTTGACAGAAATGACTTGAACAGTCTTAAAGACTTTTATCTCTTCAAGTTCAATTTTATTGTGAGCAGCTTTTAGATTTCATCAATTACAATTGAAAGATACAGAGTCAACAACACAATAATAACTGAGTTGACAACATTTGAAACACTTTATTGACTTATTGAGATAAACACACTCTTTATTGTGATGAGAACAATAAATACAGTAAGAAGATATCATGACATCAATTTCTTTAATTTTGAAAGCTAGACACTTACTATTGTGAGAAGACTTTGAAGTCATGATGATGAAGTCATGAGGATATTCACTTATAGAAAGATAATCTTTTAAAAATCAAGCAAGAGAATAATCACTTTTTATACTTAAGAGAGAGTGAAAGTGGTTGAGAACAACATGCTAAGAAAGAGGAGAATGATGTTATAAATCTTGTGGCACAGCACAGAATCATTGCATGCTATTGAAAGAGTATATAGAGAATATGACTGGAAAGTGGAGCATGATGAGATTATGAGAGTTATAGAATAAGAGAACTAGAACTCAGAAGAACAAAGATTATATGACTAAATAATTAAAATAATAATGACTATCTCAACTGATAAATAGCTGAATAGTCAGAATATTTATGACTATTCTGACTAGTGGATAGAAAAATAGGAGAGACTACTTGAACTATTCACAATATTCATCATATATATAAAAATGCTCTTTACTGTTGATCAGATGAATTTATTTATTGTGATTAATCTCTCTTATGATTCTCTCTATAGATTTATCTATACAGATACTATCATATCTTGATTACTTTTTATATTATTAAAGTTCTGTGATATTGTATGATTGTGTCTGCTCTTGCTATTCTTGAGAAGACATGATGATCTTAATTCAACTCTGATATATCTGTATGAAAACTCTTTATCATTGAACAAGTCTGCTGACTTGAGATCAAGCACCATTGAAGTTTTGATCACTAAAGCTTCAATTTGTTATGTTGAACAACAAGTTTGATAACACATATCTCTCTGACATGAAAAATCACCATTCCCTGATGAAAAGACCAGATGAAAGTAAGAGACAAAAGAAATAAAAAAATAAAAGAACAATCTAAGTACATGTGAGAATCATCAATTTAGACTCACAAAGAAAAACATAAAGAAAATAACATAATCAATAATATAATAAGAATAACATAAAAAAACAGAAAACAATAAATGAAAGAATAATGTCATTTATTAATGATCTTCAGTGTTGTCATTCTCAGATATCAGTAATAATTGAAGAATGTCATGCAGTTCTGAAGCTGATCTTTCAGTCATTCTTGTCACATGATAAGACTTCACTCTGTAGCATTTTCTTTCTAACTAGAAGGTTCTCTGAATGAGATTAGAGATTCAAACTCAGATGCACTGTTTTCAGCTATAAATGTATTCTCTTGCTGTGGTCTCATTAGAGTCAAAGAGAATGTTCAAATCCACTATAATTTGCAGATTTGTCTACTTCTTTCTTTTTATCAACACATCTGAAATGTGCCCCATTCCATCTAAATGAATGAGAAAAAGCACACCAAGTCCACCAATCAAATACATCAGTTTTCATCAAGATTTTAACATCAGTTTGAAGCTCTTATCAAGCTCTATCATCTGCTCTATTTTTATTTCATATTTCTTTCTTGTTGTTGTGTTCTTCAACTCTTTTGTTGTGTGCCACTGCTGTTCATCACAAAGTCAAAGTTTGCCACAGTGAGGCATAGTGATCAGAGGTGCACTTTTTACTGTACATTACAGAGATTATAAGTGCAACTTTACTCATCATTGTTATAAGTCTTGTGGCACAGCACAGAATCATTGCACACCATTGGAAGAGCATATGGAGAATGCAATCAGAAAGTGGAGCATGATGAGACTACAAGAATTACAGTCTGAAAGAACTAGAACTCAGAAGAACAAAGATTACATAACTGAATAGTCAGAATAGTAATAACTATCTCAACTGATGAATAGCTGAGTAGTCAGAATAGTTACAACTATCCCAACTAGTGGACAGAAGAATAGAAGAGATTACTCAGATTATTCATAATATTCATTATGTATATAAGAACACTCTTTATTATTGATCAAGATGGATTCATTCATCATAAACAATCTTCTCTCTTACAATTCTCTCTATAAATTTATCTATACAGATACTATCAGATCTTAATTACTTTTCATATTATTAAAGTTCTGTAATACTGTACAATTATATCTGCATTCACTATTCTTGAGAAAACACAACAGTCTTGACTCAACTCTGATATATCTGCACAAAAACTTTTTGTTATTGAACAAGTTCATTAACTCAAGATCAAGCATCATTGAAGTATTGATCATTAAAGCTCCAATTTGTTATATTGAACAACAAGTTCAATAACACATTAATCACTTCTGACTCAGAAGAGAATACATCTGAGACTCCAGAGCTTAAGTGCAAAGAAAGAACATTACATCACAAGTGAAGAAGAAATAAAGATATAAACTCCATTTCTTAAAGAAGTTTAATAAAATATAGAAACTATATCTATAATCAGAATCTCAAACAGCACACAAGAAATGATGGAAAAAATTACACAACTCAAACAGACAATAAAAATCTTGACTCAGCAGAATCTTGAACTTAAAGATTATAATGAGCAGATTGCAGCTCAGATCATGACAATCTCCAATATCAGAAAAAAGACAAAAATCAACTCATCAGAATTATTCAAGAGCAAACAAGAAAAGTTGCAAGCATTTCTAGAACAACTATAAATCTATATGAATATGAAGAGAGAAGAATTCAAAAATGACAAAAAAAAAATAATAACAGCAGCATCATATCTTCAGAAAGCAGCATTCAATTGATTCAACATCTATTTACAGAACTATTATAAGAAAAAAAAAGTCAATCAGAATGACAACATGCTCAGAGTCATTAATCATTACAAAATCTTTATTAAAACACTTAAAATCACTTTCAGAGAAGTTAAAAAATAAAATACAGTAATACAGCAGTTACAGAACATGCAGCAGAAAACATTATCACAAGAATACATTATGAGATTTTAACAAGTATGTGTTAACACAGATTGAAATGATGAGGCCCTAGCCAATACTTTTTATTAAGAACTATTCAATGACATTAAAGATGAGATCACACACATGAAGAAATGACCACAAAACCTGACTGAAATGATCAAAGTGGCAGTTAGAATCAGAAATCAACTTTACAAGCAAAAGATGAAAAAACAAGAAAAGATATTGTGAAAGAAATTCAGCTTGATAAATCACAAGAAACAGAATAAAACACCTCAAGTGAATTCTTACAGATCTATACTTATGAAATTGAATGCAATCAGACAAGATACTCTTGATAAAAAAGAAAAGAACAGAGAAAGAAAGATAAATTATATTTCTATTGCAGTAAATCAGAACATCAAGTAAAGCAATGTCAAATAAAAAAAGTCAAACAAAAAGAAAAAGAATTCAGAACTATCTTAGAAGAAAATGAAGAGAATCTTAGAATTAAACATTTCTTCCAGCCATAATCCAAGAAAATCACAGATGAGAATTCCATACCAGTTTACAAAACATTTGAAGAGCACATCATGAAGATCTATCAAGCACTATTAAGATAATCAGAAGATGAAAGCAAGTGTCAGAATGAATTAAAAAATAATAAATGAAATTGTGTGAAGAACTGTGTGTGATTAAAAGAAAGAAATCAAGTAATGATTGAGAAATTCAATCATCAGAATGCAACTATCACTATAAACTAAAAATGAACAAGATTCAAGACTCAACTCACAAGAAACATGCAAACTATTCAATCTATAATTGTTCATGTGAACTTCATCAGAAACAATAAAAAGAGTTTGTGTAATGAACACAGATTACAGAAGACTTCATATATTACAGAAATTACAAATGTAATATTAAAAACTGTCAGCATTGCAGATGCAACATTAAAGAAAGTAAAGAAAAAATGTCAGACTCTCAGAATATGTTAAACATAAAGCATTCAGAATATGTTAGAATTCACTGAAGTCTGTGCTATAAAGACAAATGCTCAATTTACAAGAATGGAAAAGACAAAAAATACTACTCAAGATCATCAAAGAAATTAAGAGTAACTCAGAAAGAAAAAAAATCTAGTTGAGAAGTACTAGAATTTAAAGAATACAAAAAGAATGTCATAAAGCAACTAGATCTCATAAAAAGCATGATACTTAAAGAAGAGAAATGTTCAATCACAAGAATATTACAGATTTAAGAAGAATAATTATACTGAACAATCTGTAAAGAAAACAGAACATTATTAATACAAACATGTAAAAGATATTGAAATAAAAACAAAAAGAAGTGAACAATTCATACCACCCATATCACAATAAACTGGAATACAAATGTCAATGCAATTATTATTACAGTAAAGAACAGTGAAAGGCAACAAGATTACTGCACAGACTACAAGAATGTAAAGAATGTACAGAATGCAGAGATATTGAAAATCTAAAAAAAATGCACAAGATATGATGTATCAACTTAGAGAATTGCAAGATATGCAAACAGACACTTAAGACAACTCTCATTAAATCAGAAAACAAGCAGACTGTCACAAACAAGAGTCTGTAAGCAGTATAAGAAGACAAGCAAAACTGTTAGTTATCAACAGACAAATCTGTCATCTCAGAATTACAGTAATCTTATTTAAATCAACACATGCAAAGATCTTAGTGGACTCAGAAGCAATCAGATTATTTATTAACAGAAAATTCATCAAACAAGCTGACATCACAAAGCAAATAAAAGAACATCTCTATTAATTAGCAGAACTGAGAGGAGAAACTCTGAATTGAGTTGAAGAAACATACTTCATTGAGATGAAAATACAAGAACACAGAAAGAAAGTGCATTTTAAAGTGACAAATCTAAAGAACTATAATATAGTCTTGAGATACTCTTGATTGAAACAGCACAATTCAGACATTAACTGACAAGAAGAGAAAGTTAGACTGACAAACTGTGAATACTCTCTTAAATCAGAATATTATAATCAGAAACCCACACTCAGGAACAACTTGAGCAAGATATTAATCATGATAAGTCAAGTTAACAGAAAGATACCACAAGAAAAACAATCAATCAAAATAGAAAAAGAAATTCATGAAAATTCAAATCATGATGAAACAGCAGATCAAGCCACAAAGAATCTTGATAACTTAATACAGCTGCAAGTACAGAAAGATGATCAGAACACAGAAATCAAAAAAACTCTATCAGAAGAATTTTGAGAGTACATTAACATGTTTAGAGAAAAAGATCAAGAAAATAGTCTAGCAAAACACAAGTTCTGAGACTACAAAATCAAACTATAAGAAGAAAAACAACTCATAAAGTTGTCAATCTACAGATTAAATGAGAAAGAATCAGCTAAAGTCAGAAAATACATCAAGAAGAATCTAGAGAAAGATTATATCAGAGAGTCAACATCATCAGCAGAATACTCAATACTGTTTACATCAAAGAAAGACAGAACACTACAACTATGTGTGAATTACAGACAGTTGAACAGCATACAATCAAGAACTGCTACCCAATACCACTGATTGAGAAAGTGCAAGACAGATTGAGAGGAGTAAAATAATTTACTCCAATTGACATTAAAGAAGCATATCATCAAATACAGATTAAGAAAGAAGATCAAAAGAATCACACTGAAAAAGTTAAAAAAATACTAAAGAGACTGCAAGAATACAATCTACCAGCAAAGTTAAAAAAGTGTGATTTCTTCAAGAAAGAAATCAGATACCTCAGACACATCATATTAACAGAAGAAGTATAAATGGAATCAGAAAAGATTGATGAAGTACTGCAGTGGTTAATATCAAAGAATGTCAAAGAAGTACAAATGTTCCACAGACTAGCAAACTACTATTAATAATTTATATACAGATTTTTAAAGAAAGCAAGACCACTCATATAGCTATTTAAAAAAGATAAATCATTCAAATAAACAAACAAGTGTCAGAAAGCATTTGAAGCAATAAAAAATAAGTTCAAAAAAAAAGAAATGAGATAACACTACAATTCAATCAAGAAATGTGTGATTGATACAGATGCATCAGATTGTGCAATAACAGAAAGACTGCAACAATCAGACAAACAAGAAAGACTAAAATTAATTGTGTGCTACACAAGAATAATGACACCAGCAGAGCAGAATTACAACATTCATAACAAGAAATTACTTGCAATAGTGACATTATTAAAGAAATGGAAGATTGAACTGCAAGAAAACCAGTATTAAACAGAGATTATCTCAGATCACAACAATCTACAATACTTTATGACAACAAAGAAACTCACAAGACAGCAAGCAAGATGATATGTAAATATACTAGTGTACCACAACTTCAAAATATAACACTGTAAAGAAATCAAAAATACATGAATCAACACACTAAATCAAAAATCAGACTTGATGAAGAAGAAAAGAAATTCACAAGCACTTTTTAAGAAGTTAGAAGAAATCAAGAATATAATTCTGAATCAACAAACTCTAAGAGCAACAAGAATTAAAATAGAGAAATCAGATATTGAAAGAAAAATCAGAGAAGTCACAATGAAAGATAAATATGCAAAGAAGATTGACAATAAAAACAAGAACTTTAAGAAAGAAGACAGAATAATACTATATTATGAATTAATATATATATCAAGAAAAATCAGAAAAGAAGTGATGATACAAGAACATGATACAGTCACTTCAGAACACTTCAGCACTGACAAGATAATGAAGAAGATCACAAGAACATATTATTAATCAGAAATGTGAACAGACATTCAACAACATGTTAAAAAATATGAGACATGTGCACAAAATAAAATCAACAAGTAACAATCACACAGAAAGCTACAGTCAATATCACAACTGTAAGAATTATGAAAATCTATAGCAATGAATTTCATCATAAAACTCTCAAAATTAAAGAATATGAATAGAAAGAAGTACAACACAATACTAGTGATCACAAACAGACTAATAAAATATGAATACTTTATATCATTTAAAGAAGCAACAGACACATCAGAAACAGCACAAATAATATTAAGAATGGTAATTATCAATCATGAATTGTCAGAAGAAATAATTACAGACAGAGACACAAGATTTATGAGCAAGTGCTGGAACAATATTAATGACACTACTAGAGGATTGAATAAAAAGATATCAATAG
>NW_003052500.1:3986033-3987279 GCF_000003515.1 Uncinocarpus reesii 1704 | reverse complement strand
GCAAATCATGATCAATCTGACATGCATGCTGCTGATGAAAATCTGAAGATCTGTGAGTCTCTGACTGAAAATCAACAGATAAGAAGCTATACTTAAGTATTATCTTGCTCTGAGACTCAAATGAGGGATTTCTTTTTGAGCTCTTTTAGCATGAAAAGAAGCTCAGCTCACATGTCTTCTGAATGTGATTCAGTAAAATAAATGAAAAGTCAAGCTTTAAAGTCTTTCTATAGAGATAGACACCTGATTCTCTCAAATTCCAAAGCATTTGACTTAAAGAATGCTATGAAATTAAGAGAAAAGCTCAATCAAGACTTCAAACAGTAACTAAAGCTTGAAAAGTCTGTTTTTACAGTCATTATCAAGTCTCAAAAGAATCAGAATGTTATATTAATTACTACTGAAATTTATTCTGCTGATTTTCTCATTAAAAAAAAAGAAATCTGACAGAATTATTTCAAATCTTCTTTTTTCTCAGTCTATAAGAATAAAGAATGATTTAAAATAGTGATATATGATGTTTTAACTGAAATATTCAACTACTCAGAGAGAATGCAGCTTCTCAAGCAAGAGATTGAAACTTTTAATAATCTCTCTCTACTTGCTGTTAATTGAATTTCTTTAAAAGAAAACAGAACAATTAAAAAGCATGATTAAATTATTATTTCTTTTGATAATAAAGAAACAGCTGATAAGACTTTGAAATAAAGACTGATGATTACTAATATTCCACTCAGAACAGCAGTTTTTAAAGAAATCAAGTCTAAAGAGCAATATCAGAAATGTCAGAAATTTAATCATATTATTCTTTCTTGTAAAAACAAGCCTGTGTGTCAGTTTTGTGCTCAAACTTATATCACAAGACTGTATAGATGTTCTGTTTGCTCAATTATTAAACAGATATGCATGCACACAAGCTTAAAATATACTAACTGCTCTGAAAATCATAAAGCAAACAGCACTGAATGTTAGACTGTTCAAGCTGTAAAAGGATTTTATTCTTCACTTTCTAATAGAAATGAAGAGGAACAGCTTTAATGAAAGAAAATTAACATTATTCTTTTAATTATACTGATAAAATCACTTTCATTCAACATAATGCAGCCAGATCTAATGCAAGCATGCACTCTTGTCTTGAAACAGCAGTTAAAAATCATGTTGACTGTGTTTTAATTTAAGAACCTGCATTTGCATTGAATAATTTTTCAACTACAGTCTTTCATTCAGCTTATTATTACGTTCTTCC
>NW_003052500.1:3983534-3985933 GCF_000003515.1 Uncinocarpus reesii 1704 | reverse complement strand
GATCAGATTTCTGACTCTGATATTATTATATTGAATGTCTCTGATTCAGACATTGAATCTTTTTAAGTTATTAATATATATAATGCAAAAAGACTTAATGATCTGCAAGATCAAGACTATACTGTGGAAAGAAGTCTTCAACATCTGACTATAAATCAAGAAGTACTGATAGTTGAAGACTTTAATGCACATCATAGCTGGTGAAATTCAAATATAATAAATTTTATCAGATCTGATTCATTAGTTTAATGACTTTCTTCATATGATTTTCAACTTTTAAATAAATCAGACACATTCACATTCAACAGGCCAAGTTCAACAAGCTCAGTAATTGATTTATCATTTGCTACACAAAGACTTTACTCTCATGTCTCTGAGTGGTATATTAATGAATCAAATGCAACTGATTCAGATCATGGACTTATTAGATTTTCTATTAGAATCAGCACTACTAAGCTTGTTGACAGTCCTCTATGCTCAGACTATTTTAATCTGAACAAGACTGATTGGAAGAGTTTTGCAGAAAGTCTTCATATACAAGTTCAGCAGTATTCATTTACAAATCTGAATACTGTAACTGAATTGTAGACAGCAGCACTAAATCTACAAAATTTAGTTTTTGATGCTGCTTGCAAAACCATTTCAAAAAGAAGATTTTCTGAAAAATTAAAGTCTTGGTGGAATGATAAGCTGACTGAAATGAGAAGAGTGCTTGCACACAAGATACTGGAGAAGTAATTAAAATAATACTCATGCATTATACAGTTATCTTCAAGCAAGAAACTCTTATTTTCAAAAAATCAAACTAGCCAAATCATCTAGTTGGAATAATTTTCTGGAGAATGCAGACTCAGAAGATATGTATAAAGCATATAAATATTGCAAAAACAAGAAGATTAAGATGACTGCAGCTATAAGATCTCAATCTTTTTTATATACTTTTTCATTTTCTGAAAAATGCAATGTCTTCTTATAATCAGCTTTTAAAATCATTTCAAGCTCAGATTCAAGCTCTTCATCACAGCTTACTGATTCTTTTCAAAAGAACTGGAACTGGCCTGCACTTTCAGGAACTGAATTAGAAAATGCTATTTATTCTAGTTCTTCAAAAAAAGCCCCAGGCCCTGACAACATGTCTATTACAATTATTAAAAAGGCATATGCTATTATTCCACATCAATTTTATCAGTTATACTCAAGACTGATTGAAACTGATTATCACCCCTCAATTTGAAAAGAATCAGTTGGAGTGGTGTTGAGAAAATCTAATAAAGATGATTATTCTTTACCAGATTCTTATAGAATAATCTCTTTATTAAATTATCTGGGCAAAATCTCTGAGAAAATCATTGCAAGACACCTATCTCAGCTTGCTGAAACCACTAATTTGCTCTATTTTGATCAAATGGGTGGCAGACAGCAAAGATCAGTAATTAATACAGCAATGATATTACTCTCTGACATTAAACTGAACAAACATAATAAAAAGATCACTTCATGTTTATTTATGAATGTGAAAGGAGCTTTTGATCATGTTAACAAAGCTCAATTATTAGAGATATGTCAGAAAAATCATCTTTCACCTAGTCTATGTCACTGGATTTATTCTTTTCTTCATCAGAGAAAAGTGAAATTAACATTTGATGAAGAAATCATGAATGAATCAGTGGAGATTGAGACTGATGTATCACAGAAATCATCAGTTTCACCTATACTATTTCTTATATATATCAGTAAGTTATTTAAACAAAATGCTAGCTCAGGTTTGTCTGTCAGAATGGTTAGCTATATTGATGATTTCACCTATACTATTTCTTATATATATCAGTAAGTTATTTAAACAAAATGCTAGCTCAGGTTTGTCTGTCAGAATGATTAGCTATATTGATGATATTGCTTTAGTAATATCATCAAAAACTATTTCTGAAAATTACTCTTTGCTGACAAAAATGGCTCAAAAATTGATAGATTGAGGAAATAAGTATTTTGTTCAGTTTAACATGAAAAAAACTGAGCTTATTCATTTTGATCAAAGTAAAAGATTAATGAATAAAACAGTCAAATTGAACAATCTAACTGTTTCTCTCAAGAAAATAGTGAAATGGCTAGAAATATGATTTGATAGAAAGATTTCTTTTAAGTATCATGTTCAAAAAAAAAACTGCTGATGCTACTAGAATGTTTCATGCAATCAGCAGATTGGCAAATACTGAAAGAAGTCTTTCATTTCAAGCTATAAGAAGATTATATATTATCTGCATTACATCAATTGCTGATTATGGAGTTTCTGTGTGGTGGAAACAGCAATAATCTCTATTGAACTATTTTAACAAGCTTCAAAGTCAAGCACTAAGAAATGTTTTGAGAGCTTTTAAATTCTAGTTCAGTTGCAGCTATGA
>NW_003052500.1:3976144-3983431 GCF_000003515.1 Uncinocarpus reesii 1704 | reverse complement strand
GAATCAGAAACTGAGTCTGAATATCACTCAATGAGAAATGTGCAAAGAAAAATAAAGAGAAGAAAGAAAAAGTTTTCTTTTCAATTATTCAGATTATTTTCTTATCTTAAAAAGCACATTACATCAGATTTTCAATGCATGATTAATACTTATAATATAAAATGAAATGCTCCATGACAAGAATTGAAAGATAAAATTTGATATCTTGTCAAATGATTCAAATAATAGAGTTACTCAAGCAGCTGAGCATAAGAGTTTGCTGACTATCTTGCAAGAAAATCATTCTGAAAATATTATTATATACTCAGATGATTTAAAACAGTCAGATAAAAGAAATGAAGCTGGCTGTTTTATTTCTTATGCTTGAAATCTTGAGAAATAATATCAGTGAAAGATGAATGAGAATGTGGAGATATGTGATATTGAAATCTTTACTATATATCAGTCTTTGCAAGAAGTCTTATCTCATATCTTCATTTCTTAAACATCTTTTATTAAGAATATATGAATATTTACTGACAGTCAAGCTGCTATTCAAAAACTTCAGAGAAATACAGCTTGTGTAAATCAGAAATATTCATATAAAATATATTAATCAGCTGAAATGCTGTTTTCAAACAACATTCAGCTTCATATAACATGGGTACCTGCACATATGGATATTTATGGCAATTAAATGGCTGACATAGCAGCAAAAACAGCAGCTGATCTTGATATATTTGAGAATTTCACTCAGCTTTGCAATATTGATTTTTCTCAAGCTCATCTAAAGAGAAAGATCAAGCAGTGTTTATTACAAGAATGACAGAATTTGTGACATATATCAAGAAAAGATCAATTTTATCAGAATCTCAACACCAAGTCTGCATGGAAGTCATATAATCTGATGATTAAAACCAGCAGAGTTGTGTGGTCTTCTTATATGCAGCTAAAATTAAGTTATGATTATTTCAGATCTTATTTGAAAAGACTGGCTGATTATGATTCTGATAAATGTGACTGTAATGATATATCTATTCAATCATCAGCACATTTACTCTTGACATGCAGCAAACTGGCTTCTTATCATCAAGAAATGAGGCTGAAATTACAGAAGTTCACTTTGAATTTAACTGATTTACTATGTGATGAAAAAGATGTTAAGATATTATGTGAGTTTCTTGAAAGATCTCATATTGTAAGAAGAAATTGACTGAATACTTGATTTCTACAATTGTTTTGTTAATTTGTTATTCTTTTTGACTGATATGTTGAGATATGATTGATATTGTTGAGATTTCTCATCTCAATCTTATGTATTTAGTACAGTGCCATAGTCTTAGACTGAATGTACTTATTGAAGGAAAAAAAAAAAAAGAAAAAAAAAATTGTGAGTCTATCAAGCTTTAGTTAAATTACCTACTCAAATTCAATATAAGATCCAGAAACAAGAAGTATCAGATACTCTTTGAAAATTGTTTTCTATAACTGCTCACTATAAGAAAGCTGCTGGATATTGAGAGACTAGCTGCACCAACTCTTGAGAATCCCATGACATGAGAAAATGTGAGTATCATAACAGAGATAAGAAAAGAAAGCTGACAGATGAACATCTCTGTGAACATATAGCTAAAAAGTGATGCTTTACTCACTCATATACTCAACCTGAGCAGAAAGAACAATAAAAGCAAGAAGAATGTTGCTTCAATTGTAATCAGCAACATCATATATATGATGAATGTCTGTCTCAAACAAAAGATCAGTGATCAAATAATTAAGAAGCAGCAATCTTTCCATGTGAAGATCAATCCTCCATCTAGTGTCAATTATATTTTGAAAGAAATTCAAGAAATGAAGGAATCATAAGAAGAATCTATAGAATCAGAGAGTGAGTCTATATCAACAGAGAGCTTGCAGAAATAACATAATCTACCATTCAACAACAGCTACTCCTCAACAACAGCTGAATTCAAATTCAACCTTCCAACTTCAACTACACAACTATGGTCAACAAAATCACCATAGAGCTTGCAATTAAGGATTTGAGATCTCAAATTAAGTCAAATTTCAGGGCTACTGCTTTTAAATATAATTTGAGCAAGTGTATGCTTGCACAGCAATTTAAAGACAAACAAGTCTCAAGAATTGAAGAAGTCTTCAAGTACTGCAAAAGATTGATAAATTCACAAGAAAGATTTCTTCTTGAGTATATAAATAAGCTTACATATAAAGACTTTCCTTCTACACCTCAAATACTACAAAATCTCATTGAAGAAATTCTCAAAAAGGCAGTTGGAGAGAACTGAGTTCTTTGCTTTATTAAATATTATAAAGATGAGATCAATAGCTTATATCTACAGGCAATTGATCACTAAAAAAAGAATGCAGACAATACTAAGTTCTTTTCTTACTTCTTTAAGCTAGTAAATTCTCACTTTCTGACTTGTTAAGACTCAGTTTTGCTAATAATCTTATAGCTTAGAGAAAAGATCAAATACTATCAGATTTTGCTGGGAAACATATACAATCTTGATGAGAAAGAGTTTATAATAGACTTCTTAAAGATGATCAAATGAATAGTCATCAAGAAATATTTGAAAACTGGCTGAATTCTTGGAATAATGCAGGATGAATCTTGAAAGTTCATTTCTCTACTGACTTGCATTTGTGTTAACAGATCAGCACTTCCATCATTTCTTATCTTTAAGAGAAATACTGAAGATCTTCAAGATAACTGACTTACTGATTTTGAGTTTAAAAAGTATCAGATCTTCTTTGCTGCTTCTGAAAACAGCTGAAGTAGTGATGAATTAGAACTTGTCTTCTTCAAAAGATTCAATATTCTCATAAAGAAAAAAGCTGAATCTTAAGAACTTAAGCATGATAAACACCTGCTTATATTAGATAGTCATTCATCTCATATCAACATGAAATTTATCAACTACATCAACTAGAATAACAGTCTACTTGCAGTCTTCCCACCCCATTCTACACACCATCTACAATTACTAGATATCAGAATATTCAGATCTTTATCTCATGC
The DNA here is from genome assembly GCF_000003515.1 of Uncinocarpus reesii 1704. Classification (NCBI taxonomy): domain Eukaryota; kingdom Fungi; phylum Ascomycota; class Eurotiomycetes; order Onygenales; family Onygenaceae; genus Uncinocarpus; species Uncinocarpus reesii. Next base: position 3,980,409 of record NW_003052500.1, on the reverse strand, counting down.
TTATTCTCATCATCTTGATTTCTTCTTTTGTGAAGGATTTGGCTTCAATTGAGTCAATAAATCAACTTTTTGGCAAATCTTCTATTAGACTTGGAAGAACATTCTGATGCTGAAGAATATTTTTTTCAGCTTTGTCAATGCCAGAATTCATCTTCTAAAGCTTCAAAGAGTGCTTAAAAGCTTAGAGCAGCAGTCTAAGACTTTTTCTACTACTCTACAGTTTAAGACCCCTACTAATGCTGGAGGGATTCAATCAATTACTCAAGAGATTATACAGCTTTCAGAGCTTGACTCTATAATCAAGCTGTTAGCACAAGCTACTGAGAGACTAGTGCTCCATAGAGAGATCCTCACCATTGAAAATCAGAGCCTATCTCAGACTTTATGCATTGAACACAAGCAGCACCAGCAGGAAAGAGCTATGAGCTTTTTGAATTTCAGTATGCCTGGCCAGACTCAGTTCTTTTCTCTCAGGAAGATAGCTAATATTAGAGAGCAAATGGAGGACTTAGAGAATCAAAAAGAAGCTGAGGCAGCTTGCAAAGAAGAGGAGAAGCTTCAGAAAGCTATTGCTAGAGAGAAGAAAGCAGCTGAAGCTGCTGAACAATGCTGAATTTGTGAAGAAGTCTGTATAGAAAAGAAGAGACTTAAAGAAGCTGACAAAGCAGCTAAACAGGTCAAACAAGCTGCTGAGAAGATTGAACAGAAAGCTAGGAAGGCATTGAAACAAGCTGAGAAGCTGGAACAAGCTACTAGACATCAGGAGCTTCAGCAGTAGAAGGCTGCTGAGCAGGCCTGCCTAATTAGGAAGGTTTCAAGACCCCAGACTCTTCATACAGGCATGAGGTCTCTGGTAAAGAGGTCTCAATTTATTAAGAAGACCTTCAAGAACCCTCCCAAAGCAAAATCAATCTCCAAAGCTCTTGATTCAGTTAATGTGACCATGGTCAATTCAAATGAGCTCTTACCAGCAACAACCTGCTCCAGCTGCCATATTAAGCTAACACAAAGGGTTTTGGATAATCTATAGAACTTTCTATATAGTATTCCATCTCATTTACTAGTATCTAATATTTAATTTGAATATCTTCTTGTGTTGTTGAGAAATTGTGGATTTGATGGGTGGGGGTGGATTCTGAATTTGCTGTCATTGAGGGGTGGCCATCATTGAATGGTAGATTATGTTATAGCAGTAAATGACTAGTCAGACATCATTCAGAGTGTAAACTGATTGTTGCTATCATAAAATCAGAAAAATATCTTCTGTTGAACTGTATTCTCATTAATTCAGGTGATTTTATTGAGTGTGTCACATATAGAAAGCTGCTACAAAGTGGCTGGGAATCATTCAATTCACTGCAAAAACTGAAATTAGCCAACAGATTGAATACTGTTTGTTATGAGGGGATTGCTCTTACCTGCAAGCTCAAGAATTTGGAAGAAATGGAAAAGATGATTAATTAAATATTCAAAGTCATGAATCTTTCAACATATAATATATTACTAGATCTATCTTGGTTAGTGGAGATAAATCTCATTATTGATTGATCTGCTGACTCTTGATGATATCACAGTGAGAAATCAGTCAAACTTCAAATTGAAAATCCATATTGTTTTTTGAAGATCTCTCAACATGAAGTTGTTTACATGTTTTTAGTCAAATGAAAATCTGAAAATGCCATGCTCAGTCTTTCTGAACATTATCAACAATACACAGAAGTTTTCTTGATGGAAGCAGCTAGCAAGCTGTCAAATAGCTGCATGAAACATTTGATTGATCTACAAGAAGATCAAATGTCATTCTGAAAAAAGATTTATGCTATGTCAATAAGAGAATTGAATATCTTATAAAAATATATTGAAGATAAACAACAAAAAGTATGAATTTAACCTTCCACTAGTCCTGCAGAAGCATCTATACTTTTCATTAAAAAAGCTGATGGGTTGCTGCAACTTTGTGTTGATTACAGAGAATTAAATGCAGTAACTAGTAAAAATTGCTATCTTCTATTCTGAATTGATGAACTACTTGATAGATTGAGTGGCATGCAATGGCTAACTAAGCTGGATCTCCACAATGCATACTAACATATATGAATATGTTATGATAATGAATGGAAGACAGTTTTTTGTACTCAATATGGTTATTTTAAATATACAGTCTTGCTGTTTGATCTCTGCAATGCACTGGTGACTTTTCAGACATACATCAACAATATTATAAGTAATCTTTTAGACAATCATGTTATTGTATACATTGACAACATACTTATTTTCTCTCAAATTAAAGAAGAATATATTCAACATGTTATCAAAGTTCTACAGTGACTACATAGCCACAAGCCATACACTAAGTTATTGAAATGCAAATTCCATAAGAAAGAGGTGAAATTTCTCAGTTATATTGTTGGATGTTGTGAGGCTGAAGACTGGGAAATGTATAGTTAGAAGCAATAGATGAGAGAAATAGAGTCAAGATGCAATATAACTGTAGGTCTGTATTGAAATAGAGCTCATCACTGATCCTCTCTAGAGGTTCAGGATGGCAGATGCTATATACACAAGATAGAGTTGCCACCAGCATGATGAGTCATACTATTATAATGTACCTTGCACTAGGCAGCCCATGTAATATGACATGCCACATACTAGACAATCATATAATATGATGTACTATATATTTAGACAATCAAGTCTATGACATAAGAGGTAACTATATATAGGGAGTCTTGGCAATAGGGCTATGTGCATGACAATTGCCCCCCTCTTTATAGAGAATTGCTCTTGATGATCTTTATGTTGGAGCAAGCAATATAGTAGAACAGCATCTCACTGATGTTTTTGACAGCATCTCACTGTTGTTTGTATTTGTAAGCATTTGACACTTATGTACTGGCAATGATACAATATGTGTGGCAGCAAGGTAGGCAGGCAATGATTGTGGTGTAGTATAATATGAAGTATCACAGTATAGACAGATTAATGTTATGTTGTGGTAACAGTTGACACATGTTTGTTTATATTGTGGGTTCAGTGTGGGTGAGTTGTTGTTATGTTATGGGTTCAGTTGACACATGTCTCTTTATATTATGAATTTGGTGTGGGCAAGTTGATATTATGTTATGAGTTCAGTTGATGCATGTCTGTTGTTATGATAACAATGAATGCTACTCAAGAATTTCTTCTTCTGCTCTTATTCTGCATTCTTTCTTTTTTCTTCAAGCACACTTCTTACCACATGTTTATCTTCTTGTCATGTGCTTGCTCTGACTTCCACCATGTCTTCTGAGGAAGCCTCTTGCAGCACCATGGTGTTTATAATCACTCATGTGATGTAAGTAGATATGACAGACATGTTGTTGACATGCTGTACATTAACTTTTTCACATGTTTGATAGATCTGCATATCAGTCACTTCTTGCCAATATATGCCTGCAGCATAGTTTGCTTTGAATTATGCTATGTGCTCAAAGCAGTTGTTTCAAGCCATGTTTTTTATTTTTCTTCTATTTTCTTTTCATCACTTAGTGGTGCTTGCAGGATGCCACTAATTATAGTAGCTTATATTCTTGTGTGTGCTGCCTCTCTCATTATGGAGATACAATGTATCAGAATCTGAAGCTTTCTTGAAAGAACTAGAGTAAATAGCATTCTCTAATTCAGTTTCAGAAAGTGCAGACCAGTTCCAGTTCTTTTAAAAAAAATCAGTAAGCTGTGATAAAGAGCTTGAATCTGAACTTGAAATGATTTTAAAATGTGACTGTAAGAACATATTGCATTTCTCAGAAAATGAAAAAGTATATAAAAAAGATTCAGATCTTATAGCTGCAGTCATCTCAGTCTTCTTGTTTTTACAATATTTATATGCTTTATACATGTCTTCTGAGTCTGTATTCTCAAGAAAATCATTTCAACTAGAAGACTTGATCAGTTTAATTTCTTGAAAATAAGAATTTCTTGCTTGAAGATAACTGTTTAATGCATGAGCATTATTTTGATTGTTTCTTCAGTATCTTCTTGTTTGTGCAAGTACTTTTCTCATTTCAGTCAGCTTATCATTTCATTAAGACTTTAATTTTTCAGAAAATCTTCTTTTTGAAATGATTTTGCAAGCAGCATCAAAAATTAAATTTTAAAGATTTAGTGCTGCTGTCTCCAATTCAGTTGCAGTATTTAAATTTATAAAAGAATACTGTTAAGCTTGTGTGTGAAGATGTTCTGCAAAACTCTTTCAATCAGTCTTGTTCAGATTAAAGTAATCTGAG
>NW_003052500.1:3972002-3974472 GCF_000003515.1 Uncinocarpus reesii 1704 | reverse complement strand
GGTCGTATTCCATGAGGCTTCGCTCAAACCACATTTCTACGAGAACAAGTTCGATATCTGTGAGGCTCTGCATGCGCTCTCGGAACTTTGGCCTGAATTTGTCGAGTTGACGTAAAATCTTTTGCCGTGAAGTAGGTTGGAGATGCTCCTCCATATACTTATTCAGTCTGGCATAGCCATTCACGTAATTGAACGGTTTAAGTAATCCGGCATCATATTTGGCTTTGAGGAGTTTGTTCATTCTTTCTTCTGGAGGATCGGTTCCGGACGGATCCGCCGCCGTCATATAATATGATTAGTAATTGCTTTATTGATGTAGAAAGCTGAGGTTTTTGCAGAAGACTCAACATCAGAATTAGAAAGAGATTATTCAGTCTGTCTTTTTTTAATTCTTTTTGATTGTTTTTTGTTGTTTTCAGAAGTTTTGAATATAACTTTTTGAAAGAAGTCCTCAGATTCTGATGAGAAAGACATGATGAACAAAAGTTGCACTTATGATCTCTGTAATGTACAGTAGAAAGTGCACCTCTGGTCACTATGTCTCACTGTGGCAAACTTTGGCTTCATGATGAACAGCAATAGCACACAACAAAAGAGTTGAAGAACACAAAAATAAGAAAGAGATATGAAATAAAAATAGAGCTGATAATAGAGCTTGATGAGAGCTTCAAACTGATATCAAAATCTTGATGAAAACTGATGTATTTGATTGGGTTCTGCCACCCATTTGATCAGTAGCAGATAATATTTATAGATTTGAAAGAAGTATTAAAGATTGTTATAATCAGTTTGTACACAGAATGATTATCTGCTATCTTTTAGATAGTAATGTCAAGACTTGAAGTATTTCATAATTACTAAAAGCTCTTAATCATGAATTTTATATTATTATTCAATCTCATTCATCTTGCAGAAATAAAAGATTATCAGATATCAATCACATCATTATTTCTATTCTTGTTTGCTGCTAGACTGCAGCAATATTATTATAATTGCATATTCAGAAGCATCAGTAATCATCAAGATATCTCTGTCTTTATTAAAATAAGTCAATAATAAAGAAGCATTAAAAGCATCTTTAAGATTTCTGAAAGCTTGCTGCACTCTTACTGTTAACTTAAAGAGTTTATTTTATTTCTTTAATAATTCAGTTAATAGAGCAGTAATATTAGCATAGTTAAATATAAAACATCTAAGAAAGTCAGTAAATTCTAAAAACATCTGAATATCATGAATAAAGCTGAATTCTAGTCAGTTAAACACTGTTTTCAAATGACTTTCATTCAGACTCATTACAACATTATAGTCTTTTGATGCTAAAAGAAATGTCAAGTATTTAATATTATTAAAGAATTTTTTTTCTATTATAATATAATCTATCATTTAATGACAGCCACCTCTCAACAACAGCTGAATTCAAATTCAATCTTCCAACTTCAACTACACAACCATGGTCAACAAAATTGCTATAGAGCTTGCAATTAAGAATTTGAGATCTCAAACTAAGCCAAATTTCAGAGCTACTGCTTTTAAATATAATTTGAGTGAATGTATGCTTGTACAGTGATTCAAAGACAAACAAGTTTCAAGAACTGAAGAAGTCTCTGAGCACTGTAAAAGATTGACAAATTTACAAGAAAGATTTCTTGAGTATATAAATGAACTTATGCATAAAGGCTTTTCTTCTACACCCCAAATACTATGAAATCTTGTTGAAGAAATTCTCAAAAAGACAGTTGGAGAGAACTGGGTTCTTTGCTTTGTTAAATGCTATAAAGATGAGATTGATAGCTTATATCTATAAGTAATTGATCAGTAAAGAAAGAATACAGACAATACTAAGTTCTTTACTTACTTTTTTGAGCTAGTAAATTCCCACTTTCCAGCTTGTTGGGGCTCAGTTTTTCTAATAATTTTATAGTTTAGAGAGAAGATTGAATACTATCAGATTTTGTCAGAAAACATATACAATCTTGATGAGAAAGAGTTTATAATAGACTTCTTAAAGATGATCAAATGAATAGTCATCAAGAAATATTTGAAAACTGGCTGAATTCTTGAAATAATGCAAAATGAATCTTGAGAGTTCATTTCTCTACTGACTTGCATTTGTGCTGATGAATCAGCACTTCCATCATTTCTTATCTTTAAGAGGAATACTGAAGATCTTCAAGATAACTAATTTACTGATTTTGAGTCTAAAAAGCATCAGATCTTCTTTGCTGCTTTTGAAAATGACTGAAATAGTAATGAATTAGAACTTGTCTTTCTTAAAAGATTTGATGTTCTCACAAAGAAAAAAGCTGAATCTCAAGAACTTAAGTGTGGTAAATATCTGCTTATACTAGATGATTATTTGTCTCATATCAACATGAAATTTATCAACTATATCAATCAGAATAACATCCTACTTGCAGTCTTCTCACTCCATACGACACATTGTCTACAACTGCTAGATATCAGAATATTC